>NC_091992.1:71835927-72192605 GCF_044704955.1 Pristiophorus japonicus | reverse complement strand
GAGAGAGAGAGAGAGAGAGAGAGAGAGAGAGAGAGAGAGAGAGAGAGAGAGAGAGAGAAGGAGGAAGAGAGAGACGGAGGAGTGGGGGAGAGAGAGCGAGAGAGATGGAGGAGTGGGGGAGAGAGAGAGACGGAGGAAGGGGAGAGAGAGACGGGGGAGACAGAGAGACAGAGAGACAGAGAGACAGAGAGACAGAGAGACAGAGAGACAGAGAGACAGAGAGACAGAGAGACAGAGAGACAGAGAGACAGAGAGACAGAGAGACAGAGGGAGGAGAGAGAGAGAGGGGGGGAAGGAGGAGGAGAGAGAGAGAGGGGGGGAGGAGGGGGAAGAGAGAGAGAGAGAGAGAGAAAGTCGGAGGGACGGAGGAGGGTGGGGGAGGAGGGAGGGAGAGACGGAGGAGGGAGGGAGAGGGGAGGGAGGGAGAGACAGAGGAGGGAGGGAGAGACAGAGGAGGGAGGGAGAGACGGAGGGAGGGAGGGCGATACGGGGACGGGGAGGAAGGGGGGACGGAGGAGGGAGGGCGAGACGGGGACGGAGGGAGGGAGGGCGAGAGGGACGGAGACGGGAGGGCGAGAGGGACGGAGACGGGAGGGCGAGAGGGACTGAGGCGGGGACATGGAGGAGGGAGGGAGCGAGGGAGAGACACGGAGGAGTGAGGGAGGGGAGGGAGAAACACGGAGGAGGGAGGGAGAGACACGGAGGAGGGAGGGAGAGAGAGACACGGAGGAGGGAGGGAGAGAGAGACACGGAGGAGTGGTGGAGGGAGGGAGAGACACGGAGGAGTGGGGGAGGGAGGGAGAGACACGGAGGAGTGGGGGAGGGAGGGAGAGACACGGAGGGGTGGGGGAGGGAGGGAGAGACACGGAGGAGTGTGGGAGGGAGGGAAAGACACGAAGGAGTGAGGGAGGGAGAGACACACAGGTGGGAGTGTGGGAGGGAGAGGGAGTGAGGCAGACAGACAGGAGGGAGAGTGAGACAGACAGAGGAGGGAGAGGGAGGGAGACAGACAGATGGAGGGGGGAGACCGACACGGAGGGGGGAGACCGACACAGAGGGGATGGGGAAGAGAGATAGAGAGACGGGGTTGGGGGCGGGGGTGGGGGGGAGAGAGAGACGGGATGGGGGGTAATGGGTACGGGGCCGGGGAGGGGTGGGGAGGGGGGAAGAGAGAGAGAGAGAGAGAGACTGGGGGAGGGCGGGGTGGGGTGGGGTGGAGAGAGAGAAACTTGGGGGGGATGGGAGAGAAAGACCGGTGGGGGGGGGGGAATGGCGAGAGACCTGGGTTGCGGGGGGGGGGGGGGGGTTGCGAGGAGAGAGAGAGAGACGGATGGGTTGGGGGAGAG
Source organism: Pristiophorus japonicus (assembly GCF_044704955.1). Taxonomy (NCBI): domain Eukaryota; kingdom Metazoa; phylum Chordata; class Chondrichthyes; family Pristiophoridae; genus Pristiophorus; species Pristiophorus japonicus. The sequence continues at coordinate 72,191,259 of NC_091992.1, read as the reverse complement.
GGACTGGCGGGGGTGTGGGGGAGAGAGAGGGCTGGCCGGTGGGGAGGGGGGGAGAGAGAGAGAGAGAGAGAGAGAGAGAGAGCGTGGGGCACCAGGAGAGGGAGAGATGGAGCGAGAGACTGAGGTGGAGGGAGAGGCTGAGGGACACAGACAGACAGGGTGGGTGGGGGGAGAGACTGGGAGGTAGTGAAGAGAGCGATAGAGGCTGGGAAGGGGAAGAGAATGGCTGGCTGGGAGGGTGGGGGAGAGAGGGAGCGAGAGACTGGGGGGGGCACGGGAGGGGGAGAGAGGGAAAGAGACCAGGAGGGAGGGGGAAAGAGTCTGGGGGGCGGGGGGGGGTGGTCGGAGAGAAAAGGGGAGGGTAGAGAGGGGGGAGGGGGAGGGAGAGGGAGACTGGGAGGGGCGGGAGAGAGGGGGAGAGACTGGGGGAGAGAGAGAGAGAGAGAGAGAGAGAGAGAGAGAGACTGGGAGGGGGCGGGCGGGGAGAGAGAGGATGAGAGGGAGGGAGGGGAGAGAGAGAGAGAGAGGAGAGAGAGAGAGTCTGGGAGGGAGGTGGGGAAGAGAGAGAGAGAGATTGGGGGGGGCGGGAGAGTGAGGCAGGGTGAGGGAGAGAGACCGAAACACACGGTTAGAGAGAGACCGGGTTTGGGAGAGAGACAGACAGGATTACTGAGAGGGGAGGAGGGTGTTGGAGGGTTGGGGAGGAGGGTGTTGGAGGGTTGGAGAGAGAGAGAGAGAGACATGGAGAGCGACAGGGAGAGCGCAAGATAGTAGAAACTGCGGCTTGTTATGGGGAACCCAGTTGAGGGAGAGAAATAGAGACTGGTTGGTTGGTGGGAGGAGGGATGTTGAGGGAGAGAAACGAGGATGGTGAGAGTGATAGGAGACTGGGAAGAGTGGAGGGAGGTGTGAGGGACCTTGGTGGGGAGAGAGGGAGATGAGCGAAGGGATAGAGTGGGAGAGATGGGTGACAGAGACGGGGTGTGTGTGGAGCGGCGCGAGGAGAGAGACAGCGAGACAGATATCCAAGGGGAGAGAGATGGGGAAATAAAAAGATCAGGTTGGGGAGGCAGAGAGTGACTGGCACACATGGTGGGGGTGGGGGGAGAGAGATTGGGGAGATGGAGGGAGACAGTGGGGAGAAAGGACACCTGGGTGAGGAGGGGAGGTGTGAGAGACTAGGTTTAGATAGTGTTGCGGGGGGGAGGAGAGAGAGAGAGAGAGAGAGAGAGAGATGGGGTTGAGGGGAGTGTAATGTATGATGAGGACTGGTAATGCTGAAGCATGAGGGGCTGGAGTGAAAGGATAGAGGGATGGGGAAGGGGACAGAGGGGTTCGCGTGACTAATCGCTTTTCGAGTCTGTTCTGGAGGAGGAAAGTTGTTTGGGGGAGAGGTGAGGATGGGACACTGACAAACAGAATCTTGGGTAGGGAGGGAGATGGTGCCTGAACTTTCTGGGTGACGATGTGCGGAGGAAAACCAGAGCAGGAAGTGAGAAAGGTTTGGATTGGCGTTGGGCAATGAAATCCGTTTTGTTCCTGGAAGGTGGGCAGAGGTGTGAGAATGGGCAGGTAGCTGGGGCTAACTTCAGCCTGGGAAATGAAGGCAGTGCCAGTGATTGGAGCGGGCGGAGGGAGAGAGAGAGGGAGGGAGGGACCGAGTCAGTGAGCAGACCGTGCGAGACGAGACACGGCTGCAAAAGTTGGATGGAATGGGGCAGTCGAAGAATTTTCTGCTTGTGGGGAAGAGCAAAATTGGAGGCCATAAAGTAGTCACTGAGAAATCCAATGGGGAATTCAGAAGAAATTTCTTTACCCAGAGAGCGGTGAGAATGTGGAACTTGCTGCCACAGGGAGTGGTTGAAGCAAATAGTATCGATGCATTTAAGGGGAGGCTAGACAAGCATATGAGGGAGAAAGGAATAGAGGGTTATGCTGATAGATTCAGATGAGGAACAACAGGAGGAGGTTGGAGTGGAGCATGGATTGGTTGGATCGAATGGCTAGTTTCTGTGCCGTATATCCTATGTAATCCGATGTAATTTTTAAATGTTGACACGGATTTCAATGATGAGTGGGGAAAGTGTGTGAGCAGTCAGTTCGGGGCTGGGTGATGGTTGTGCAGGAGTTGGTGGGGTAGGATACAAGTGGCCCAGTTCTGGGTGAGTTGCAGTTTGTGTAGAGCAGAGCATATGATTTTGAGAAATTAGATGATGAAGGGATGGAGTTTGGTTGCGTTGGATGTGAGGACGGGGCTTAGGCAGAAGATGTTATGGAGATGGAAGTCGGCAGTCTTGCCAATGGACCAGGCATGAGGTTTGAACTGGAACTCAGTGTTTGACAGGACCCCAGGATTGCACTTCCCCAGGTTCAGCCTGAATGAGCGGCTGGGATGGGGGAATGGGATCAGCGACGTAAGATGTAAAGTTGTATTGGGAGCTGAACGGAATGGCTTCATTCTTGCGAATCTTGAGCTGAAGAAAATTCTGGCTCGTCCATAACCTGCCATTGGCCAGATGGTGTTCGGCATGGGATTGGGGCAGATGGGGCTAGAGTTGGATGTCAGTGGCCCAGTTATAGTAGCTGATCTGACAGCACAGAGATGAGGAATGGCAAGGGACCAAGAATTGTACCTTGTGGCAGAGATAACTGATGGAGAGGGTGAGAGTCGGGGAGAAAGGGGTGGATGTTGGGGTACGGAGGTGTCAAACCTTGGCTCTTTTAGGAGTGTTGGTCACGATCAAAATTAGTGAGAAGGATCAAATTACACGGAGCCCTGATTACTTTTGAGAGATTCAGCCGAATGGGTGACATTTTTAAAACTAATCCTTGAGTGGGGATTGAGAGATCTGGGATGTATGGGACTCGAGGGGTACAACCACCACTCTCAAATCAGCTTGTATCAGAAGATGAGTGGGCCTTTAGCAACGAACCAACAATACAAGTAGCTCCCACTGTGATCATGCATGAATTATGCTGGATGCCTGTACTGCGTTAAGCACCTTTTTGGATTTTAAATGAATGTTGTCTGCTTTTAAATTGAGATGCTGTGTTACCTATTGTGTCCTCTGAGCGGTGCCTGATGCTGGTGTGCTGTCAAAAGAACTGATGTACTGCGTTAGAGTTTTTATACTGCACATCTTTAAAATAAATTGATTAGCCAATTCTCCTGTGTTGCTGCCTGAGTTAAATTGGATGATGCGCTGTTTTCTAAGGACAGGAGACTTGGACCATCACTGATGAATTATTCTGCTGCTAAGGTGGAGCTGTGTTTAAAGTGCCCTGTCCTTTTAAAGCTGCAATAACCTATTGCTCTAAATAGGAGATCCTGAGGACACTTAGAGGATAATTGCTATACGTGAGGCTTTGTAAATTTCTGGCTCCAGGGCAGAAGAAACCAGTATGAAATGACTGCCTTTTTAAAAAAAAAACTTTCTATGCTAGAACATCTGATGGACTCAAAACTTTATGTATAAAATAGGTTTAAGTGTCAGCAAGTAGTAGCACACTTTGTCGTTAGTCAGAAGGTTGTGGTTTCAAGCCCCACTCTAACCACTTCAGTATGTAATCTAGATTGGCACTTTTAGACGGAGTGCTGCACTGAGACTTGCATTTATATAGCACCTTTCACAACCTCAGGACCAAAGTGCTTCACAGCTAATGAAGTATTTTTTGAAGTGTAGTCGCTGTTGTAATGTAGGAAACACAGCACCCAACTTGTGCACAGCAAGCTCCCACAAACAGCAACGACCAGATCATCTATTTCAGATCAGATGAGACGTTAAACCGAGACCCGGTCTGCTCTCTCGGATGGATGTAAACGATCCCATGGCACTATTCGAAGACGAATAAGGGAGGTGTCCCCGGTATCCTGGCCAATATTTATCCATCAACCAACGTCATGAAAAATCAGATTAACTCATCATTCATCTGATTTGCTGTTTGTGGGACCTTGCAGTATGCAAGTTGGCTGCTATGTTTGCTGATGAAACAATACTGACTGCACTTCAAAAATAATTCATTGGCTGTGCAGTGTTTTGCGATGTCCTGACAGCATGCAAGGTGCTTTAGCAATGTACAATTGTTCTTCAGATAGCTCTATACGTAGAATTGCACAGTGCTGTTTGAGGTGAAATTCAAATTGAAATGGGTGTTCTGTCACTTCCCTCCTCGCTCCCTGATATTCTTTACATAGACCCTTACAGCACAGAAGGAGGCCATTCGGCCCATTGTGCCTGTGCTCTTTGCTGGAGCTACCAATTAGTCCCCCTCCTCTGCTCTTTCCCCATAGCCTTGCACATTTTTCCTTTTCTGGTATTTATCTAATTCCAGTTTGAAAATTACTATTTAATCTGCTCCCACCGCCCTTTCAGGCAGCGGGCTCCAGGCTGTAACAAGTTGCTGCGTAAATAAATTTCTCCTCACTTCCCCTCCTGTTCTTTGACCAATTACCTTAACCCTGTGTCCTGGTTACCGATCGTCCCGCCGGTCGGTGGAAGCAGTTTCTCCCGATTTGCTCTGTCGAAACCCCTGGTGCATTGAGATCTCTGGGGTTTCTCCGAAGGGAAGGGCGGCTGTTCTCGCCAGGCCCATGACCACAGGCCTCGAGGTCAGGACTGAGCTGACATGTTGTATGAAAACTATACATTATGGTGCCTTTTGCACCAGTTTGCAGGAATTAAAAAGGTTGAGAGTGCTGATGTGAGAGTGGATCGAGAATCACTACAAGAAAATGACAGATTCTGCAGCTCATTGACCTCCGCACTGTCCCTTTATCAGTGAAAATGGCCACATCTAAAATATTTGTTTGACTTGTTGAAATGGCATAGTTAAATCAGTAACAGGACGCTGGTGAGGAGGGGTTACTGAGTGACCGCGTGAGGGAGCTGGATTAATCATAGAAGCATAGAAAATTACGACGCAGAAGGACGCCATTCGGCCCATCGTGTCTGTGCCGGTTGAAAAAGAGCTACCCAGCCTAATCCCACCCTGTAGGGCCTAGTGATGGAAGGTGGGATTAGGCTGGGTAATCCTTTTACCAACGACTTTAAATCTATAGCCCCTGGTTATTGACCCCTCTGCTAAGGGAAACAGGTCCTTCCTAACCACTCTATCTAGGCCCCTCATAATTTTAGACACTTTAATTAACTCTCCCCTCAACCTCCTCTGTTCCAAGGAAAACAACCCCAGCCTATCCAATCTTTCCTCATAGCTAAAGTTTTCCAGTCCTGGCAACATCCTCGTAAATCTCCTCTGCACCATTTCTAGTGCAATCTTATCCTTCCTGTAATGTGGTGACCAGATTAGAGGGGATATGAGGAATCATTTCTTCACCTAGAGGGTGGTGGGGGTTTGGAACTCACTGCCTGAATGAGTGGTAGAGACAGAAACCCTCATCACATTTAAAAATTACTTGGATGTGCACTTAAAGTGCCGTAACCTACAGGGCCTAGTGATGGAAGGTGGGATTAGGCTGGATAGCTCTTTTTCAACCGGCACGGACACGATGGGCCGAATGGCATCCTTCTGCATCGTAATTTTCTATGATTAATCCAGCTCCCTCACACGGTCACTCAGTAACCCCTCCTCACTAGCGTCCTGTTACTGATTTAACTATGCCATTTCAACAAGTCAAACAAATATTTTAGATGTGGCCATTTTCACTGATAAAGGGACAGTGCGGCAGTCAATGAGCTGTAGAATCTGTAATTTTCTTGTACAGTGATTCTCGATCCACACTCACCTCCGCACTCTCAAATTTTTAATTCCTGCAGACTGGTGTAAAAGGCACCATAATGTATAGTTTTCATACAACATATCTGCTCAGTCCTGACCTTAAGGCCTGTGGTCATGGGCCTGGCGAGAACAGCCTGCCCTTCCCTTCGGAGAAACCCCAGAGATCTCAATAAACCAGGGGTTTCGATAGTGCAAATCGGGAGAAACTGCTTCCACTGACTGGCGGCATGATCGTTAACCAGGACACAGGGTTAAGGTAATTGGTCAAAGAACAGGAGGAGAGGTGAGGAGAAATTTATTTACGCAGTACTCAAGCTGTGGCCTAACTAGTGTTGTATGCAGTTCTAGCATAACTTCCCTGCTCTTGCATTTTATGCCTCGGATAATAAAAGAAAATATTCTTTCTGCCTTTTTAACTATCTTCTTGACTAGGCAACTATATGGGACCTTGTCAAAAATTGTGTTGGGGAAATTGATGGGATTGAAGGTCGATAAACCCCCAGGGCCTGATTGACTGCATCCCAGAGTACTTAAGGAGGTGGCCTTGGAAATAGCGGATGCATTGACCGTCATTTTCCAACATTCCATAGAATCTGGATCAGTTCCTATCGAGTGGAGGGTAGCCAATGTAACACCACTTTTTAAAAAAAAAAAGGAGGGGGAGAGAAAACGGAATTATAGACCGGTCAGCCTGACATCGGTAGTGGGTAAAATGATGGAATCAATTATTAAGGATGTCATAGCAGCGCATTTGGAAAGAGGTGACATGATAGGTCCAAGTCAGCATGGATTTGTGAAAAGGAAATCATGCTTAACAAATCTTCTGGAATTTTTTGAGGATGTTTCCAGTAGAGTGGACAAGGGAAAAGCAGTTGATGTGGTGTATTTGGACTTTCAGAAGGCTTTCGACAAGGTCCCACACAAGAGATTAATGTGCAAAGTTAAAGCACATGGGATTGGGGGTAGTGTGCTGACGTGGATTGAGAACTGGTTGTCACACAGGAAGCAAAGAGTAGGAGTAAATGGGTACTTTTCAGAATGGCAGGCAGTGACTAGTGGGGTACCGCAAGGTTTTGTGCTGGGGCCCCAGCTGTTTACATTGTACATTAATTATTTAGACGAGGGGATTAAATGTATTATCTCCAAATTTGCGGATGACATTAAGTTGGGTGGCAGTGTGAGCTGCGAGGCGGATGCTTTGAGGCTGCAGAGTGACTTGGATAGGATAGGTGAGTGGGCAAATGCATGGCAGATGAAGTTTAATGTGGATAAATGTGAGGTTATCCACTTTGGTGGTAAAAACAGAGAGACAGACTATTATTTAAATGGTGACAGATTAGGAAAAGGGGAGATGCAACGAGACCTGGGTGTCATGGTAATCAGTCATTGAAGGTTGGCATGCAGGTACAGCAAGCGGTTAAGAAAGCAAATGGCATGTTGGCCTTCATATCGAGGGGATTTGAGTACAGGGGCAGGGAGGTGTTACTACAATTGTACAGGGCCTTGGTGAGGCCACACCTGGAGTATTGTGTACAGTTTTGTTCTCCTAACTTGAGGAAGGACATTCTTGCTATTGAGGGAGTGCAGCGAAGGTTCACCAGATTGATTCCTGGGTTGGCGGGACTGACATATGAAGAAAGACTGGATCAACTGGGCTTGTATTCACTGGAGTTCAGAAGAATGAGAGGGGAATCTCAGAAACGTTTAAAATTCTGATGGGTTTAGACAGGTTAGATGCAGGAAGAATGTTCCCAATGTTGGGGAAGTCCAGAACCAGGGGTCACCGTCTAAGGATAAGAGCTAAGCCATTTAGGACCGAGATGAGGAGAAATTTCTTCACCCAGAGAGTGGTGACCCTGTGGAATTCTCTACCACAGAAAGTTGTTGAGGCCAATTCACTAAATATATTCAAAAAGGAATTAGATGAAGTCCTTACTACTAGGGGGATCAAGGGGTATGGCGAGAAAGCAGGAATGGGGTACTGAAGTTGCATGTTCAGCCATGAACTCATTGAATATATTTCATCCGGTCCTGGCGATTTATCTACTTTCAAGGATTCTAAACCCCTTAATACTTCCTCTCTTACTATGTTTATCCCGTCCAGTATTTCACACTCTTCCGCCTGAACTTCAACGTCAGCATCGTCCCTCTTTTTTGTAGAGACAGCCGCAAAGTATTCATTTAGTACCTTTACCCACATCCTCTGCTTTCACACGTAGATCACCACTTTGGTCCCTAATGGGCTCTATTCTTTCCTTAGTTATCCTCTTGCTCTTTATGTAATTGTAAAACATCTTTAGGTTTGGTTTGATTCTACTTGCCAGTATTTTTTCATGCCCTCTCTTTGCTTTCCTAATTTCCTTCTTAATTTCACCCCTTCGTCTCGGCTTTCTGCAGTATTGAACTCTCAATATCTGATATAGGCTTCACTTTTTGCCTTATCTTTCCCTGTATGCACCTTGTCATCCAGGGGGCTCTAAATTTGGCAGTTCTACCCTTTTCCTTTGTGGAAACATGTTTACCCTGAACTCCATGTACCTCCCTCTTGAATGCCTCCCAATGCTCTGACACTGATTTACCTTCAAGTAACTGTTTCCAGTCCACTTTTGCTAAATCACTTCCCAGCCCAGTAAAATTGGCCTTCCCCCAATTTAGAACTCTCATTCCTGTTTTATCTTTGTCCTTATCCATAATTATACTAAAACTAACTGAATTATGATCACTACACAAAAATGCTCACCCACTGATACTCCTGCCCAGCTTCATTCCCTAACACTAAATCCAGAACTGCCCCCCTTCTTTTTGGGCTTGCTACGTACTGGCTAAAAAAGTTCTCAATGCAATTTAGGAATTCTGTGCCCTCTGTACCTTTTACACTGATAATATCCCAGTTAATATTAGGGTCATTGAAACCCCCCCACTATTACTGCCGTATTGTTTTTGCACTTGTCAGAAATTTGCCTACAAGTTTGCTCTTCTCTCCCCTTCGGACTGTTTGGGTAGAGATGCAGTCAGTGACGAAGGGTGCTGGGGGAGAGGAGTTACTGAGCGACAGTGTGAGGGAGCTGGATTAACATCAGTAGAGATACAGTCAGTAACACAGGGCGCTGGGGGAGAGGGGTTACTGAGTGACAGTGTGAGGGAGCTGGATTATAGTGCCATTTTCACGCAATGCTGCGTCAGCAATATAAACAATGTATTTAGGTCTCACGCCTCACATGACTGGCTCTGTCACTCACTCAAGCGAACTCCACTGAGGGTTTTGTCATCAGCAGTTGCAAAAAAAATATCCTTGAAAAAGTTAGAAAATAAGTGCTTTGTCACAATGTTCAGGTTTTTGCACTTGATTATTTCCTGAGGTTCAGTTGGCCACTGTCCTCAGAGGAACTTGTGAGCATTATAATCGGGAGTGTGCCATTTATTGCCCAGTATCCATGTCGTTGTTACCACCAGACTTGACTAGTCCAACGCACTCCTGCCTGGCTTAACATCCTCCGCCTTCCATAAAATTAACTCATCCAAAACTCTGCAGCCCGTGTCCTAATTCGCACCAAGTCCCGCTCACTCATCACCCCTGTGCTCGATCACCTACATTGGCTGCCGGTCGGCCAACACATTGATTTTAAAATTCTCATCCTTGTTTCCAAATCCCTCCAGGGCCTTGCCCCTCCCTATGTCAGTAACTTTTCCCAGCCCTATAAACGTCTGAGATCTCTGCATTACTTCAACTCTGGCCTCTCTTTATTTTAATTACTCCACCATTGGCGACCTTGCCTTCAGCCATATATTGCACTATCTAACTCCTACACTTAAACCCCTCCCCACCACCTCCTTTAAAGTCCTCCTTAAAACCTACCTCATTGTGCAAGTATTTAGTCACCGATCCTGATGTCTCCTTTGGCCCTGACTTTTTTCTGACTTTACTGCTGCAAAGTGCTGGGGATATACAGTGTTATACAGTGACAGACCTGTACCCACCAGTACTGTACCCCAGTGTTATACAGTGACAGACCTGTACCCACCCACCAGTACTGTATCCCAGTGTTATACAGTGACAGACCTGTACCCACCAGTACTGTACCCCAGTGTTACTCAGAAAATGCTCTCTAACAGCACAGCCCAGGTTTGAACAGAGATAATGTATAACTTCTGCCGGGTGTTTGTCGCAGTTCAAGTGGACAGAATATGAAAATGTGCTGCCTGTACATAATTCTTTCCTAACCCCTGTGATCGCAATGTCCACTGCGCAGTTCACCTCCTGAGGAAGCCTCCCTGAGGCTTGAAATCGATTCACACAAACTCACCAGAGACCTTTGGGCAGCATTCTGCATTGATTCTGACATTGCGACGTGGACTGGTGCCAGGAATTCTCCCTGCCTGGCAGCTTCTGTGTTTACCAATGTCAGAGCAGTATCCCTTTCCTTGAGAGTACAAAACAACTAATAATTTACACTAATCTTTAGCAATCGCAACATCAGTTTGCAGTATTCCCGGCTAAGCCAGCCAAGTCACATTGCAAGTAGTTATTTCAAGGCACTGGATATTGTGCTTCAGGAGATAAAACAATGTGAAACGAGGACCTGTTCACCTCCGGCATGTAAAGGGTGTCAGAGACCAGATCTGACTCAATGTACAGGCTTGTATTGGCCACCCCACTCTCCCTGCCACTCTGAATTTGGGATAAATAGATGCTATATTCTGTGAAATAAATCTATGAATTTTGGAAAACTTTGCTACTGCGTGGAATTTGCATAACCGAATAATATCGAATGTTCGGCACAGGAACAGGTCTTCGACCCAGCGGCTCCATGCCGGGGTTTATGCTCCACCCCAACCTCCCACTACCCCTCTTCATCTCCCCCATCACCATATTTCTCTCTCCCTTTCTCCCCCGTGTTTATCCAGCTTCCCCTTAAATGCATCTCTGCTATTCGCCTAGACTGCTCTCTGGGAAAAGAACATGCTTTATTATTAGTGACGGTTTTATATTTATGTTCCCTGGTTTTGGTCTATTGCTTCCCCATCAAACCCCTTCATAATTTTTAAGACCTTTATCGGGTCACCTGTAGTCCCTGTTCATGGCAATAGAGTCCCAGCCCATTCAATCTTTCCTGATTAGGCATAACCTCTAGTTCTGGTACCATCCTTGTAAATCTTTTTGGCACCACCTTCAGTGTCTCTACAGGTATACCCTTTTCATACTAATGAGGCCAGAAATGTGCACAGTCCTCCAAGTGTGTTCCAACTGAGGTTCTATGAAAGTTTAATATATTGTCTCTGCTTTTCAATTCTGTCCCGCTAGAAATGACCCCCCTGTATTTCTTTTGTGGCTTATTAACCTGCATCACTACTTTTAGTGATGTGTATCTGTACCCCCAGATCCTTTGCTGCTCCACCCCATCTAGGCTCTTCATTTCCAAGCAGTATACGGCCTCCTTATTATTCTTACCAAAATGCACACCTTACATTTGTCTATCTTGAAATTCAGTTGCAATTACACACCCATTATGCAAGTTCGTTAACCTCTTCCTGTATTTTGTCACCGTCCTCTATTAACTACACCCCCAACTTGGTGCCGTCCGCAAATTTTGAAATTGTACTTCCGATTTCGGGCTGTTTATGTAAATGGTGACCAACAGTGGTCCCAGCACCGATCCACTTGCCACCTTACACCAGTCTCAGTAACTACCCTTAACCCTTACACTCTGTTTTCTGTTTTGTAGCCAGCTTGCTAACCATTTTGCTACTTGCTCCGACTCCACATGCTCTGACCTTAGTCATGAGCATACTTTGTTTTTTAACACCAGATCATGAAAGATAAGAAAGAACTTGCTTTTATATAGCGTCTTTCATGACCTCAGGTCATCCCAAAGTGCTTTCCAAGTGTAGTCACTGTAGTAGGGTCGGAAATACAGCAGCCAAATCACACACAGCAAGGGCACTGGGGAGAACTCCCTGCTCTTTGAATCATGCCATGGGATCTTTTCTCTTCACCTGAGGGCAGACTTGGGTTTGCACCTTGGACAATACAGCACTCCTTGCACTGAACGTGAGCCAAGGTGATGTGCACAATCCCTGCAGTGAGACTCCAACCCAAAACCTGACTGGGAAGCATAAGTGCTGCCAACTGCAGCAAGCTGACTGAGGTGGCTCCCTGGTAAACCACATTCCATTCCTGACTGTGCTGAGGGATCTGATCTCATCCAGGGTCACAGTTTGCTTCAGTGCCTTTGGGTCATGGAGGGGAAGTGAGGGGGTTTCTTGTTGCAGCTTCTATCTAGCGACCGCTGCTCGATGTGTGTGCGCGTATTCACATTGCGTAAGGACAGGATTGAGCTTGGTTGTTCCCCTTTCTCCCACTGCTCACTGTGAGGCTCGCTCTACCTGGGCCAGGCACTTGAGGGTGAGCAGCACCTTGGAAACTGGACCCAGAAAGGGCTCAATACTCCCCACCCCCCGGTTTCGACTCGCCCTCGCTCCCCCCCCCCCCCCAAAACCCCGGCTTCGACCCGCTCGCCTTGCGCCTGCCCCCCCTCCCCTTCACTCCTTTCCTCCCCCCCCCCCCCCCCCCCCCACCTTGTGTCGGTCGCAATATGTGCCCTGAAATGTGTTCTTAGAATAGAGTTCATAGAGTTTATTAATGGGGCTGTTGGAGCACAACAGTGGCTGATAAACGTGTACTGTGAGTGAAGAGTGAAAGGGTACTCGTTGATTGATGACGAGCAGAACTACTTTTCAGGCCAGGGAGTAATGTCATCCTCGCAGAATCTCTCATTCCAGCTATTCAGCAACTCCAGCGATCAGGATCTTCAGTTGCAACTTTAATCAGCAAAATGGCCCTAGGACTGTAGAGTAAATGTCAATTGGGAGTTCTGTGCAGCCGTTCCATTGTGATTATCACTTTTTATCAGTGCTGTCTCCATGGTTTGAGTGAAGTGCTGTGAAAACAGGTGAATTTGTCACGCAATGTCCTTGAATTGTGAAACTAACAGACGATTTAGATGCATGTTCAAACTAGTGTGTCTGGAGAGAAGGTTTTGAGTTGTATAACGCTGGGGTACAGTTCTGGTGGGTACAGGTCTGTCACTGTATAACACTGGGGTACAGTTCTGGTGGGTACAAGTCTGTCACTGTATAACACGGGTACAGTACTGGTGGGTACAGGTCTGTCACTATAATAAATACGTGGGTACAGGTCTGTCACTATAACACTGGGTTACAGTACTGGTCTGTCACTAATGGATACAGTACTGGTGGGTACAGGTCTGTCACTGTATAATACTGGGGTACAGTTCTGGTGGGTACAGGTCTGTCACTGTATAACACTGGGGTACAGTACTGGTGGGTACAGGTCTGTCACTATAACACTGGGGTGGGGTACAGTACTGGTGGGTACAGGCTGTTACGAGGGATGGTATTTAATCATTTTTGGTATTAGTTGATGAGTTAGCTTCACACAAGAATTGTTTTGCACAACCTTGGCTTAAGAGATTTTTCTCCAGTGTTTTAGTACCAGTGCTTAGAAAGGCGAATGACAGGCTCCCGAACTAGTCGTGCCTAAATCCAAGCTGTCGAGTATAACTACAACACTGGCACCTACTCGGCAATGTGGAAAACTGCCCCCGTATCTCCTGTTCACAAAAAACAGGACCAGTCCAATTCGGTCAATTACCGCCCCATCAGCAAAGTGATGGAAGGTGTTATCGACAGTGCTATCAAGCGGCACTTACTCACCAATAACCTGCTAACTGATGCTCAATTTGGGTTCCGCCAGGACCACTCTGCTCCAGACGTTACAGCCTTGGTCCAAACATGGACAAAAGAGCTGAATTCCAGAGATGAGTTGAGAGTGACAGCGCTCAACATCAAGGCAGCATTTGACCGAGGGTGGCATCAAGGAGCCCTAATAAAATTGAAGTCAATAGGAATCGGGCAAAACTCTCCTGGCTGGAGTCATGCCTAGCACAAAAGAAGATGGTTGTGGTTGTTAGAGGTCAATCATCACAGCCCCAGGACATTGCTGCAGGAGTTCCTCAGGGCAGTATCCGAGGCCCAACCATCTTCAGCTGCTTCATCAATGATCTTCCCTCCATCATAAGGTCAGAAGTGGGGATGTTTGCTGATGACTGCACAGTGTTCAGTTCCAGTCGCAACTCCTCAGATAATGGAGCAGTCCATGCCCGCATGCAGCAAGACCTGGACAACATTCAGCCTTGGGCTGATAAGCGGCAAGTAACATTTGTGCCACACAAGTGCCAGGCAATGACCATCTCCAACAAGAGAGAGTCTAATCACCGCCTCTTGACATTCAATCGCATTACCATCATCGAATCTCCCACCATCAACATCTTGATCAGAAACGTAACCACATAAATACTGTGACCACAAAAGCGGGTCAGAGGCTGGGTATTCTGCGGCGAGTGACTCGCCTCCTGACTCCCCAAAGCCTTTCCACCATCTACAAGGCACAAGTCAGGATTGTTATGGAATACTCTCCACTTGCCTGGATTGGTGCAGCTTCAACAATACTCGAGAAGCTCGACCTCATCCAGGACAAAGCAGCCCACTTGATTAGCCCCCCATCCACCACCTTCAACATTCACTCCCTCCACCACCGGCGCACTGTGGCTGCAGTGTGCACCATCTACAAGATGCACTGCAGCAATTCGCCAAGGCTTCTCCGGCAGCACCTCCCAAACCTGCGACCTCTACCACCTAGAAGGACAAGGGCAGCAGGCGCATGGGAACACCACCACCTCCACGTTCCCCTCCGAGTCACACACAATCCTGACTTGAAAATATATCTCCGTTCCTTCATCGTCACTGGGTCGAAATCCTGGAACTCCCTCCCTAACAGCACTGTGGGAGCACCTTCACCACACAGACTGCAGTGGTTCAAGAAGGCGGCTCACCACCACCTTCTCGAGGATAATTAGTGATGGGCAATAAATGCCGGCCATGCCAGCGACGCCCACATCCCAGGAATGAAAAAAACACGAGATAGGTTTTACCTCGGATTGTTGAAATCCCCATGAAACATTAATGAGCTGTTCGGTATTCACAACTTGTTGGAACATTTACGTCTGGTATTTTGTGCGAAAGTTATTGAAAACCATTGTGTAATGTAAAATCGGAAGAATCAGTCACGTTTCCCGCAGGTTTCCATGCTATCGAAGCATTGACCACACTCGACCAGCTCAATTGGGCGAGCCATGTTGTCCGCATGCCCGACACGTGACTCACAAAGCAAGCGCTCTATTTGGAAGTCCTACACGGCAAACGAGCCCCAGGTGGGCAGAGGAAACGTTTCAAGGACACCCTCAAAACCTCTCTGATAAAATGCAACATCCCCACTGTCACCTGGGAATCCCTGGCCCAAAGACCGCCCGAAGTGGAGGATGAGCATCTGGGAAGGCGCTGAGCATCTGGGAAGGCGCTGAGCACCTCGAGTCTCGTCGCCAAGAGCATGCAGATAACAAGCGCAGGCAGCGGAAGGAGCATGCAGCAAACCAGACCCACCCACCCTTTCCCATCTGTGACATAGAGACTGTAATTCCTGTATTGGACTGTTCAGTCACCTGAGAACTCACTTTTAGAGTGGAAGCAAATCTTCCTCGATTTCGAGGGACTGCCTATGATGATGATAGGTTTGTGAGGGGAAGCTTGTTTTAATGGAAGCGGGATCTGTAATAAGCAGTGGCCCACGCAGGGCTACAGATCAGGCAGTGCATATTAGCACTTGTTTCATCCGTAAAATTTATACAGGCACTTTAGGCAGGCGGTGGGTGTGGGTGTGGGTGTGATACACTGAGTAATATTGTCCTGTGTCACTCGGAGATGAGGGAAGGGTTGAGGAAAAGGTGCCCCTCACGAGGTGCCCTGGGCAATGTGAGATGCTCTAACTACTACCGAAAGCAGAGTTGGGGGGGGTTAGCGAGTCAGTCCAGGTTAATTGAAATACCCTCCACTAAACAGAGCTTTCCTTCCTGCAGTACAACCTCCCCTCTAGGTAACGCCTCCACTTAAAATATTAAAAATTAGTAATAAGCGAGGGTTTTTTTTAATTTAAAAAGGTGCATTAAACTCTTTATTTTCCCCTTTTCTCCTCTCTGTTCCTGAAGCACTGACTCCTTGCAGGAATTTACAGGTCCATGGTTCCAAGTTGCTCTCTCGTACTCGGTGCAGCTGCCGTTCTTTACTTGCGAGCTTAGAAAGTCGATGTGGGCCAGTAGTTGTGGTCACCATCTCCAATGAACCTGGAGCTGTCCTCGCCCAAAACATGTGCACATGTATTCTCCAGCAGGAGTCAGTGGAATGCATGAACCCTGGCTGATACTGTTTTCCCTTTTCTCCCATCAAACACTCCCAAGGCAGGTACAGCACAGGGTACCAATGCAGGGAGACAGAGGGAAACAAAAAGGAGCCAAAAGCAAAAGACAGAAAGGAGATGAGGAAAAGTGTAGGGCAGAGAAACCCAAGGCAAAGAACAAAAAGGGCCACTGTACAGCAAAATTCTAAAAGGACAAAGGGTGTTAATAAAACAAGCCTGAAGGCTTTGTGTCTTAATGCAAGGAGTATCCGCAATAAGGTGGATGAATTAATTGTGCAAATAGATGTTAACAAATATGATGTGATTGGGATTACGGAGACGTGGCTCCAGGATGATCAGGGCTGGGAACTCAACATTCAGGGGTATTCAACATTCAGGAAGGATAGAATAAAAGGAAAAGGAGGTGGGGTAGCATTGCTGGTTAAAGAGGAGATTAATGCAATAGTTAGGAAAGACATTAGCTTGGATGATGTGGAATCTATATGGGTAGAGCTGCAGAACACCAAAGGGCAAAAAACGTTAGTAGGAGTTGTGTACAGACCTCCAAACAGTAGTAGGGATGTTGGGGAGGGCATCAAACAGGAAATTAGGGGTGCATGCAATAAAGGTGTAGCAGTTATAATGGGTGACTTTAATATGCACATAGATTGGGCTAGCCAAACTGGAAGCAATACGGTGGAGGAGGATTTCCTGGAGTGCATAAGGGATGGTTTTCTAGACCAATATGTTGAGGAACCAACTAGGGGGGAGGCCATCTTAGACTGGGTGTTGTGTAATGAGAGAGGATTAATTAGCAATCTCATTGTGCGAGGCCCCTTGGGGAAGAGTGACCATAATATGGTGGAATTCTGCATTAGGATGGAGAATGAAACAGTAATTTCAGAGACCATGGTCCAGAACTTAAAGAAGGGTAACTTTGAAGGTATGAGGCGTGAATTGGCTAGGATAGATTGGCGAATGATACTTAGGGGGTTGACTGTGGATGGGCAATGGCAGACATTTAGAGACCGCATGGATGAAGTACAACAATTGTACATTCCTGTCTGGCGTAAAAATAAAAAGGGGAAGGTGGCTCAACCGTGGCTATCTAGGGAAATCAGGGATAGTATTAAAGCCAAGGAAGTGGCATACAAATTGGCCAGAAATAGCAGCGAACCTGGGGACTGGGAGAAATTTAGAACTCAGCAGAGGAGGACAAAGGGTTTGATTAGGACAGGGAAAATGGAGTACGAGAAGAAGCTTGCAGGGAACATTAAGGCGGATTGCAAAAGTTTCTATAGGTATGTAAAGAGAAAAAGGTTGGTGAAGACAAACGTAGGTCCCCTGCAGTCAGAATCAGGGGAAGTCATAACGGGGAACAAAGAAATGGCGGATCAATTGAACAAGTACTTTGGTTCGGTATTCACTAAGGAGGATACAAACAACCTTCCGGATATAAAAGGGGTCAGAGGGTCTAGTAAGGAAGAGGAACTGAGGGAAATCTTTATTAGTCGGGAAATTGTGTTGGGGAAATTGATGGGATTGAAGGCCGATAAATCCCCAGGGCCTGATGGCCTGCATCCTAGAGTACTTAAGGAGGTGGCCTTGGAAATAGCGGATGCATTGACAGTCATTTTCCAACATTCCATTGACTCTGGATCAGTTCCTATGGAGTGGAGGGTAGCCAATGTAACCCCACTTTTTAAAAAAGGAGGGAGAGAGAAAACAGGGAATTATAGACCGGTCAGCCTGACCTCAGTAGTGGGTAAAATGATGGAATCAATTATTAAGGATGTCATAGCAGTGCATCTGGAAAATGGTGACATGATAGGTCGAAGTCAGCATGGATTTGTGAAAGGGAAATCATGCTTGACAAATCTTCTGGAATTTTTTGAGGATGTTTCCAGTAAAGTGGACAAAGGAGAACCAGTTGATGTGGTATATTTGGACTTTCAGAAGGCTTTCGACAAGGTCACACACAAGAGATTAATGTGCAAAGTTAAAGCACATGGGATTGGGGGTAGTGTGCTGACGTGGATTGAGAACTGGTTGTCAGACAGGAAGCAAAGAGTAGGAGTAAACGGGTACTTTTCAGAATGGCAGGCAGTGACTAGTGGAGTGCCGCAAGGTTCTGTGCTGGGGCCCCAGCTGTTTACATTGTACATTAATGATTTAGACGAGGGGATTAAATGCAGTATCTCCAAATTTGCGGATGATACTAAGTTGGGTGGCAGTGTGAGCTGCGAGGAGGATGCTATTAGGCTGCAGAGTGACTTGGATAGGTTAGGTGAGTGGGCAAATGCATGGCAGATGAAGTATAATGTGGATAAATGTGAGGTTATCCACTTTGGTGGTAAAAACAGAGAGACAGACTATTATCTGAATGGTGACAGATTAGGAAAAGGGAAGGTGCAACGAGACCTGGGTGTCATGGTACATCAGTCATTGAAGGTTGGCATGCAGGTACAGCAGGCGGTTAAGAAAGCAAATGGCATGTTGGCCTTCATAGCGAGGGGATTTGAATACAGGGGCAGGGAGGTGTTGCTACAGTTGTACAGGGCCTTGGTGAGGCCACACCTGGAGTATTGTGTACAGTTTTGGTCTCCTAACTTGAGGAAGGACATTCTTGCTATTGAGGGAGTGCAGCGAAGGTTCACCAGACTGATTCCCGGGATGGCGGGACTGACCTATCAAGAAAGATTGGATCAATTGGGCTTGTATTCACTGGAGTTCAGAAGAATGAGAGGGGACCTCATAGAAACGTTTAAAATTCTGACGGGTTTAGACAGGTTAGATGCAGAAAGAATGTTCCCAATGTTGGGGAGGTCCAGAACCAGGGGTCACAGTCTGAGGATAAGGGGTAAGCCATTTAGGACCGAGATGAGGAGAAACTTCTTCACCCAGAGAGTGGTGAACCTGTGGAATTCTCTACCACAGAAAGTAGTTGAGGCCAATTCACTAAATATATTCAAAAGGGAGTTAGATGAAGTCCTTACTACTCGGGGGATCAAGGGTTATGGCGAGAAAGCAGGAAGGGGGTACTGAAGTTTCATGTTCAGCCATGAACTCATTGAATGGCGGTGCAGGCTAGAAGGGCTGAATGGCCTGCTCCTGCACCTATTTTCTATGTTTCTATGTTTCTATGTTAGATACAGATTAAAGCTCCCTCTACACTGTCCCATCAAACATTCCCAGGGCAGGTACAGCACGGGTTAGATAAGAGTAAAACTCCCTCTACACTGTCCCATCAAACGCTCCCAGGGCAGGTACAGCACGGGGTTAGATACTTCTTAGGCAGTTCCCCGGAGTAGAGGATGACTTGTTTCCACACTAAAATGGGTTCTAAGGTGACTGATGACAGATGCGGGATGAACAGTCTCTGTCACAGATGGGGCAGACGGTGGTTGGAGGGACGGGTGGGTGGGGTGCTTGATTTGTCATACGCTCCTTCCGCTGTTTGTACTTGGCTTCCGCATGCTCCCGGCGAAGAGATTCGAAGTTCGGTGCCTTCTCGGATGCTGCTCCTCCACTTTCGGCGGCCTTGGGCCAGGGATTCCCGGGTGTCGGTGGGGATGTTATATTTTTTCAAGGAGGCTTTGAGGGTATCCTTGAAGCATTTATTCTGCCCTCCTGGGGCTCGCTTGCCGTGACAGAGCTCAGAGTAGAGCGCTTGTTTTGGGAGTCTAGTATTGGGCATGCCGACAATGTGGCCCGTCCACCGGAGCTGATCGAGCGTGGTCAATGCCTCGATGCTGGGATGTTGGCCTGAGAGGGAATGCTGACGTTGGTGCGCCTATCCTGCCAATGGATTTGCAGAGGCCAATGAATTTGCGGAGGCAGCGTTGGCGGTACTTCTCCAGTGCTTTGAGGTGCCTGCTGTACATAGTCCATGTCTCTGAAACATATAGGAGGGCGAGTATCACTACTGCCCTGTAGACCATGAGCTTTCTGCTGGGTTTGAGATCCTGGTCTTCAAACTTTTCCTCAGGTAGCCGAAGGCTGCACTGGCGCACTGGAGGCAGTGTTGGACTTCGTTATCGATGTCTGTCTTTGCTGATGATAGGCTCCGGAGGTATCGGAAATGGTCCACATTGTCCAAGGTCTCGTCATGGATCTTGATAATCGGGGAGCAGTACCCTGTGGCGGGGGCAGGTTGGTTGAAAACCTTTGTCTTGCTGATGTTTAATGTGAGGCCCAGTCTCTCGTACACTTCGGTGAAGGTGTCGACGATGGTTTGGAGTTCGGACACCGAGTGTACAAATGCAAGCGTCATCTGCATATGACAGAGGTTGGAACAACCTTGGACTGGAGGCAGCGGAGGTTGAACAATTTCCCGCTTGTCCTGTAGATTAGCTCCACTCCAGTGGGGAGCTTGTTAAAGGTGAGATGAAGCATTGCAACGAGATAGCTTAAGAAGAGCGTTGGTACGATGACACAGCCTTGCTTGAATCCGATCTGCACTTGTATTGGGTCTGTGGTGGATCTGTTGGTAAGGATCACGGCTTACATGTCATCGTGAAGCAGGCGGAGGATGGAGACAAATTTTTGAGGACAGAGACGAATTTGAGGATGCCCCATAATCCCTCACAGTTGAAGGCCTTTGTGAAGTCAAAGAAAGCCATGTACAGAGGTCGATGCTACTCCCTACAGTTTTCTTGGATTTGTCACGCGGTGAAGATCATGTCCGTTGTGCGCGGAATCCGCATTGCGACTCTAGGAGGAGCTCTTCAGCCACTGGGAGGAAACGATTGAGGAGGATTCTTGCATTGTCCCATCAAACACTCCCAGGACTGGTACAGCAAATGTAGGGGATCTCCAGCGCCCAGCAACAGTGATGTCATCAAGCAGGCAAATCAGCCAATCACATGGAAGAATTCTCACACAGCAAACCAGAAAATAAAATGCACTGATTATCCTTCACTTTTTATAAATTTTAGAGCGAAATTAAGATTGGGACATAATGGGATTAAGATATTACAGTGTAAAAGGGTATGTTCTCATCAGTGATTTCTAAAGATTGCTGTCTGGGGAGAACAGCGGGCGCCCTGTGGATCAGCAGGGAATCACTGACAGCAACGTCTGGGTTTCCGCGTGTATCTGCACATGTGCGGACACAAGAAGTTGCTGTCAGTCTCGGAGTACTGACGGCGAACACTGACAGTTTCACCGTCATTACAACCACAACAATTCGGGCCACTAAGTCAGTTCAGTGCAAGCTCGAAGGAGTCCTGCTGAAAGTGTATAGGCTGCATCTTGTACTATGTTCACTGCAACAATTAGCCCCAAGACTGACCCTTAAGCCGATGTATATTTTAATTTGGATTCTGGAAGCCTCCCATTTGAAAATGAGCTTCCTAAAACACACTCTCGAGTAGTTAGGCTCAAGTCAGTTTTCTGTAAGTTAGGACCAAATGTGAATGTGATCGTTAATAAAACTTCATGAAAATTTGAAAATGCACATACTTTGCTTATTTGTATGGGAATTTTTCTGTGTATTGACTTGAGGGACCTCCGTATTACTGACTGCTTAATTACTGATTGTTTAATCATGTGTCTATCTCTTGCTGCTGCAAAGTCCCTTCATGTAATATTTTGCGTTTCTGTCTCATCAGTGCCTCCTCATGAATTTGTCTCTGCCACATATAAGAACATAAGAAATAGGAGCAGGGGTAGGCCACTTGGCCTCTTGAGCCTGCTCCGCCATTCAATAAGATCATGGCTGACCTGATCATGGACTCAGCTCCACTCCCCTGCCTGCTCCCCATAACCCTTTACTCCCTTAATGTTCAAAAATCTGTCTATCTCAACCTTAAATATATTCAGTGACCCAACCTCCACAACTCTGTGGGGCAGAGAATTCCACAGATTTACAACCCTCAGAAGAACCACCTCCTCATCTCAGATCTAAATGGGCAACCCCTTATTCTTAAACTATATCCTAGTTCTAGATTCCCCCATGAGTGGAAACATCCTCTCTGCATCTATCTTGTCAAACCCTTCAGTATCTTATATGCTTCAATAAGATCACCTCTCATTCTTCTAAACTCCATTGAGTATAGGCCCAACCTTTCTTCATTAGTCAACCCCTTCATCTCAGGAATCAACTTAGTGAACCTTCTCTGAGCTGTCTCTAATGCAAGTAGATCCTTCCTTAAATAAGGAGACCAAAACTGTGTGCAGTACAGTACTTGAGGTGTGAGTACTCGTTTATATAGCATTGCCTCCTCCTCATTCATACTTCTGCACGAGCCTGTTTCGCAGTGTGTGACTCATGCATTCTCTCGTGTGTGTCTTTATATTTTTCACCTCCACAAACAAGGAAAGATTTTCAGGGCTATATGGGGAAAGAGCTGGGGGAGTGGAACTAATTCGATAGCTCTTTCAACAAGCCAGCACAGGCACGATGGGCCGAATGGCCACCTCCTGTGCTGCAAGATTCTATGACGTAGTCTGTGGGGTGAGGGGGAGTTACAACAGAGCAACACTCTGGGCACAAGAAAACAGAACAAAAAAACTGCAGGATGAGAGAGCAGGGACAGGTTGGCTCGGGATGCTGGCGAGTTGCTTTGTTCTCCAGCCTGGCTGAAGGTGCAGTAACTCATCCCTGGCTAATTAGGAGTGTGTTTCTATGGAAATGGCACTGTGCTGTGTCCTCTAGTCTGTTTAAAAAAAAATCTCTGGCCATAGGGGCACAGAAATAGTGCTATGCGATTGTCTTTTTTGTGGATTCTTGGAATGTTCGTTAATGTAATTATTTTATTTTGCTCTGGAGGCAGGTTGTGATTGAAACAGAAAGAGACCCGAGTGACTGATGCAGCCCCCTTGCACTGCTGAGTGCCGAAGGACCCATGTTACTATTTACAGTACTGAGCAATAACTGCTGCTGCCTGATACTGACTGGTGTGTAATGTCCACAACTGCAAAAGCAGCCAGCAACATTTGGGAACTGGTAGTGACGGGGAAAGCGGTTCTTTTGGGAAAGGGATGAGGGTGATTCATGTTGTTGAGGTGTTTGTTGCTTCACTGGGCTGCTACTTTCCTCCTCTAATGATGGTGCCGACTCCGGTTCAGGGATGGCGGGGCTGGCTGATGGGGGCGGAAGCAGTGGTCTTGTGTTGTCTCGTCTCCCCCATGATGAAGGGGCACTGGTAATCTTCTGGCGCCTCGTCCATGTGGCTGTTCCTGGATGGTGTGCGTTGGCGGGCTATTTGACATTGGAAGGATCGCAGGTGTGCTTTACTTGATGTCACACTTCCAGATGGAGATAGTGATCAGGTATAGAAACCCTGGCTGGACTCCTGGCTTCCATAGCCCGGGCGCTCTGAGCTTGGTTATTGTGCCCCTGCTTAGCTGACATCAAACCTTGGACTGGTTGGCTTGGTTGTCTCGGTATCAAACTGGGTGGTGTCTTTACCCATTAGGCCATCGGGAGGGCTGTGCCTCTCCTGATTGTGTTGCTACACTGCCCAGTGTTGCTGTCCAAATTCACCCCATTGTGTGTTTTCGTGGAATCTCGATTGGGAGATCTCGGGTGCAGTTACAAGTTACAAGGGCAAAGTGCAGGGGACAAATTGGATAGCTTTTTCAAAGCTGGCACAGGCATGATGGGCCGAATGGCCTCCTTCTGTACTGTATGATTGCAATAAAGTGTCTGGCAGTCATTACTGGGGGCACCATGACCCCAGCTCACCCGGTGTGTTGTAAAGCAGTAAAAGCAAGTGGAGCAGCAGCATCTGAAAGAGAGCAGCTAATGTTTCACGTGTGACCGTGTAGATAAGGAAGGACCCTACCCTCCTACACGAATCCACAAGGAGATACAAAATTTGACCCAGGCCAGTTAGAAGCAAATCTTTGCAATGTGGTACAAACTCTCAGAAGACCATAACCGTACATTCCAAATCAATTGCGGTTTCTGAAAGGGTGCTGGATATTAATGGGGGGAAGTAAGGTTATTAAATCATGTGGAGAGAGGGCAGGGACTTGGGTTGAAGAAAGAATTTGAATTTGTATCATGCTTTTCATGTCCCAAAGTGCTTCAGAGCCAATGAATTACTTTTGAAGTGCTTTCACTGTTATGTAAGTGTATTAAATAGATCAAATGTCAGAGCAGGTTCGAATGACCAAATTGCTCAATCCTGATTCTATGTGACCCAGTTCTGGTAAAAGGCCCAACCCAAATGTTGATCCTAATGGACTTGTTTTGTTTTCTATCCGGCTTGCTCTGTTTTTATTTCAGATTTCTACCAATGGTGTTGTTTCTTGTGTTTGGAGTGCTTTACTGGGTGTTGGAGGTAACAAGAAGGAGATTCACTCTCGGCATTTGGCTGATCCTGGGTGCTGTCTCAAGGCTCCAGCTGGAAATGGTGTGCTTGTGGCGATGGGGCTCAGCCTGCTCACACTCACCGTCTGGCCTCCCACTTTGGGCCCAGGAGGGTGCCTGGAGCCTGTGGAATCGTACCTCACGAGTCAGGGCCTTCAGGAGAGATGGGGAGAACATTGGAGTTGAATAAAAAATCTCTTTGGAGAGATGTTCGTTACCCCTAAAAGTTGAGATCGAACACTCTGCAGGCTCCACTCCTAAGATTTGAATGATGTTGGAATTGTGCAGACCAGAAAGGTGAAACTTTCAGACCATAACCCATAAGGCAGAAATAGACAGTTTCTTAAACGATAAGGGAATAAGGGGTTATCGGGAGCGGGCAGGGAAGTGGAGCTGAGTCCATGATCAGATCAGCCATGATCTTATTGAATGGCTCATCTGAGGGGCAGTATGGCCTACTCCTGTTCCTATTTCTTACTTTCTTATAACCTCGGGTCCGTAACCCGCAACCTTGGGTCCGTAACCCGCAACCTCCGGTCTACTGCTTTGGAGGGGGCCGCAAGGGCTGTCAGGCTTTTCTCTGTTTTAAATTCTGATGCTTGTGTAGTAGGCAGAACCTTTAGTTTCACAGCTGTGTTTTGGATGTTCACACACTGAAACCACTATCACTGGTGCACTTTCACAAATGGAATTGAACTGACAAGTAAAACCAGGCAGCACCAACCGTAGGGTTTCTGATGAAGGGAATTCCTGGACCCAACAGATCTTTACCACTTCTTCCTGCCACATTCCCAGTTTGAGCTCCTTCCAGCCCATTCCAGTGGGACTAAAATGAGCTGGTTTGTACGGAAGCAGAATCAAACAAGGATACTGTCAACATTCTGGGCAGAATGGATCGGAAAACAATGTATCTTTGAAAATCTGACACAGCAGAAAGAAATAGCTAATACCTCTTGGTGTCACGGTACACTATTTCAGACTATTTTGGAGCAGTTATTTCCTTTATTTTATAACTTTATTTTCTCATCACCCGCGAAGGTGGCTTGCACTGCAATGCCATTCCATAAAGAAGAAAAGAAGATTTGCATTTCTGTAGCGCCTTTCACACCCTCCGGACGTCCCAAAGCACTTCACAGCCAATGAAATCCTTATAAATTGAAATCACTGTTGTAATGTAGGGAAACAGCAGACAATTCGCGCACAGCACAGTCCCATACACAATAATGAGGTAAATGACCAGGTAATCTATTTAGTGAAGGTTGAGGGACGAATCCTGGTTGGTAGGTCCTGAAAGGGGCCTTTAGTTGACATACTTGATGCTTTCAGCATGGAGGTCGCTTTTGGATGTTCGATTGTCTTCTTGATGATTAAGTCTATTATAAAGGATGTGATAACGGCACACTTGGATAATATCAATGGATTAAACAAAGTCAATATGGATTTATGAAAGGAAAATCATGTTTGACAAACCTACTGAAGTTTTTTGAGGATGTAACTGATAGAATGGATAAGAGAGAACCAGTGGATGTAGTGTATTTGGATTTTTAGAAGGCCTTTGATAAAGTCCCACATAAGAGGTTAGTGTGCAAAATTAAAACATATAGGATTTGGGGTAATATATTGGCATGGATTGAAAATTGGTTAACTGACAGGAAACACAGAGTAGGAATAAACGGGTCTTTTTTGGGGTGGCGGGTAGTGACTAGTGGGGTACCATGGGATCAGTGCTTGGGCCCCAGCTATTCACAATATATATAAATGATTTGGATGAGGGAACCAAATGTAATATTTCCAAGTTTGCTGACAACACAAAACTAGGTGGGATTGTGAGTTATGAGGAGGATGCAAAGACACTGCACAGCGACTTAGATAGGTTGAGTGAGTGAGCAAACACATGGCAGATGCAGTATAACATGGATAAATGTGAAGTTATCCACTTTGATGGGAAAAACATAAGGACAAAGTATTATTTAAATGGTGATGGCTTGAGAAATGTCGATGTACAGAGGGATCTGGGTGTCCTTGTACACCAGTCATTGAAAGCAAACATGCAGGTGCAGCAAGCAGTTAGGAAGGCAAATGGTATGTTGGCCTTCATTGCAAGAGGATTTGAGTACAGGAGCAAGGATGTCTTACTACAGTTATACAGGGCCTTGGTGAGACTGCATCTGGAGTATTGTGTGCAGTTTTGGTCTCCTTACCTAAGAAAGGATATAATTGCCATAGAGGGAGTACAGAGAAGGTTCACCAGACTGATTCCTGGGATGGCAGGACTGTCGTATGAGGAAAGATTGGGTCGACTAGGCCTGTATTCACTAGAGTTTAGAAGAATGAAGCGTATAAAATTCTGACAGGGTTGGATAGACTGGATGCAGGGAGGATGTTTCCCCTGGCTGGGAAGTCTAGAACAAGGGATCACAGTCTCAGGATACAGGGTAGGAAATTTAGGACCGAGATGAGGAGAAATGTTTTCACTCAGAGGGTGGTGAACCTGTGGAATTCTCTACCACAGAAAGCTGTGGAGGCCAAATCACTGAATATATTTAAGAGGGAGATGGATAGATTTCTAGAAACAAAAGGCATCAAGGGGTATGGGGGAAAAAGCGGGAATATGGTGTTGAGATAGAGGATCAGCCATGATCATATTGAACGGCGGTGCAGACTCAAAGGGCCGAATGGCCGCCTACTGCTTCTATTTTCAATGGGCCTGAATTTCCGATCGAGGTCTTCCCGCGGGCAATCGACTGAAAAAGTTAAAAAAGATCTGCACCTACTTGTTCCTGCTGCGCCCACTCGAACTTCCGATCCTGAGGCCTCTACTCCTACGCATCGGAATGCGTGCACGTATGCTGGAGCTGGAGTTACATGGCTCTGGGCAGCCAATCAAGGTACAGTATTTTCTCATTCATCATAATGGGAACTCCATTATTATGAATGAGAACCGCCCCCCCCCAAAACACACAACACTAATTAAAAAAAAAAGTACACTACATATTTAAGATTCATAAATTAAAGTTCTTATTAAAAATATATATTTTCCCCACTTAAAAACATTTTTTTTTAAATTATGCCTTAAAATAAACTTACCGTTGTGGGGAGAGTTTTTAACAAAATGTGTTTTTCTAACTTTTTATTTTAAAATATTTTTGTGTATTTGCACCTGTAAAAGTGGTCTATATGCCTGCTTTTTCAGGCGCAAGATTTTTGAGGACATTTGCTGGGCAAGATTTGCGTAAATATTGGAAATCTTGCCCTGCCAGTGTCCAACTCCCAATATGCACGAGATCTGTGAAGCCAGAAACTTGACAGATCAGAAAAGCCGGTTTTCAGCGCATGCGCATTGCGCGCTGAAACTCAGCTTTTCCGATGCCTTCGTACGGGCCCGGGACATCGGAATTTCAGCACCTAGATTCTATTGGCTGGCATGTTCTCGGCACACACAAGGCGAGCATGTGTAGGTTGTCATCATCAGCTCCCTAGTGTTCACCAGACCTCTTTCACGACCAGTGACAGCAAAGGACGGCCTCTCACCTGCTCCCGGAAGATTCTTAAGAACTCCCCAGCTCACAACACCGATCCAGCATCGTACATGTAGGGATCGAGGTGCCGATAGTCGCCTCCGTCCTGAAACCCAGACGGAACAGCCGTAAGGCTTCGTGGCTTCCTTCACGAACACAATCCGGAGAATACCGCCGCTTTTAAACAACTGCGACTGTTTTGCTCGGCTGCTGAAAGTGGGGGCTTCCAGGAGCTTCCCACGCGGCTACAGGGAATAATTGGTGCCATGCTGGTTCCAGGAGAGCAAGAGACTGCGGACACAGGTCAGTGTCACTCAAGACCCGGATACAGCAACAGCACTCACGGATTCCCTGGATAAAGGCGGAATAGCGTGATGGCGAGAAAGCACTGAAAACCTAGCTTTCTCAAACTCTGGCAGGAAACCCTGGGATCCGCTCTGCTGGCTTGGTGCCACCTCACTTTCCCCATGTGAGGGGCCAAAGGTCAGTGCAGAGTGCCATTGCGGCCCGCCTCCTGAAGGTAACGACTGCCACCGAGACCCAGCACAGAGTGAAAAACTGCTTGAGCTCTCTCTGCAAGTCGCTGCTCCGCGCACCACCTTTTCAACAGCCTTCACCACTGAAGAAATGGACACAGCATTGACAGCCGGCAAGTCTGGGAAGGCCACCAGGATCGATGGACTCTACCCAGTATTCCTCAAGACCCAGTGTCCAAATGGACGTTTATGGCTTGCCAAACTCGCCTCCAACATCCTTGGCACTGGGATAATTCCAGTAGTCTGGTGCCATTCCAAAGTCATTGCCATCCTGAAGCCAGGAAAACCAGCCAACAATCCCAAAAGCTATGGCTCCATCGGCGTTCTATCTACGGCTTATAAGGTGGTCGAAATGCTCGTCCGTGACCGGATAAAAGCAGCTTTAGAAGCCACCCTCCCAAACGTGCAGCCGGGCTTCAGAGAAGGAAGAAGCTGCTCTGACCAGGTCCATGCACTCTCCGCCAGGGTTCCAGAAACAGCTGAAAACTGGAGCTGCCTTCACAGACTTGTCGTTGGCATACTACACTGACTGGCGCGAAGACCTACGACTGAAGCTTGCAATAATCATCCAAAGCCACAAGACCCTCAGGCTCATCAACACCTTAATGGGCACCCGTAAGTTCCGTGTCTATCTTAGTGACCAGACCAGCCGAACATGAACGCCCAACAGCATACCATCGGTGTCGGTGCTCACACTGGCCTTTTTCAACACCGTTATGGTGAACATGTCCTGCACCAAATCCTGGAAGTTCGTCTATGCCAGTGACATGACGCTGCTGTCGCAGGCATCAATGCTAGAGGAAGCAAGTCGGACACTCATCGAGTGACCTGGACCTACTGGAACGCTACTTCCGGACCTGACGCCTCTGCCCCAATCCAGAGAAGACAATTGTGTCGGTGTTCCATCTGAACAACAGCGCTGGGAAAGAACTCTTGTTTCCTTCTGCAAAAGTCGATTCATCCATGAACCTCACCCAAAATATCTGGGTGTCGCCCGTCGGCCTCATCTCACCAACGCCAGCCAAAAAGTAAACACCAGGTCTGGAAACTGGCTGGAACGTCATGGGGAACATAGCCAGAAATCTTCGCACCGCAACAATGGTCCTAGTCTACTCTGCTGCATGATCCTACAGCTGTCTCACACAGATCGTGGAGCTGCAGCGAAACACCTCCATGTGGACGATGTCCGGGACGCCCAATAACTGAGTGGCTCCCAGTGCTGTCCCACATTGCAGCGTCTGTCACTTGCTGTGACACCGGTGTGCTCCGTGAGATGGGAAAAATCAGGAGAAATGTCGACTTTCCCAGTCACGAAGACTTGAAAAACCCAACACAAGAGTGTTTCAAATCACGCCGGCCATTCTGGGCAACAGCAGCCAATATTTATGCAGTATATTTATGCCAATATTTTCCAACCCTCCCTGGCTACAGGAGTGGTGCCAGAGGATTGGAGAACTGCTAACGTACCATTGTTTAAAAAGGGAGGAAGGGATAAACCAAACAATTACAGGCCAGTTAGTTTAACCTCAGTGGTGGGAAAATTACTGTAATCAATTCTGAGGGTCAGTATAAACCTTCATTTAGAAAGACACGCATTAATTAAGGACAATTAAAGAGATTTGTTAAAGAAAGGTCATGTCTGACTAACTTGATTGAGTTCTTTGAGGAGGTAACAAGGAGGGTCGATGAGGGTAGTGCGGTTGATGTAGTTTACATGGATTTTCGCAAGGCTTTTGACAAGATCCCACATGGTAAGCTGATCAAAAAAGTAAAAGCCCATGAGATCCAAGGGAGCGTGGCAAATTGGATCCAAAATTGCCCATAGACCCTCGCGGTTGATGGTGTTAAAGGCCTTTGTAAGGTCAAAGTAGGCCGTGTATAAGGGCTGCCGCTGTTCCCTGCACTTTTCCTGCAGCTATCGCGCTGCAAAAATCATGTCCGTTGTGCCCCGGAGGGGACCAAATCCACACTGTGACTCCGGGAGGAGCTCCTCGCCACAGGGAGAAGACGGTTGAGGAGGACTCAAGCGACGACTTTCCCAGTGGTTGATAGCAGGGAGATTCCTCTGTAGTTGCCGTAGTCGGACTTGTCCCCCTTTTTAAAAATGGTCACGATCACTGCATCTCTGAGATCTCCCGGCATGCTCTCCTCCCTCCAGATGAGAGAGATGAGGTCATGTATTCATGCCAACAGTGCCTCTCCGCCATACTTCAATGTCTCAGTGGAGATTCCATCCGCTCCCGTAGTCTTGTTTTTAAGCTGTCTTATGACTTTTTCTACCTCGTGCAATGTTGGGGTTTTGCTGAGGTGGTGGTTGGTAGCATTCTGCGGGATAGAGTCGAGAACACTCGGGACAAAGGCAGAGTCTTGGTTGAGGAGATCTTCAAAGTGCTCCTTCCAACGGGCCCTGACTGCTTCGGTGTCCTTGATGAGTGTTTCCCCGTTCTTGGCCAGCAGTGGGGTGGGACCTTGGGTGTTTGGACCGTAGGTGGCCTTGACTGCGATGAAGAATCCTCTCACATCATGGCTGTCGGCCAGCTGCTGCATCTCCAGTGCTTTCTCCATCCACCACTTGTTCTTCAGGTCCAGGGTTTTTTGTTGGACCTCAGCCTTAAGCTGTCTGTAAAGCTGCTTTGCTGCTCCTGAGTTGGGTTGTTGTTTTAGGTTCAGAAATGCCCTGCGCTTGCGATTTATTAGCTCTTGGATCTCCTGATCATTCTCACCGAACCAGTCCTGGTATTTCCTGGTTGAGTGACCGAGCATCTCTTCACAGACACTGATTATGGAGGCCTGGAGGACAGACCAAATGCTGTGGGCATTCTGCGTCTCGGAGTCATCAAGGCACACCAGGTTAGATGTGAGGCGCTGTATGTATAGGGCTCTCTTAGCTGGGTCCTTAAGTGCCCCGGCGTTGACTTTTTTGCGGCACTGCTTCTGCGGCGTCTCCACTTTGGGGCTAGGTTGATGTCAATGATGGATCGGATTAGACGGTGATCCGTCCAGCAGTCGTCAGCTCGTGTCATGGCGTGGGTGATGCGTAGATCCTTGCGATCCCTGGCTCAGACAATGACATAATCGAGCAGGTGGCAATGTTTGGAGCGAGGGTGTTGCTGCGATGCCTTGTATTTGTCCCTCTGACGGAACAGGGTGTTTGTGAGCAGCAAGATTATACAGCTGCTGAATCACAATTACAATTTACTCTTTGTCCTGACAATTTCTTCTTCTGAACGTGTTAACTCTTAGTTTAATGTTTAGAGTTTAATGGGTCTGATGTTTATTTTTGGTACGTGGTCCCTTTAAATTTGCTGTGGCGGCCGAGCATGCACGGTATCATTCCCAGCTGGTGAGCGACTTGCGCGGGACCTCCTGATCAATGCATGACCACGCAGCTTCAGGGGAATGTTGGTGCTGGCTGTTCTCCATCTTGCTTACCCATCACTCATTTGTCACAATGGACAGAGAACTGGATTTTAGGCTTTTCTGTTTTTGGGGCGATAATGGCGACGGGGCGGGAAAGTTAGCGTTCGGGAATAGTTTGCGCTTTATTTAAGTTTGGGCAGCTGGGCCCTGCATCAGGGGGCGCAGCGCTAAGGGAGGTGTGGCATGGTACACTTCTCTGGGCACAAGGCAGGGAAACTCCCGTGCTGAAGAGCCGGGCCGGGAGCGCTCAGAGGGAATGATATATTTGACCTCCAATGTCTTTCTGTTCATCCCGTCCTTCAGAGTCTTCATTAACTAGGAATGGAAGTATAGACTTAATCTCCCACAGTGTATTACCTGTTGCATCTCCACATTACATTGCATCTGCCACCTATCTGCTCATTATGATAGACTCATTGAAGTTTACTGCACGGTCGGAGGCCATTTCGGCCCATTGTGTCCGCGCCGGCCGACCAAGAGGCTATCCAGCCTAATCCCACTTTCTAGCTCTTGGTCCATAGCCCTGTAGGTTACGTCACTTCAAGTGCACATCCAAGTACTTAAATGTGGTGAGGGTTTCTACCTCTACCACCCTTTCAGGCAGTGAGTTCCAGACCCCCACCACCCTCTGAGTGAAGAAATTTCCCCTCAAATCCCCTCTAAATCTTCTACCAGTTACTTTAAATTTATAGCCCTTGGTTGTTGACCCCCCCCTGCTAAGGGAAATAGGTCTGTCCTATGCACTCTTATCTAGATCCCTCATAATTTTATGCACCTCAATAAGGTCTCTCAGCCTCCTCTGTTCCAAAGAAAATTACTCCAGCCTATCTAATCTTTCCTCATAGCTAAAATTCTCCAGTCCAGGCAACACCCTCATAAATCTCCTCTGAACCCTCTCCAGTGCAATCAGAACTGCACGCAGTACTCCAGCTATGGCTTAACTAGTGTCGTATACAGTTCAAGCATAACCTCCCTGCTCTTGTATTCTTGCCTCAGCTAATAAAGCAAGTATTCCATATGCCGCCTTAACCACCTTATCTACCTGGCCTCCTACCTTCAGGGATCTGTGGACCTGCTCCAAGGTCCCTTTGTTCCTCTACACCTCTCAGTGTTCTACTATTTAATGTGTATTCCCTTGCCTTGTTAGCCCTCCCTCGATTCTGGGCTTTTCGGATGTTTGATTGTCTTTCTGATGTCATGAATCCGGAACACTTGAGCCCAGGTTCGGGTATTTCTGGATTTCGGAACATCAGAAAAGGGGGGGGGGGTGGGGGGCGCTGAGGAGGGAGGGTCCGTGCCTTGCTGAGGGGCGAGGGGGGTCGGAGGCCTCGCCGAGGAGCGAGGGGGGTCAGGGGCCCACCGAGGGGAGAGGGTCGGGGCCCCGCCGGCCGAGGACGTGTTTGGGCGAAAAGGCCACGAGGTAAGGGCAGCGGCGGGGCCCAGGGGTCCGGATTCTGGAACTCCGGATTTTCGACGCTGCACCTGTACCACAAAAAGCAAGGGACCCAGAACTGAGCCATGCAGAACCCCACTGGATACAGCCTTCCAGTCACAAAAACATCCATCAACCATTACCCTTTGCTTCTTGCCTCTGAGCCAATTTTGGATCCAACTTGCCACTTTGTCCTGGATCCCATGGGCTTTTACTTTCAGGACCAGTCTGCCATGTGGGACCTTATCAAAAGCTTTGCTAAAATCCATATACACCACATTATACGCACTACCCTCATCGACCCCCCTTGTTACCACCTCAAAAAATTCAATCAGGTTAGTCAGACGCAACATTCCCTTAACAAATCCATGCTGACTGTCCTTGATTAATCCATGTCTTTCTAAATGATTTATCCTGTCCCTCAGGATTTTTTCCAATAATTTTCCCACCACCGAGATTAGGCTGACTAGCCTGTAATTACTTAATCTATCCCTTTCTCCCTTTTTAAACAAAGGTACCACATTAGCAGCTCTCCATTCCTCTGGCACCACACCTGTAGCCAGAGAGGATTGGCAAATGATGGTCAGAGCCTCTGCCATTTCCTCTTTTGCTTCTTTTAGCAGCCAGGGAAGTGGATTTATCCACTTTCAAAACTGCTAAGCCCCTTAATACTTCCTTTCTCACTGTTTATTTCATCTCATATTTCACATTCTTCCTCCCTGATTGCAAAGTCTGCATCGCCCTTCTCTTTGTGAAAACAGACGCGAAGTATTCATTAAGAACCATACCCACGTCTTCCGCCTCCCCACACACATTATCTTTATGGTCACTAATAGGCCCTACTCTTTCTTTAGTATCCTCTTGCTCTTAATAGAACATCTTTGGGTTTTCCTTGATTTTACTTGCCAAAATGTTTTTGTGCTCTTTGCTTTCCTAATTTCCTTTTTAATTTCACCCTTGCACTTTCTATACTCTAGGGTTTAGGCAATATTGAGCCCTCGGTATCTGTCATAAGCCTCCCTTTTTTTCTTTATCCTTCAGGAAAGATGCGATTGCACTGGAAAGGGTGCAGAGGAAATTTACAAGCATGTTGCCTGGACTGGAGAATTATGGCATGAGGAAAGATTCGAGATGCTGGGTCTGTTTTCTTTGGAACAGAGGAGGCTGAGGGGAGACCTAATTGAGGGGCCTGGATGGAGTGGATAGTGAGGACCTGTTGGCACAGGGGTCAAACAACCAGGGGACATAAATTTAAACTAATTGGAGGGAGGTTTAGAGGTGATATGAGGGGAAATTTCTTCACCCAGAGGGTGGTGGGGGTCTGGAACTCATTGCCTGAAAGGGTGGTAGAGGCAGAAACTCTCACCACATTTAAAAAAAATACTTGGATGTGCACTTGAAGTGCTGTAACCTACAGGGCTACGGACCGAGAGCTGGAAAGTGGGATTAGGTTGGGTAGCTCTTGGTCGGCTGGCGCGGACACGATGGGTCGAAATGGCCGCCTTCCGTGCTGTAACTTTCTATGATTCCTTGTCTGTCCCTTGACATCTAGGGGGCTCTAGATTTGTCAGTCCCACCCTTTTTCTTTAAGGGAACATACTTGCTCTGAATCCTCCGGATCTCCTCCTTGAATGCCTCCCATTGCTCTGGCACTGATTTACCTTCAAGTGGCTGTTCCAGTTCACTGTGACTAAATTACCTCTCAGCTTATCAAAATTGGCTTTTCCCCAATTGAGAACTTTTATTGCCGGTCCATTACATTTTGCTGAACTCACAGAGCACAGTAATAGCTTGTGCCAGTCCTATTTAAACTCGTTACTTTCTGGATTTCCATGCCCCTGGAATTACTTTGATGTGAAGTTGTGGTTCTTGTTGGACTCTGATCAGAAAAGCTACACAGAGCAACAACAAGCGTAAACATGCTGGGTGACTGCACAAAACATGTCCATCTAAACTTGCCATTGATTACGGCCTTAACTTATGGTTGTTGTGGGATCACTTAGTTTACTCCCTTTCTGTGGTTTGCCGGTTGGGTTAAAAGGAGTCAGTTTATTTCCCTGAAAGTGGGCCTGTTGCTGAGCACGGCTCCACTGGCCCCAGCCGTCCATTCTACACGTGCGAATGTGACAGGCAGTTCAGTTCCATCTACACCAGCACTACTCGTGTTTTCAACTTTAGACATCTCCAGCGTTTGCGCATATACAGAACCTGAACTCCAAGTCATAGTCAACATATTCACTGAGGCGTACAAAAGCCTGGACCTTACACTAAACATCTGTAAGACAAAGGTCCTCCACCAGCCTGTCCTCGCCGCACAGCACTGTCCCCCAGTCATCAAGATCCACGGCTTGGCCCTGGACAACGTGGACCACTTCCCATACCTCAGGAGCCTCCTATCAACAAGAACAGACATTGACGATGAGATTCAACACCGCCTCCAGTGCAGCCTCCGGCCGCCTGAGGAAAAGAGTGTTCGAAGACCAGGCCCTCAAATCTGCCACTAAGCTCATGATCTACAGGGCTGTAGTGATACCCGCCCTCCTGTATGGCTCAGAGACATGGATCATGTACAGTAGACACCTCAAGTTGCTGGAGAAATACCACCGACGATGTCTACGCAAGATCCTGCAGGTCACCTGGGAGGTCAGACGCACCAACATCAGCGTCCTCGACCAGGCCAACATCACCAGCATAGAAGCACTGACCACACTTGATCAGCTCCGCTGGGCAGGCCACATTGTTTGCATGCCAGACACGAGACTCCCAAAGCAAGCGCTCTACTCGGAACTCCTTCACGGCAAACGAGCCGCAGATGGGCAGAGGAAACGTTACAAGGACACCCTCAAAGCCTCCCTGATAAAGTGCAACATCCCCACTGACACCTGGGAGTCCCTGGCCAAAGACTGCCCTATGTGGTGGAAGTGCAAGCGGGAGGGCGCTGAGCACCTCGCGTCTCATCGCCGAGAGCGTGCAGAAAACAAGCGTAGGCAGCGGAAAGAGCGTGCGGGAAACCAGTCCCACCCACCCCTTCCCTCAACGACTATCTGTCCCACCTGTGACAAAGTCTGTGCTTCTTGTATTGGACTGTTCAGCCACTTAAGGACTCATTTTAAGAGTGGAAGCAAGTCCTCCTCGATCCAAGGGACTGCCTATGATGATGAATCATGCTGCACCGAGCAATGGAGGGGCTGGAGTTCGCCATTCTCACCCATTCCTCACACTCATGCCGAACTCTGTTTCTGTAAGGTCATTAAATGAGTAGGGTAGAGCCCATGATGGGGCAGAATGATCTCGGTTTCTGGAAGGACATTAGAGAAGTAGTGTAGAGTCCATGATGGGGTAGCCGGCATGCAGTCTATGAATGGACATTACATGAGTCGGGTAACATTCACCACAGGGTAGGTTTAGCTTGATCCAGCATCAGACTGATTGGCTTTCTGTCTTTCGGCGTTGCGTTGAGTTATCAGGGAAGGAACTGAATGGAGACTAAAGTCTTCCCGATTTATAGGGTAGGAAATAACGTAACTGAGACACAAGTTAATCCACCTCCATTTCACAAGCACCAACGAGATGTAGAGCTGCACGGTAAATTGACAGATGTGGCTCCAGCAGCCTGCCAGCCAGCGGAAGGAAAAGGTTTATGGCGCGTCCTCCTCCGTTTCGGATGCCCCCAAAAGTTCGTCACCATCCTCCGCCTGCTACATGACGACATGCAGGCCGTGATCCTTACCAACGGGTCCATTACAGACCCAATCAATATCCAGACCGGTGTCAAACAGGGCTGCATCATCGCCCCAACCCTCTTCTCAATCTTCCTTGCCGCCATGCTCCACCTCACAATCAACAAGCTCTCCGCTGGAATAGAAGTAAACTACAGAACCAGTGGGAACCTGTTCAACCTTCACCGTCTCCAGGCCAGGTCCAAGACCACCCCAACCTTTGTCGTCCAGGACATAGTCGACGTATTTACTGAGGCGTACGAAAGCATGGGCCTTACGTTAAACACCCGTAAGGCAAAGGTCCTCCACCAGCCTGTCCTCGCCCCACAGCATTGCCCCCCCCCCAGGCATTAAGATCCACGGCATGGCCCTGGACAACGTGGACCATTTCCCATACCTCGGGAGCCTCTTATCAACAAGAGTTGGCATTGACGACGAGATTCAACACCGCCTCCAGTGCACCGGTGCAGCCTTCGGCCGCATGAGGAAGAGAGTGTTTGAAGACCAGACCTTCAAAACTGCCACCAAGCTCATGGTCTACAGGGCTGTAGTAATACCCTCCCTCCTGTATGGCTCAGAGACATGGACCATGTACAGCAGACACCTCAAGTCGCTGGAGAGATACCACCAACGATGTCTCTGCAAGATCCTACAAACCCCCTGGGAGCATAGACGCACCAACATCAGCGTCCTCGGCCAGGCCAACATCCCCAGCATGGAAGCACTGACCACACTTGATCAGCTCCACTGGGCAGGCCACATTGTTCGCATGCCTGACACAAGACTCCCAAAGCAAGCGCTCTATTCGGAACTCCTTCACGACAAACGAGCCGCAGGTGGGCAGAGGAAACGTTACAAGGACACCCTCAAAGCCTTCCTGATAAAGTGCAACATCCCCACTGACACTGGGAGTCCTTGGCCATAGACCGCCCTAAGTGGAGGAAGTGCATCCGGGAGAGCGTCGAGAGCATGTGGAAACCAAGCGCAGGCAGCGGAAAGAGCAAACCAGTCCCACCCACCCCTTCCCTCAACGACTATCTGTCCCACCTGTGACAGGGACTGTGGCTCTCGTATTGGACTGTTCAGCCACCTAAGGACTCATTTTAAGAGTGGAAGCAAGTCTTCCTCAATTCCGAGGAATTGCCTTTGATGATGATGACAATCTGTCAATAAACTGATCTAGCAACCAATCAATAAACTGATCAATCCACAAAGTAATAAATTGGCCCGCTTCCACTGATGATGCCCTCTGGTGAAAACCTTGCTCCAAATGACAGTGTAAGTTCCCTATAACAGACCTATTGGTGCAGCCCCAACAGGCACGATTCAACCAATGTCCATTGTAACTGGACAAATCACATTGGCTGAGGAACAGTTCCTGCAGGGCAGTTAGGGTCAATGCTGGGAGCGCAGTCACCTTTCAGCAGATCCCTCAATCAACATAACAATCAACATTATCTGCTGTTTGTGGGAGCTTGCTGTGCGTAAATTGGCTGCCCCGTTTCTTACATTACAACAGGGATGACATTCAAAAGTATTTCATTGGCTGTGAAGCCCTTTGGGACGTCCTGAGATTATGAAAGGCGCTATAGAAATGCAATATTTTTGAGCCAGCAAACAGCCACAAAGGCCGGAATCGCATATCTTCAGATTCATGCTGTTCATTTTGTTTTAGTACAGCTGGAACTCTCACTTGTTCAAAGGGTACGTAGCTTTATAAGAGCACTATCATGTAACATGTAGTGTTATATAATGATTAGGGCTGTGTTTGTCTTGATAGCCTTCTCCTAATAGGCATGAAATGACTGGAGCGAAGCAGTGTGCTACTCGGGTGGGGCAGTCTTTAACCTGCGCTATCCCATTAAGATCACACAGTCTGAATTATTGTAAAAGGCCAGATCCTGAGGTGCATTAGAGGCTAGTTCTTACTGCAGGGTGTCTGGCTCTAGACAGACAGCTACATGTAACTAACTCTTTCTCTTCTGGGGAAAGGCCAGGATATCAGCGTTTGATTACATCATCATCATAAGCAGTCCCTTGCAATCGAGGAAGACTTGCTTCCACTCTTAGCATGAGTTCTTAGGTGGCTGTACAGTCCAATACGTGAACCGCAGTCTCTGTCACAGGTGGGACAGATAGTCGTTGAGGGAAAGACTGGCAGGTAGCCTGGTTTGCCGCACGCTCCTTCCGCTGCCTGCGCTTGATTTCTGCATGCTCTCGGCGACGATACTCGAGCTCAGCGCCCTCCCGGATGCACTTAGGGCGGTCATGGCCAGGGACTCCCAGGTGTCAGAGAGGATGTTGCACTTTATCAGGGAGGCTTTGAGGGTGTCCTTGTAACGTTTCCTCTGCCCGCCTTTGGCTCGTTTGCCGTGGACAAGTTCCGAGTAGAGCGCTTGCTTTGGGAGTCTCGTGTCTGACATGCGAACTATGTGGCCTGCCCAGCGGAGCTGATCAAGTGTGGTCAGTGCTTCAATGCTGGGGATGAGGACGCTAATGTTGGTCCGTCTGTCCTCCCAGGGGATTTGTAGGATCTTGCGGAGACATTGTTGGTGGTATTTCTCCAGCGACTTGAGGTGTCTACTGTACATGGTCCACGTCTCTGAGCATACAGGAGGGCGGGTATTACTACGGCCCTGTAGACCATGAACTTGGTGGCAGTTTTGAGGACCTGGTCTTCAAACACACTTTTCCGAAGGCTGCACTGGCGGCGATGTTGGATCTCGTCGTCAATGCCCGCTCTTGTTGATAGGAGGCTCCTGAGATAAGGGAAGTGGTCCACGTTGTCCAGGGCCACACCATGGATCTTGATGTCTGGGGGGCAGTGCTGTGCGGCGAGGACAGGCTGGTGGAGGACCTTTGACTTACGGATGTTTAGCATAAGGCCCATGCTTTCATACGCCTCGGTAAAGACATCGACTCTGTCCTGGAGTTCAGCCTCTATGTGTGCACAGACGCAGGTGTCATCCGCGTACTGTAGCTCGATGACAGAGGTTGGAGTGGTCTTGGACCTGGCCTGGAGATGATGAAGGTTGAACAGCTTCCAACTGGTTCTGTAGTTTAGCTCCACTCCAGCGGGGAGCTTATCAACTGTGAGGTGGAGCATGGCAGCGAGGAAGATTGAGAAGAGGGTTGGGGCGATGACGCAGCCCTGTTTGACCCCGGTTCAGACGTGAATTGGGTTTGTGATGGATCCGTTGGTAAGGATCACGGCTTGCATGTCGTCGTGGACCACATTCCCACCACTCTCTGGGTAAAGAAGTTTCTTCTGAATTCCCTGTTTAGATTTCTTGGTGACTATCTTATATTGATGGCCTCTAGTTATGCTCTTACCCACAAGTGGCAACGTTCTCTCTGTCATCATCATCATAGGCAGTCCCTCGAAACGAGGATGACTTGCTTCCACGCCGAAAAGGGATGAGTTCAGAGGTGTTTCAATGAAGGACCTAATATTCCAGGTCCATTCCAGAACTACATGTTGAAGGGTGGAAGATGCCTGTGCGTGAATTTTTTTTAATGTGTTGTGGCCGTTGCACACCAGTCTTGGTCCAGTGGCAAGGATTAACCAAGACGACTGGAGACCAGCTCTGCTGCCAGACCTAACGCGCACATATCGCAGCGTGGGCTGGCCCATGCTGCCCCTGGGCCTTCGCCTTTTCTGGGCCCCGAACTCTTGCCTCTTTTGGGCCCCGATCACATCCCTCTACGAACTCTTGCAGCTCTTTCGGCCCGATCTCACCGCTCCTGCTGTACCTGCCCGCACTGCAGTCAGCCGTCGCCCTCCTGCAGCAGCACGTGCTGCTCCCTGCAGTGGTATGCCGCCACACGCTGCTCCCTCCAATGGCCCGGCCTACTAAAGGTCTTGCAGGCCGGGACCGTGCCGATTTCCAGGCAGCCGCACGCTGCTCCCTCTATTGGCTCCGGCCTACTGAGGGTCTTGCAGTCCGGCACCGCACCGATTTCCGTCCGTTTGGAACTTGCATGCGTCTGCGCACATACAGAGGCTGAACTCCAAGTCATAGTCAACGTATTCACCGAGGCATACAAAAGCGTGGGCCTTACGCTAAACATCCGTAAGACAAAGGTCCTCCACCAACCTGATCCTGCCGCACAGCACACAACAAAGAAGAGTAACATTTTAGCTGGATAAAGTTTCAGATCATTCAGATTTTCATATCTTAACTTTATAACCAGGCCCATTCTATCAAAACCTTTTATGATTTTAAAGACCACTATTAGGTCACCCCTCAGCCTCTTTTCATGAGAAAAGGGACCCAGCCTGTTCATCCTTTCCAGATATGTATACCCTCATATTACTGGTATCACCCTTGTAAATCTTCTCTACACCCTCTCCAGTGCCTCTATATCCTTTTTATAATATGTAGGCAGTACTCTATATGTGGTCTAACCAAGGTTCAATACAGGTTTA
The DNA here is from genome assembly GCF_044704955.1 of Pristiophorus japonicus. Lineage (NCBI taxonomy): Eukaryota > Metazoa > Chordata > Chondrichthyes > Pristiophoridae > Pristiophorus > Pristiophorus japonicus. Next base: position 72,149,840 of record NC_091992.1, on the reverse strand, counting down.
GCATAACTTACCTACTTTCAATTCTACACCTCTAGAAATAAACCCTAGTGCTTGGTTTGCTTTTTATGGCCTTGCTAACCTGTGCCACAACTTTTAGTGATTTGTGTATCTGTAGTCTGAGATCCCTTTGTTTCTCTCCCCCACCCAGACTCACACCCTCCAAGTAATAAGTGACCTCCTTATTCTTCCTACCAAAATGTAATGCCTCACATTTATCTGTGTTGAACTTAATTTGCCAATTCTACTAGTTTATTCATGTCCTCCTGTAATTTGTTGCAGTTCTCCTCGGTGTTGACAATCCTCCCCTCCCCAATTTGGGGCGGAGCTAGGGCCCTGCACGAAAAACAGTGCCTGCAGCTCAACGCATGCGCACAGGAGGTTTCGCGCATGCGCAGTAGCTCCTGCCCCCAGCCGTGCTACAACGTGGGACCCGATGCGTCCAGCCCCTACCCCGGCCGAGTGGCCTCACGACGCGCGCCGGGCTGGCTGCTGGAATAGTCAGAGAGAGTCAGATCGCTGTGTGTGTTGTGCGAGCCCAGCCAGCCTGCCTGTGTGTGTGTGTGTGTGTGTGTGTGTGTGTGTTGTGCGAACCTGTGCTCTCCCGCCCGGTAGTCCCTCCCACACCTATCCCCGGCCGAGTGGCCTCTCGCACCGGCCAGCCCGCTGACTTCCCGGGCCGAGTTAGGAAGGTAGGATTTAAGTTTTATTTTTTATTTATTATTGATGGTTTTTATGCTTCTTGAATGTTGTGAAGGTGTTTAGTGCTTTGCAAGGTCCTCTCCACTTCCCTCCACCGCCCCCCCCCCCAAATCTCTGGCTACCTGCGCTGATTTCTTAACTCTCCGCAAGGGTTTTCTGTGCATCCACAAGTGGCCACATACGCTGGCCTAAGTTAGTTTGGAGCAATTATTAGCTGTCCAAACTGGCTTAAATGGCCAAAACTGGTGTATGTGGCTGGTAACGCCCCCTTTTTAAAAAAAAACGAAACTAAACTTCAAAAAAAAATCCTAACTAACTCACTTACACTGGCGCAAATTGAATGTGCAAAATGGGATTTTTTAAGATATCCAGAAAAATCAAGTTGCACCAAAAACAACGGAGCAACTTCTGGGCAATTTTGGACCCACTATGTTCTCTCTTCTCCTTTAGGAGGGATTGCATTATTTTTCCTACCACCAATGCTAAGCTGACTGGTCTATAATTCCCTGTTCATGTTCTATCCCCCTTCTTAAATATAGTTATTACATTAGCTATCCACCAGTCCTCTGGCACTACATCTTTTATGAACGAATATGTGTAATAATGCCTCTGCTATCTCTTCCCTTGTTTCTTTTAAAATGTGTGGGTGTAATCCATCTGGACAGGTGGTTTTATCCTCTTTGACTTTGATTAATGTATTTAATATATCCCCTCTTTTGGGAATTAAAAAAATATACAGGAAATGGCTGGCTGTCTTTAATGTTTGTAAGATTGGTAGATTCTGTATCTGTTTAGTTATGATTTGTTGCTGTGTTTTGAATGAAACAGGAGCCAATCAGGTGCAAGTGTGACATGCGCTTTGTGAGTGTGTAATATTTTCAATGATGGTGATACTGCTAGAGGCAAGTCTTCTATTATATACTAGTTGCCCTACTGTGGCACTGCACAGGGTAGGTTGGAGAATATTGTCAATCTCTTCCTGTCTCTGATGACTTTGCGTTCATGGTTCTTTCTAGCTCTCATCTGCTTGTGAAAGGTGCTAGATAAACCTAAGTTCTTTTGACAATGGGGTAAATAGCAAGGGCTGAAACTCCAGACCATGGCAGGGCTCATCTGTCAAACAGGAGCATCGTGCAAAGTACCTCAAACCCCAACACTGGGCAAGGTGGGATATTTGGGCATCATTTCCTTGACATTAAGCTTATGTTAAGCAGGCTTCACTGTCATTGTTAACACAGGACCTGTCATCGGGATGTGTAGATCTGACTTTGCTAATCCATGAAATTATGGTGCATCAGCTCCCAAAATCTTTTCCATGGCTCATTGCTTTTACCACGTGGTGAACTAGTTGCCATAATCCAATTCTTTTTTAATTTGCTAGCTGCAAAATATGGTACCAGAGGGGACGGTGATGTTCTCCATAGACCTTTATAGTAGCGGGGGTCAGCAATTGGGGATATGTCTTTTACAAAGCTTATGCCAAAGGAACAGAGATAGCTGCTGAGACTCTGTGCAACCCAGGCACCTCACCAACCAAGTATCAGGCAGCTCTCCTGATAGTTTAGCGAGCAAGGACTACAATTAGCAGCTGTGCTTTTGGCTGCCTAGGCCTGTGCTCTGCAATCCTCTCCCTAAATCCCTCCGTCTCCACCTCCCTCTCCTTCTTTAAATGTAATTCCTGGTCCGTGCCCAGTGACTGATCTTGGCTGGGGCAGCATTGGTGGTGATGCAGTTGGCCTCGATGCTGACCTGGGTGTAGGGAGGGAAATGCAAGCTAGCTTCCTGCTCCTGACCCCTGCCCAGTAATGCTTGCTGTGAAGTTCGGGTGACCGACAATTCATTATTTTGAAAGTGGATCTCTGTTTTGTAGTCAAGTGCAGCAGCCAGTTTGTACCCAGCAAGATCCAACAAATAGCAATGAGACAAATGGCCCTTAAACTGTATGTTGTGATGGTGGTTGAGGAAGGAATGTTGATCAGGGTTACGGGGTAACTCTCCTGCTCTTTGTCATATACTGGTATGGGATCCCTCAACCAAGAGGGCAGACTCATCCGTAAGATGGCACCTCCAACACTGCAGCACTCCCTCAGTACTACAATGAAGTGTCAGCCTAGATTGAGTTCTTAAAACTCTGTATTGAGGCTTGAACCCATGATCAAATGGAACGCTTTGCATTTAAGACACCCAGTCTCCTCATCACACATTCCCGGGCAGGTACAGGGGGTTAGATACAGAGTAAAGCTCCCTCTACACTGTCCCATCAAACACTCCCAGGGCAGGTACAGCACGGGTTAGATACAGAGTAAAGCTCCCTCTACACAGTCCCATCAAACACTCCCAGGGCAGGTACAGCACGGGTTAGATACAGAGTAAAGCTCCCTCTACACTGTCCCATCAAACACTCCCAGGGCAGGTACAGCACGGGTTAGATACAGAGTAAAGCTCCCTCTACACAGTCCCATCAAACACTCCCAGGGCAGGTACAGCACGGGTTAGATACAGAGTAAAGCTCCCTCTACACAGTCCCATCAAACACTCCCTGGGCAGGTACAGCATGGGGTTAGATACAGAGTAAAGCTCCCTGGGAGTGTGTCAGTATTTATAGGGTGTCCCCGGGAGTATGTCAGTATTTATAGGGTGTCCCCGGGAGTATGTCAGTATTTATAGGGTGTCCCCGGGAGTGTGTCAGTATTTTCAGGGATCTCCGGGAGTGTATCAGTATTTACAGGGTGTCCCCGGGAATGTGTCAGTAGTTGTGGGGATTCCTGGGGCTGTGTCAGAATCTACAAGCCTGTTCCGCACACAAGCCATTGTTCTATCTGAGCTTTAGAAGTGTTCCCCCATTGCATCAGAGTGCCAATTTCTCTTTTGGATGTTTTCCATTTTTGGTGTCTGAATGAATTGGGACAGCTTAGTGCCATTTAGTACTGAATTTGGAAGAGTTTTGTGCGAGAGGCCCATGTCCATTGGATCTCATTCCAGTTGGGTCTTCAAGCAGCAGTAATGGTTCTTTCATCCTCAGTCTGGGCTGGATTTGACCCCAGCTTCCAGAGCTGAAATACTACAGCACCTAGGTTGCCCAGGTGTTCGATCTCTAAAGAGCACATTGAAAAATAATTTGTTCCTGGGATGTGGGCATCGCTGGCAAGGCCAGCATTTATTGCCCATCCCTAATTGCCCCTTGAGAAGGTGGTGGTGAGCTGCCTTCTTGAACCGCTGCAGTCTGTGTGGTGAAGGTGCTCCCACAGTGCTGTTAGGGAGGAAGTTCCAGGATTCTGACCCAGCGACGATAAAGGAACAGCGATATATTTCCAAGTCAGGATGGTGTGTGACTTGGAGGGGAACGTGGAGGTGATGGTGTTCGCATGCACCTGCTGCCCTTGTCCTTCTAGGCGGTAGAGGTTGTGGGTTTGGGAGGTGCTGCTGAAGAAGCCTTGGCGAGTTGCTGCAGTGCATCTTGTAGATGGTGCACACTGCAGCCACGGTGCGCCGATGGTGGAGGGAGTGAATGTATAAGGTGGTGGATGGGGTGCCAATCAAGCGGGCTGCTTTGTCCTGGATGGTGTCGCGTTTCTTCAGTGTTGTTGGAGCTACACTCATCCAGGCAAGTGGAGAGTATTCCATCACACTCCTGACTTGTGCCTTGTAGATGGTGGAAAGGCTTTGGGGAGTCAGGAGGTGAGACACTCGCCGCAGAATACCCAGCCTCTGACCTGCTCTTGTGGCCACAGTATTTATGTGGCTGGTCCAGTTAAGTTTCTGGTCAATGGTGACCCCCAGGATGTTGATGGTGGGAGATTCGGTGATGGTAATGCCGTTGAATATCAAGGGGAGGTGGTTAAACTCTCGCTTGTTGGACATGGTCATTGCCTGGCACTTGTGTGGCACGAATGTTACTTGCCCAAGCCTGAATGTCATCCAGGTCTTGCTGCATGCGGGCATGGACTGCTTCATTTTCTGAGGAGTTGCGAATGGAACTGAACACTGCACTCATCAGCGAACATCCTCACTTCCGACCTTCTGATGGAGGGAAGGTTATTGATGACCTTTGCTTCATGGGATGCTGGAGTGGATATGTAAAGAGTCAGGAAGCCCACAAGAGCAATTCATCTGTTAAAATGCCATTGAGCTCTTCTCCCACCGTGCCAGTACCAGCAGGAGGAGAGCATGTGAATGGGTTACCCCAGCATCTTCTGCAAGGAGCCCTATGGGGGGGCGTGTGGGCCAAGGATCGGTGAGGATGAACAATGCAGGACCTGTGTTAGCTCCGTAAAGGGTGAAGGCTGGTTAGAATCTCGATCTGATGTCATGCAGTGACTGAAGCGTTGCTGCAGCAGCACTGGGAACAATGGTCTGGTTATAACTGAGCCCGCCGAGCATTCAGTACCTCCTCAGCTTTGGCGTGTTACCAGCCTGAACACATCTGCTGTTGGAACTGGCCCCCGAGCATTTCTGTCAGCAGTATTTCAGAGTCTGAAATTATTTCATTTATCAGTGGGGAATCTAACAATTTAAACGAAAATTGCCCAGCGGAGTGATCTAATTGAGGTATTTATGATGATTAAACAATTTGATAGGATAGATAGAGAGAAACTATTTCCTCTGGCAGGAGAGCCCAGAACAAGGGGACATAACCTTAAAATTACAGCCAGGCCGTTCAGGGGTGATGTCACAAAGCACTTCTTCACACAAGGGCAGTGGGAATCTAGAACTCTCTTTCCCCCCAAAAGCTGTTGAAGCTGGGGGTTAATTGTAAATGTCTGCGATTGAAAACCTATTGTTGGGCAAGGTTATTAAGGGTTACAGAACCAATGTGGGTAGATGGAGTTAAGATACAGATCAGTCATGATCTGATTAAATGGCGGGACAGGTTGGAGGGGCTGAATGGGCTCCTCCTGTTGCTGTGCTCCTATGTTCCAGTTGGTACAGCTGGAGTGGCTTCTGCAGCCCAGTATCGATTGTTGTGCAGAATTAGCTCAAACCAGTTATGCTCATTGCCTTTCCTGCTCCTGTTTGGTCACCCACTGCTGGAGTGTGTGTGTGCGCGTGACTATGTACAAGATCAGGCCTGGCTTTGATGCCCTCACAGTCGAATAGTCTGATGGAACTTGTTGTCCAGGGTCACACGTGAATAATGTTGGGTGAGGTACCAAGTCCCCAAAATAAAGTTCCACTTCCCCCTCCCCACACAGTGACACCCAACATTGTACAGCTTGTCAGAAGTTACCGGGTGAACTGCGTAATTCTTTTGTGATTTCACTGAAAGCGTTTGGGACGTTGATGGTTACAGAAAGGTCTGATTCTTCCTTCTCCCAGAGCTGCCTCACTTCAGTGTGAAAAAACATCTGGCTATAGCCGCTTCCCAACAACATACGTGGCACGGTTGCATTCACTCCCCTCAGACTCTTGCAGAGTGTTCCAGTGTACACTGGGCTAGGCCCACAGCCCAAATGGAAAAATAAAAGGCTTGTGTTCACATATTGCCTTATCACGCATCAGTAACACCTCCCAACTTCACGGACAATGAGTTACTTCGATGTGCGATGACTGGCCTTATAGAAACATAGAAACATAGAAAATAGGTGCAGGAGTAGGCCATTCGGCCCTTTAGCCTGCACCGCCATTCAATGAGTTCATGGCTGAACATTCAACTTCAGTACCCCATTCCTGCTTTCTCGCCATACCCCTTGATCCCCCTAGCAGTAAGGACCTCATCTAACTCCTTTTTGAATATATTTAGTGAATTGGCCTCAACAACTTTCTGTGGTAGAGAATTCCACAGGTTCACCACTCTCTGGGTGAAGAAGTTCCTCCGCATCTCGGTCCTAAATGGCTTACCCCTTATCCTTAGACTGTGACCCCTGGTTCTGGACTTCCCCAACATTGGGAACATTCTTCCTGCATCTAACCTGTCTAACCCCGTCAGAATTTTATATGTTTCTATGAGGTCCCCTCTCATTCTTCTGAACTCCAGTGAATACAAGCCCAGTTGATCCAGTCTTTCTTGATAGGTCAGTCCCGCCATCCCGGGAATCAGTCTGGTGAACCTTCGCTGCACTCCCTCAATAGCAAGAATGTCCTTCCTCAGGTTAGGAGACCAAAACTGTACACAATACTCCAGGTGTGGCCTCACCAATGCCCTGTACAACTGTAGCAACACCTCCCTGCCCCTGTACTCAAATCCCCTTGCTATGAAGGCCAACATGCCATTTGCTTTCTTAACCGCCTGCTGCACCTGCATGCCAACCTTCAATGACTGATGTACCATGACACCCAGGTCTCTTTGCACCTCCCCTTTTCCTAATCTGTCACCATTCAGATAATAGTCTGTCTCTCTGTTTTTACCACCAAAGTGGATAACCTCACATTTATCCACATTATACTTCATCTGCCATGCATTTGCCCACTCACCTAACCTATCCAAGTCGCTCTGCAGCCTCACAGCATCCTCCTCGCAGCTCACACTGCCACCCAACTTAGTGTCATCCGCAAATTTGGAGATACTACATTTAATCCCCTCATCTAAATCATTAATGTACAGTGTAAACAGCTGGGGCCCCAGCACAGAACCTTGCGGTACCCCACTAGTCACTGCCTGCCATTCTGAAAAGTACCCCATTACTCCTACTCTTTGCTTCCTGTCTGACAACCAGTTCTCAATCCATGTCAGTACACTACCCCCAATCCCATGTGCTCTAACTTTGCACATCACTCTCTTGTGTGGGACCTTGTCGAACGCCTTCTGAAAGTCCAAATATACCACATCAACTGGTTCTCCCTTATCCACTCTACTGGAAACATCCTCAAAAAATTCCAGAAGATTTGTCAAGCATGATTTCCCTTTCACAAATCCATGCTGACTTGGACCTATCATGTCACCTCTTTCCAAATGCACTGCTATGACATCCTTAATAATTGATTCCATCATTTTACCCACTACCGATGTCAGGCTGACCGGTCTATAATTCCCTGTTTTCTCTCTCCCTCCTTTTTTAAAAAGTGGGGTTACATTGGCTACCCTCCACTCCATAGGAACTGATCCAGAGTCAATGGAATGTTGGAAAATGACTGTCAACGCATCCACTATTTCCAAGGCCACCTCCTTAAGTACTCTGGGATGCAGTCCATCAGGCCTTCAATCCCATCAATTTCCCCAACACAATTTCCCGGCTAATAAGGATTTCCCTCAGTTCCTCCTCCTTACTAGACCCCCCGACCCCTTTTATAACCGGAAGGTTGTTCGTGTCCTCCTTCGTGAATACCGAACCAAAGTACTTGTTCAATTGGTCCGCCATTTCTTTGTTCCCCGTTATGACTTCCCCTGATTCTGACTGCAGGGGACCTACATTTGTCTTTACTAACCTTTTTCTCTTTACATATCTATAGAAACTTTTGCAATCCGTCTTAATGTTCCCTGCAAGCTTCTTCTCATACTCCATTTTCCCTGCCCTAATCAAACCCTTTGTCCTCCTCTGCTGAGTTCTAAATTTCTCCCAGTCCCCAGGTTCGCTGCTATTTCTGGCCAATTTGTATGCCACTTCCTTGGCTTTAATACTATCCCTGATTTCCCTTGATAGCCACGGTTGAGCCACCTTCCCTTTTTTATTTCTATGCCAGACAGGAATGTACAATTGTTGTAGTTCATCCATGCGGTCTCTAAATGTCTGCCATTGCCCATCCACAGTCAACCCCTTAAGTATCATTCGCCAATCCATCTCAGCCAATTCACGCCTCATACCTTCAAAGTTAGCCTTCTTTAAGTTCTGGACCATGGTCTCTGAATTAACTGTTTCATTCTCCATCCTAATGCAGAATTCCACCATATTATGGTCACTCTTCCCCAAGGGGCCTCGCACAACGAGATTGCTAATTAATCCTTTCTCATTACATAACACCCAGTCTAAGATGGCCTCCCCCCTAGTTGGTTCCTCGACATATTGGTCTAAAAAACCATCCCTTATGCACTCCAGAAAATCCTCCTCCACCGTATTGCTTCCAGTTTGGTTAGCCCAATCTATGTGCATATTAAAGTCACCCATTATAACTGCTGCACCTTTATTGCACGCACCCCTAATTTCCTGTTTGATGCCCTCCCCAACATCACTACTACTGTTTGGAGGTCTGTACACAACTCCCACTAACGTTTTTTGCCCTTTGGTGTTCTGCAGCTCTACCCATATAGATTCCACATCATCCAAGCTAATGTCCTTCCTAACTATTGCCTTAATCTCCTCCTTAACCAGCAATGCTACCCCACCTCCTTTTCCTTTTATTCTATCCTTCCTGAATGTTGAATACCCCTGGATGTTGAGTTCCCAGCCCTGCTCATCCTGGAGCCACGTCTCCGTAATCCCAATCACATCATATTTGTTAACATCTATTTGCACAGTTAATTCATCCACCTTATTGCGGATACTGTAGGCAAACCATTATAGGCAGTCCCTCGGAATCAAGGAAGACTTGCTTCCACTCTAAAAATGAGTCCTTCGGTGACTGAACAGTCCAATACGAGCACCATAGTTCCTGTCACAGGTGGGACATACAGTGGTTGAAGGAAAGGGTGGGTGGGACAGGTTTGCCGCACGCTCCTTCCGCTGCCTGCGCTTGCTTTCTGCACACTCCCGGCGATGAGACTCGAGGTGCTCAGCGCCCTCCCGGATACTCTTCCTCCACTTAGAGCGGTCTTTGGCCAGGGACTCCCAGGTGTCAGTGGGGATGTTGCACTTTATCAGGGAGGCTGCAAACCAGCAGCCAACTTGTGAACAAAACCTACAAAGCAGCAAGGAGATGCCTGGCCAATGAATTTTTTATAATGTTGCTTGAGGGGGGAAAGAAAGGAAAGAGCTTTTCCTTCACTTCCTCCGGATATCCCAAAGTACTTCACAGCCAAGGAACTACTCGTGAAATGTTAGTGCTGTTGTAATGTAGGAAAACGCAGTAGCTAATTTGCACACAGTAAGATCCCACAGGCAGCAGTGAGATAAATGACTGTTCCTTTCTCCCTCATGTACTTGTCTGGCTTCCCCTTAAGTGCATCCATGAGGCAGTTTATAAACCTAGCAGGAATTTATGTTGTAAGGAAAGGTTATGGGAGTTGTGTTTGGTTTTAATAGAGACTTTGAGGGGTCAAATTGGAGGTTTCAAGATTATGAAGGAAAATTGGACAAAATTGATCGAGGCGAAATTGAAGGGTTCAAGTTCCAGGGGAAGACTGGGAGTAAGAAGGGAAGTCGGGAACTCTTTCACCTAAATGGTAATAACGTCGAGGAATAAGATAAAATATAAATGCGGTCAAGGGACTTTTGGATAGATTTCTGAGGAGTGAAAGGGTTGGGGATATGGGGAGAGGGTGGGTGGGGTTGGGGATATGGAGAGAGTGGGATTGAGCACAGCTCTTGGGACTTACTGCTAGCTACCTTGCTGGCTTTTCAATGCGAAAAGCTGCACAAGTGCATTGAGGGATATGGGGAGGGTGGGCGGGGTTGAGGGATACGGAGAGGGCGGGCGGGGTTGAGGGATACGGGCGGGTGGGCGAGGCTGAGGGATACGGGGAGGGAGGGTGAGGGATATGGGGAGGGTGGGCGGGGTTGAGGGATACGGGGAATGTGGGCCGGGGGTGAGGGATACGGGGAGTGTGGGCGGGGGTGAGGGATACGGAGAAGGCGGGCGGGGCTGGGCGAGGATGAGGGATGTGGGGGTGAGGGATATGGTGAGAGTGTGGGCAGGATTGATGTGCTGTATTTTGAAACATGCATGAGTTGTTTTATTATATGAAATGCATTCCAGGATTTGTTGCAGTGCATTGAGTGGTAGGCATGTATGTATGTTGCAGGAAGATTTTGGGATCAGTTGTGAAATATGGCTCACTCTTTGTGCTCGCAAGAACAGATCTGGTGTTGAAGGAACTGTATGTTCCAGGAGAGATTTCTCAGTGAAGATGAAAACAAAGGGCTGGTTGTGGGGCATTGAGACGACAAATTGCTGGTTAAATGTCTTGAATTGTGACCTAATTCGGGAGCTTGTTGAAGTGCACAGTGCTGATTGCAATAACTAGACCTGTTGGACCGTGAAATGACTTCAGTTGCCTGCTACTCATGTCGGAATGAATTCTGTAAATTGCCGTGTTTTCCCTCTTGGCCTGCAATGTTTGCACAGCACTGGCTCCCTGAAAATCTCAGCTTAGCCACCTTCTAGAATTTAAATTCACAGCTGCTACACTTCCTTTGCTTTTAATCTTTTTCTCACTGGATTTGTCTCAGTCAGGCAAACTGGAACCTTTTGAGGCTTTCCACGCTTTTCCCAAACACGGCGGCGATGTGCCAGCAGAGCACTTTGCTGCAATGTCGAGCTTGTATGGACTGTAAGCTTCATTGACAGGGCTGTGCGGATAGGGCAGTGGAGTGGGGCAAAGTGGATAGTTCTTTCATTGTTAGTCGCAGTGCTAGCCGTGACTCAGTGGGTCTCTCTCTCTCGCCTCTGAATCAGAAGGTTGTGGGTTCATGACGCACTCCAGAGACTTGAGCACGTAAATCTAGAGTAATACTCCAGTGCAGTGCTGAGGGAGCGCTGCACTGTCAGAGGTGCCGTTTTTTCGATGAGACGTTAAACTGAAGCTCCATCTACTGTCAGGTGGATGTAAAAGATCCCATAGTCCTATTTTGAAAAAGAGCAGGCAAGTTAACCCCTGGAGTCCTCGCCAATATTTATCCCTCAGTCAACATCACTAAAACACATTATCTAGTCATTATCACATTGCTGTTTGCGGGAGCTTGCTGTGCGCAAATTGGCTGCCACGTTTCCCACATTACAACAGTGACTACACTTCAAGAATAGAACCATAGAAATTTACAGCGCAGAAGGAGGCCATTTCGGCCCATCGTGTCCGCGCCGGCCGACAAAGAGCCGCATGGCCCTTGGTCAGCAGCCCTAAAGGTTACATATAAACCTATGAATAATGATGGAAAGGCAAAGAGCACCCAGCCTAACCAGTCCGCCTCACACAATTGCAACTCCCCTTATACTGAAACATTCTACACTCTACCCCAACCGGAGCCATGTGATCTCCTGGGAGAGGCAAAAACCAGATAAAAACCCAGGCCAATTTAGGGAGAAAAAATTTGTGAAAATTCCTCTCCGACCCATCCAGGTGATCGAAACTAGTCCAGGAGATCACCCTGGCCGTATTCTATTCCCTGCAGTACTTGCCATTATATCTGCGCCGTTCAACAAAAGGTTGTCCAGTCTAATCCCAATTACCCTGCAGCTAACGGCATTTCAAATGCCCATCCAACCATCTCTTAAAAGTGGTGAGGGTTTCTGCATCCACCACTCTTCCAGGCAGCGAGTTCCAGATCCCCACAACCCTCTACATAAAGAAACCCTGCCTCAAATCCCCTCTAAACCAATCTGTCCTCATAACTAAGATTCTCCATTCCAGGCAGCATCCTAATAAATCTCCTCTGCACCCTCTCTAGTGCAATCACGTCCTTTCTATAATACGGCGACCAGAACTGCACGCAGTACACCAGCTGTGGCCAAACCAAAGTATTATACAATTTAAGCATAACCTCCCTACTCTTGTATTCTATGCCTCGGCCAATAAAGGCAAGCTTTCCATATGCCTTCTTAACCACCTTATCCACCTGGCCTGCTACTGTCAGGGATCTGTGGACAAGCACTCCAAGGTCCCTTTGTTCATCTACACTATTATGTGGCCTACCGCTTAATGTGTATATCCTTTCCTTATTAGCCCTTCCAAAGTGCATCACCTCACACTTCTCTGAATTAAATTCCATTTGCCACTGCTCTGCCCATCTGACCAGTAGATTGATATCCTCCTACAGCCCTTGACTTTCCTCTTCATTATCAACCACACAGCCAATTTTAGTGTTGTCTGCAAACTTCTTAATCATACTCTCTATATTCAAATCTAAATTGTTGATATATATGACAAAAAGGAAGGGACCTATAACTGAGCCCTGCGGAACCCCACTGGAAACATCCTTCCAGTCACAAAAACATCCATCAATCATTACGCTTTGCTTCCTACCTTCAAGTCAATTTTGGATCCAACTTGCCACTTTGCCCTGGATCCCATGGGCTTTAACCTTCATGACCAGTCTACGATGTGGGACCTTATCAAAAGCTTTGCTAAAGTCCATATACTACATCGTACGCACCGCCCTCATCGACCCTTTTGGTTACCTCCTCAAAAAATTCAATCAAGTTAGTCAAACATGATCTTCCCTTAACAAATCCGTGCTGACTGTCCCTAATTAATCCCTGCATTTCCAAATGCAGATTTATCCTGTCTTTCAGGATTTTTTTCAATAATTTTCCCACCACTGAGGTTAGGCTGACAGGCCTGTTATTACTCGGCCTATCCCTTTTTCCCTTCTTAAACAAGGGTACTACATTAGCAGTCCTCCAATCCTCCGGCTCCATGCCCATATCCAAAGAGGACTGGAAAATGATGGTCAAGGCCTTTGCTATTTCCTCTTTTACTTCGCTCAACAGCCTAGGATGCATTATACAAAAGCAAAATGCTGCAGATGCTGGAATCTGGACTAAAAACACAAAATGCTGAAAATACTCAGCAGGTCAGGCAGCATCTGTGGGGAGAGAAAGAGAGTTAACGTTTCAGGTCGATGACACTTCGTCAGAACTGGGTTTTATTTCAAAAAATATTTCATTGGCTGCAAAGTGCTTTGGGACGTCTGGTGGGAGTGAAAGGTGCTATAGAAATGCAAGTCTTCAAAGATACAACACAGGCAAGATGGGCCGAATGGCCGCCTCTGGTGCTGTAAGATTCTACGGGCTGGCAAGTCGCTGACTTTGCGACCGTGTTTTTGCCGCTATTTCACCCTCCCCGGCGAAAACCCGGTCGGCAGGATTTCGGCGTACCTTTTTGTGGCAGCGCTTCCACATACCGCTGGGGAGAGGAGCGCCAACGTGCACTGCCAGAAATAGCGTTTGCGATGGATTTTTGGCTTTCTCAGGACCCGTATTCTGCGACGGGGAAAACTCTGCAGTGCAGCCCTGCCAGCAGCAGTAAGTATGAAGACCTGCAAAAAAGGTAAGTTAAAGTTTTTATTTTTAAATTCTTTTTCAGCGATTTTAGTAGGTAAGGATTTTGTGAATGTATGTTTTTGATTTTTGCTAATTTTTTTGTTTTTCCCACCTTCCCAAGGTGCCTCTCGCAGCGCTATCAGCCCTGGATTAAAGTTGCTGAAATTCACGGGTTACCGATGTGCAAATTACAGGCCGAAAATCGGGCCTAAAAATGGTAGCGAAGCGAAAACGGTAATTTTGTCGCAAAACTACCTTTTTCGCTAAAACCGAATTTCTAGCCCTATGATTGCCAGCTGCACACTTGTTTAATATGATGGCACAAGCTCCACGTGCTCCCATTGTGCTTTGGGAGGTGAGTAGTGCTCTGTTATCGCAGTCTGCTCCTGCCTCCTCCCGCTCTGTTCTGCGGAACAATCAAATATGTGAATTTGGAGTGGAAATGCTGATGAAATATTCGTTGCGCCAATGTTTCCCAGTTTATATTATGCGCGGTACTGCAGGAAACTGCTTAAATATTGGCCATTATTTTAAACTTGGATAAAAATCCATGGCAAGGTTGAAATAAACCAGGAAGTAATGTGTACATCACATCAGCCTTGTGTTGTAGAAAGATAAGAAAAAGAAAGAACACGTTTATTTAGCACTCTTCAAGTACTTTTGGAGTGTACTCACTTGTAATGTGGGAAACGCGGCAGCCAATTTGCACACAGCAAGCTCCCACAGACAGCACTGTGATAATGATGAGATAATCTGTTTTTAGTAGTGATTGTGCAATAAATGTTGGCCAGGACACCAGAGAAAACTCCCCTGTTCCTCTTCGAATCGTGTCATGGGATCTTTTACATCATGGTGGATAGAGGTGTACCGATGGATGTGGTGTATTTAGATTTCCAAAAGGCATTCGATAAGGTGCCACACAAAAGGTTACTGCAGAAGATAAAGATAAGCGGAGTCAGAAGAAATGTATTAGCATGGATTGAGAATTGGCTGGCTAACAGAAAGCAGAGAGTCGGGATAAATGGGTCCTTTTCGGGTTGGAAATCGGTGGTTAGTGGTGTGCCACAGGGATCGGTGCTGGGACCACAACTGTTTACAATATACATAGATGACCTGGAAGAGGGGACAGAGTGTAGTGTAACAAAATTTGCAGATGACACAAAGATTAATGGGAAAACGGGTTGTGTAGAGGACATAGAGAGGCTGCAAAGAGATTTAGATAGGTTAAGCGAATGGGCTAAGGTTTGGCAGATGGAATACAATGTCGGAAAATGTGAAGTCATCCACCTTGGGGGAAAAAAAAACAGTAAAAGGGAATATTATTTGAATGGGGAGAAATTACAACATGCTGCAGTGCAGAGGGACCTGGGGGTCCTTGTGCATGAAACTCTTTTTGAATCCCAAAAAGTTAGTTTGCAGGTGCAGCAGGTAATCAGGAAGGCGAATGGAATGTTGGCCTTCATTGTGAGAGGGATGGAGTACAAAAGCAGAGAGGTCCTGCTGCAACTGTACAGGGTATTGGTGAGGCCGCACCTGGAGTACTGCGTGCAGTTTTGGTCACCTTACTTAAGGAAGGATATACTAGCTTTGGAGAGGATACAGAGACGATTCACTAGGCTGATTCCGGAGATGAGGGGGTTACCTTATGATGATAGATTGAGTAGACTTGGTCTTTACTCGTTGGAGTTCAGGAGAATGAGTGGTGATCTCATAGAAACATTTAAAATAATGAAAGGGATAGACAAGATAGAGGCAGAGAGGTTGTTTCCACTGGTCGGGGAGACTACAACTAGGGGGCACAGCCTCAAAATACAGGGGGAGCCAATTTAAAACCGAGTTGAGAAGGTATTTCTTCTCCCAGAGGGTTGTGAATCTGTGGAATTCTCTGCCCAAGGAAGCAGTTGAGGCTAGCTCATTGAATGTATTCAAATCACAGATAGACAGATTTTTAACCAATAAAGGAATTAAGGGTTATGTGGAGTGGGCGGATAAGTGGAGCTGAGTCCATGGCCAGATCAGCCATGATCTTGTTGAATGACGGAGCAGGCTCGAGGGGCTAGATGGCCTATTCCTGTTCCTAATTCTTATGTTCTTATGAGAGAGCAGACGGGGCCTCGGTTTCAGTACTCCTCTGAAAGGCGGCACCTCCGACAGTGCAGCACGCCCTCAGCACTGCACTGGAGTGTCAGCCTAGATTATGTGCTTCTACTTATAACCTTCTGAATCCGAGGCGAGAGTGATGCCCACCACTGTTGTATCGTGGGAATAAGGGGAAACTGGCACGTTGGGCACCTGTGCAAGTGTAATCGAGTAGGAAAAAACGGGACAAGACTGACTTAACACAGGGAGGAGCAGTGTCTAGGACAGTGCAGTTACCGTTTAGGAAAAAGAGAGTTCAGAGGAGCACTCAATAGCATTGATAAAATGGAGAAAATTGACCCCTCTCTGACTTTATGGGATTTTATTGAACAAATCCAGTTATAATGCAGAGACATTTTTTGTTTTCATTCATAAACCCCACTCAAGCCTTTGGCATTTTATTAGACCTCGAGCGAGTTTCTCATTCTGTGGACAGTGTGTGATTGTGGTCTACAACGTGGGGGTATTCATTATTGCAGTAGCAGCTCCTTAAATGTACCTAAACGGGCCCAGACCAAATGAGTACACAGGCGGTTAATGCACAGGTCAGGGTGTCTAACATTGTAGGAAATGGCATGTTGCAGTGACTTGCCACAACATGCCACAGGCCGGGGAGCGGAAGGATCAGCGTGGTGGTAGTTATCTCCTTGCTCTAAGTGTTACGTGCAGGAGATGGATTACAGCAGTGGATTGTGACTGCATCACACCACCTCGCTTCTCCGTCATTGATTGGTTTCATTCTAAGTTTTACCTGTAAGCTACTGATTGCAAATTCTGCTCATTACTGTTGTGTGGCAAGATCCCTTTGTTGCTATGTTCTAAACACAAAGTGTGCCTGTGAGGAGTGAATACCAATGGGTGCAAACTGCTTCAAACAAAGGCAGGCCTTCAGGCACGTCAGGAGATTTGCCAGTTTATGCCAGTGATACAGTACACTGGTGCCGTGGTTATGTTACTGGGCTCATAATCCAGGGGTTTGGACTAATAATCAAGATAACTTGAAATCAAATGCTACCCTGGCAGTTTGAGAATTTGAATTCAATTTTAAATATCTGGGAATTAAAAGCTGATATCAGTAAAAAATAAAATTGATTATCAGGCAACCTGTTCAACACCAATGTCTTAACTACCGTCTGAAGTGGCTTAGCAAGTCACTCAGCTGTATCAAACTAGAGATAGACAATAAAACCCAGCCCTGACACCCACACCCTGCGAATTCATAAAATGTGACGATCCTGTAATCCTTTGCTCTTGGTTATATGGCCTGCTTTATGCAAGAATGCAGCTGGAGCCAATCCTGTGGTACATTCTCTCTTTGCTCTTCCCCTTACTATTGAGGGAGTGCAGCGAAGGTTCACCAGACTGATTCCCGGGATGGCGGGACTGACATATGAGGAGAGACTGGATCACCTGGGCCTTTATACACTGGAGTTTAGAAGGATGAGAGGGGATCTCATAGAAACATATAAGATTCTGACGGGACTGGACAGGTTAGATGCGGGAAGAATGTTCCCGATGTTGGGGAAGTCCAGAACCAGGGGACACAGTTTCGGATAAGGGATAGGCCATTTAGAACTGAGATGAGGAGAAATGTCTTCACTGAGAGTTGTTAACCTGTGGAATTCCCTACCACAGAGAGTTGTTGATGCCAGTTTGTTACATATATTCAAGAGGGAGTTAGATATGGCCCTTACGGCTAAAGGGATCAAGGGGTATGGAGAGAAAGCAGGAAAGGGGTACTGAGGGAATGATCAGCCATGATCGTATTGAATGGCGGTGCGGGCTCGAAGGGTATATGGCCTACTCCTGCACCCATTTTCTATGTTTCCTTTCTTCTTCCTCCTTTTATTTTCTGCCCATTTCCTCTTCTCTTCTGAATTCACTGATTCCTTCCACATCTCTCTGGCTCAGCTATTCACCACACTAACAGGCCGTCGAGGTAGACACCAGTCCTGTAGTGTAAATGGCCCAGGGATTCGAGGCACTAGGAACCCCCTCTCAACCTGGTACCTGTGACCAAAAGTGCTGCCAGAAACACAGTTAAACTCCTGCTGTTGGCGTTTGGTGTCCTGCCCATCATTTTGGCTGTTGACATTGAGTCTGCAATTTTGGTTCTTGCCATTGAGCCTGCAATTTTGGATCTGCGTGTATAGTTCAGCCAGGTTCTCTTTCCATTGCTGGGCTGTGTGAATCTTCCCTCGACATCAGGGAAGTTATTTCTGACTCTGCAAATTCTCAACTTCTGAACAACAGCCCACGTTCAAATCTTAAACCAGGTATTTATCCAGCTTTTCCTGCCGCAAGGTGTTGATTGCCACAATGTAAGTGAATGGAATGTATTCCATATCGTCCACCAGTGTGGGCGGCAGAGATTCCAATCTCTAGTTTTGATTTTTGGCTTGAAATGTTGACCTTATTTCCCCTACAGTCACAGTTTAACATCAATAACACACTTACATCTGTATAATTCATGACTTTCAGTATTTTAAGGACTCCAGTCCACAACCTGTCTCAGTTGTCTTCTCTCCAATTAAAATAAGTTCGGTCCTGGAATTATCGTTGTTCTGCTCTGTGCCCTCAGCAAGGTGCCATTGCCCTATTTACAGGCACAAGGCCCAGAACTGCACATACTGTTCTCATGGACGCCTTAATAGTGAGCTGAATGGGGTTAAATTGATCCTGGTGTGACTTAAAACAGCCTTCCTTAGATTCATCCCCATGGTCCTTGGCCACCTAAGTGCAGTGTGGGGCAGGGGAACCGATCCCATCCCCGAGTCTCCAAATTCTCACCCTGCTCATTCTCACCCCCTTGCACATGTTCTACCCCATTGCCTGCCATTCCTTGCTGCGTTTAAAAACAGCAGCAGAACGTTAATGCGGCAGAATTTCCTCAGAACTGAAACATGCACCCATAAGGACATAAGAATTAGGAGCAGGAGTCGGCCATTCGGCCCCTCGAGCCTGCTCCGCCATACAATAAGATCATGGCTGATCTTCATCCTCAACTCGACTTTCCCACCCCAACCCCACATCACTGATGGGATCGGTTCCCCTGCCCAACACTGCACTTAGGTGGCCAAGGACCATGGGGATGAATCTAAGGAAGGCTGTTTTAAGTCACACCAGGATCAATTTAACCCCATTCAGCTCACTATTAAGGCGTCCATGAGAACAGTATGTGCAGTTCTGGGCCTTGTGCCTGCAAATAGGGCAATGGCACCTTGCTGAGGTGCCCCTTACACCCCGTGTCTGATAACGTGCCCCTTACACCCCGTGTCTGATACCGTGCCCCTTACACCCCATGTCTGAACCATGCCCCTTACACCCTGTGTCTGATACTGTGCCCCGTACACCCCGTGTCTGATACCGTGCCCCTTACACCACGTGTCTGATACCATGCCCCTTACACCCCGTGTCTGAACCGTGTCCCTTACATCCCGTGTCTGATACTGTGCCCCTTACACCCCGTGTCTGATACTGTGCCCCTTACACCCCGTGTCTGATACCGTGCCCCTTACACCACGTGTCTGATACCATGCCCCTTACACCCCGTGTCAGATACCGTGCCCCTTACACCCCGTGTCTGATGCCGTGCCCCTTACACCCCGTGTCTGATACCGTGCCCCTTACACCCCGTGTCAGATACCGTGCCCCTTACACCCTGTGTCTGATACCGTGCCCCTTACACCCCGTGTCTGATACCGTGCCCCTTACACCCCGTGTCTGATACCGTGCCCCTTACACCCTGTGTCAGATACCGTGCCCCTTACACCCCATGTCTGAACCATGCCCCTTACACCCTGTGTCTGATACTGTGCCCCGTACACCACGTGTCTGATACCATGCCCCTTACACCCCGTGTCTGATACCGTGCCCCTTACACCCCGTGTCTGATACCGTGCCCCTTACACCCCGTGTCAGATACCGTGCCCCTTACACCCTGTGTCTGATACCGTGCCCCTTACACCCCGTGTCTGATACCGTGCCCCTTACACCCCGTGTCTGATACCGTGCCCCTTACACCCCGTGTCAGATACCGTGCCCCTTACACCCCGTGTCTGATACCGTGCCCCTTACATCCCGTGTCTGTAACCGTGCCCCTTACACCCCGTGTCTGTAACCGTGCCCCTTACACCCCATGTCTGATACCGTGCCCCTTACACCCCGTGTCTGATACCGTGCCCCTTACACCCCGTGTCTGATACCGTGCCCCTTACACCCCGTGTCCGATACCGTGCCCCTTACACCCCGTGTCCGATACCGTGCCCCTTACACCCCGTGTCTGATACCGTGCCCCTTACACCCCGTGTCTGATACCGTGCCCCTTACACCCCGTGTCAGATACCGTGCCCCTTACACCCCGTGTCTGATACCGTGCCCCTTACATCCCGTGTCTGTAACCGTGCCCCTTACACCCCGTGTCTGATACCGTGCCCCTTACACCCCATGTCTGATAACGTGCCCCTTACACCCTGTGTCTGATACCGTGCCCCTTACACCCCGTGTCAGATACCGTGCCCCTTACACCCCATGTCAGATACCGTGCCCCTTACACCCTGTGTCTGAACCGTGCCCCTTACACCCCGTGTCTGATACCGTGCCCCTTACACCCCGTGTCCGATACCGTGCCCCTTACACCCTGTGTCTGATACCGTGCCCCTTACACCCCGTGTCTGAACCGTGCCCCTTACACCCCGTGTCTGTAACCGTGCCCCTTACATCCCGTGTCTGATACCGTGCCCCTTACACCCCGTGTCAGATACCGTGCCCCTTACAACCCGTGTCTGATACCGTGCCCCTTACACCCCGTGTCAGATACCGTGCCCCTTACACCCCGTGTCAGATACCGTGCCCCTTACACCCCGTGTCAGATACCGTGCCCCTTACACCCCGTGTCAGATACCGTGCCCCTTACACCCCGTGTCAGATACCGTGCCCCTTACACCCCGTGTCAGATACCGTGCCCCTTACACCCCGTGTCTGTAACCGTGCCCCTTACACCCCGTGTCTGATACCGTGCCCCTTACACCCCGTGTCAGATACCGTGCCCCTTACACCCCGTGTCTGATACCGTGCCCCTTACACCCCGTGTCTGAACCGTGCCTCTTACACCCCGTGTCTGTAACCGTGCCCCTTACGTCCCGTGTCTGATACCGTGCCCCTTTACACCCCGTGTCTGATACCGTGCCCCTTTACACCCCGTGTCTGAAACCGTGCCCCTTACACCCCGTGTCTGATACCGTGCCCCTTACACCCCGTGTACTGTGCCCCTTACACCCCGTGTCTGATACCGTGCCCCTTACACCCCGTGTCTGATACCGTGCCCCTTACACCCCGTGTCTGATACTGTGCCCCTTACACCCTGTGTCTGATACTGTGCCCCTTACACCCCGTGTCTGATACTGTGCCCCTTACACCCCGTGTCTGAACCGTGCCCCTTACACCACGTGTCTGATACCGTGCCCCTTACACCCTGTGTCTGATACTGTGCCCCTTACACCCCGTGTCTGATACTGTGCCCCTTACACCCCGTGTCTGAACCGTGCCCCTTACACCACGTGTCTGATACCGTGCCCCTTACACCCCGTGTCTGATACTGTGCCCCTTACACCCCTTGTCTGATACCGTGCCCCTTACACCCCGTATCCGATACCGTGCCCCTTACACCCCGTGTCTGATACCGTGCCCCTTACACCCCGTGTCTGAACCGTGCCCCTTACACCCCGTGTCTGTAACCGTGCCCCTTACATCCCGTGTCTGATACCGTGCCCCTTACACCCCGTGTCAGATACTGTGCCCCTTTACACCCCGTGTCTGATACCGTGCCCCTTACACCCCGTGTCAGATACCGTGCCCCTTACACCCCGTGTCAGATACCGTGCCCCTTACACCCCGTGTCTGTAACCGTGCCCCTTACACCCCGTGTCTGTAACCGTGCCCCTTACACCCCGTGTCTGATACCGTGCCCCTTACACCCCGTGTCAGATACCGTGCCCCTTACACCCCGTGTCTGATACCGTGCCCCTTACACCCCGTGTCTGAACCGTGCCCCTTACACCCCGTGTCTGTAACCGTGCCCCTTACATCCCGTGTCTGATACCGTGCCCCTTACACCCCGTGTCAGATACCGTGCCCCTTTACACCCCGTGTCTGATACCGTGCCCCTTACACCCCGTGTCTGATACCGTGCCCCTTACACCCCGTGTCTGATACCGTGCCCCTTACACCCCGTGTCTGATACCGTGCCCCTTACACCCCGTGTCTGATACCGTGCCCCTTACATCCCGTGTCTGTAACCGTGCCCCTTACACCCCGTGTCTGATACCGTGCCCCTTACACCCCGTGTCTGATACCGTGCCCCTTACACCCCGTGTCTGTAACCGTGCCCCTTACACCCCGTGTCTGATACTGTGCCCCTTACACCCCGTGTCTGATACTGTGCCCCTTACACCCGTGTCTGATACTGTGCCCCTTACACCCCGTGTCTGATACCGTGCCCCTTACACCCCGTGTACTGTGCCCCTTACACCCCGTGTCTGATACCGTGCCCCTTACACCCCGTGTCTGATACCGTGCCCCTTACACCCAGTGTCTGATACTGTGCCCCTTACACCCTGTGTCTGATACTGTGCCCCTTA
Organism: Pristiophorus japonicus; assembly: GCF_044704955.1. NCBI lineage: Eukaryota > Metazoa > Chordata > Chondrichthyes > Pristiophoridae > Pristiophorus > Pristiophorus japonicus. The sequence continues at coordinate 72,127,296 of NC_091992.1, read as the reverse complement.
CACCCCGTGTCTGATACTGTGCCCCTTACACCCCGTGTCTGAACCGTGCCCCTTACACCACGTGTCTGATACCGTGCCCCTTACACCCCGTGTCTGATATTGTGCCCCTTACACCCCTTGTCTGATACCGTGCCCCTTTACACCCCGTGTCTGATACCGTGCCCCTTACACCCCGTGTCTGATACCGTGCCCCTTACACCCCGTGTCTGATACCGTGCCCCTTACACCCCGTGTCTGAACCGTTCCCCTTACACCCCGTGTCTGATACTGTGCCCCTTACACCCCGTGTCTGAACCGTGCCCCTTACACCACGTGTCTGATACCGTGCCCCTTACACCCCGTGTCTGATACTGTGCCCCTTACACCCCTTGTCTGATACCGTGCCCCTTACACCCCGTGTCCGATACCGTGCCCCTTACACCCCGTGTCTGATACCGTGCCCCTTACACCCCGTGTCTGAACCGTGCCCCTTACACCCCGTGTCTGTAACCGTGCCCCTTACATCCCGTGTCTGATACCGTGCCCCTTACACCCCGTGTCAGATACTGTGCCCCTTTACACCCCGTGTCTGATACCGTGCCCCTTACACCCCGTGTCAGATACCGTGCCCCTTACACCCCGTGTCAGATACCGTGCCCCTTACACCCCGTGTCTGTAACCGTGCCCCTTACACCCCGTGTCTGTAACCGTGCCCCTTACACCCCGTGTCTGATACCGTGCCCCTTACACCCCGTGTCAGATACCGTGCCCCTTACACCCCGTGTCTGATACCGTGCCCCTTACACCCCGTGTCTGAACCGTGCCCCTTACACCCCGTGTCTGATACCGTGCCCCTTACACCCCGTGTCAGATACCGTGCCCCTTACACCCCGTGTCTGATACCGTGCCCCTTACACCCCGTGTCTGAACCGTGCCCCTTACACCCCGTGTCTGTAACCGTGCCCCTTACATCCCGTGTCTGATACCGTGCCCCTTACACCCCGTGTCAGATACCGTGCCCCTTTACACCCCGTGTCTGATACCGTGCCCCTTACACCCCGTGTCTGATACCGTGCCCCTTACACCCCGTGTCTGATACCGTGCCCCTTACACCCCGTGTCTGATACCGTGCCCCTTACACCCCGTGTCTGATACCGTGCCCCTTACATCCCGTGTCTGTAACCGTGCCCCTTACACCCCGTGTCTGATACCGTGCCCCTTACACCCCGTGTCTGATACCGTGCCCCTTACACCCCGTGTCTGTAACCGTGCCCCTTACACCCCGTGTCTGATACTGTGCCCCTTACACCCCGTGTCTGATACTGTGCCCCTTACACCCGTGTCTGATACTGTGCCCCTTACACCCTGTGTCTGATACCGTGCCCCTTACACCCCGTGTACTGTGCCCCTTACACCCCGTGTCTGATACCGTGCCCCTTACACCCCGTGTCTGATACCGTGCCCCTTACACCCAGTGTCTGATACTGTGCCCCTTACACCCTGTGTCTGATACTGTGCCCCTTACACCCCGTGTCTGATACTGTGCCCCTTACACCCCGTGTCTGAACCGTGCCCCTTACACCACGTGTCTGATACCGTGCCCCTTACACCCCGTGTCTGATATTGTGCCCCTTACACCCCTTGTCTGATACCGTGCCCCTTTACACCCCGTGTCTGATACCGTGCCCCTTACACCCCGTGTCTGATACCGTGCCCCTTACACCCCGTGTCTGATACCGTGCCCCTTACACCCCGTGTCTGAACCGTTCCCCTTACACCCCGTGTCTGATACTGTGCCCCTTACACCCCGTGTCTGAACCGTGCCCCTTACACCACGTGTCTGATACCGTGCCCCTTACACCCCGTGTCTGATACTGTGCCCCTTACACCCCTTGTCTGATACCGTGCCCCTTACACCCCGTGTCCGATACCGTGCCCCTTACACCCCGTGTCTGATACCGTGCCCCTTACACCCCGTGTCTGAACCGTGCCCCTTACACCCCGTGTCTGTAACCGTGCCCCTTACATCCCGTGTCTGATACCGTGCCCCTTACACCCCGTGTCAGATACTGTGCCCCTTTACACCCCGTGTCTGATACCGTGCCCCTTACACCCCGTGTCAGATACCGTGCCCCTTACACCCCGTGTCAGATACCGTGCCCCTTACACCCCGTGTCTGTAACCGTGCCCCTTACACCCCGTGTCTGTAACCGTGCCCCTTACACCCCGTGTCTGATACCGTGCCCCTTACACCCCGTGTCAGATACCGTGCCCCTTACACCCCGTGTCTGATACCGTGCCCCTTACACCCCGTGTCTGAACCGTGCCCCTTACACCCCGTGTCTGTAACCGTGCCCCTTACATCCCGTGTCTGATACCGTGCCCCTTACACCCCGTGTCAGATACCGTGCCCCTTTACACCCCGTGTCTGATACCGTGCCCCTTACACCCCGTGTCTGATACCGTGCCCCTTACACCCCGTGTCTGATACCGTGCCCCTTACACCCCGTGTCTGATACTGTGCCCCTTACACCCCGTGTCTGATACCGTGCCCCTTACATCCCGTGTCTGTAACCGTGCCCCTTACACCCCGTGTCTGATACCGTGCCCCTTACACCCCGTGTCTGATACCGTGCCCCTTACACCCCGTGTCTGTAACCGTGCCCCTTACACCCCGTGTCTGATACTGTGCCCCTTACACCCCGTGTCTGATACTGTGCCCCTTACACCCGTGTCTGATACTGTGCCCCTTACACCCCGTGTCTGATACCGTGCCCCTTACACCCCGTGTACTGTGCCCCTTACACCCCGTGTCTGATACCGTGCCCCTTACACCCCGTGTCTGATACCGTGCCCCTTACACCCAGTGTCTGATACTGTGCCCCTTACACCCCGTGTCTGATACCGTGCCCCTTACACCCCGTGTCTGATAACGTGCCCCTTACACCCCGTGTCTGATACCGTGTCCCTTACACCCTCCCTGCATGTGATATCGTGCCCAGGATTAACAGTTAGCCTCTAGTGGGATGGCCACCATGTTCTGTCTTCTCTGAAAGGTGATAAATACCACACGGTCGACCAATGCTGCCAATAAAGATTTACTTACAGGTGGAGCAATGCACACAAGCAGTAAAATAATAAGGTTCCAAAAGTGCAATATTTAACAATGGAATCAAATAGTTAATATGCTGTTTTCAGAACCCATCCTCTACATTTTGCTCAATGTCAGGGTTTGGTGGTTGATACATAAAATGGTAGAATAGTCCCGCTGCCCCGCTCTTTCTCCATAACCCTGCAATTTTTGCTCAGTATTTATCCAAAACGCTTTTGAAGGCTACTATTGAATCTGTATCCACCACCGTATCAGGCAGTGCACTCCAAATCCTAACCACTCGTGTAAAAAAGTTTTTCCTCATGTTGCCTGTGGTTCTTTTACCAATCGCCTTAAATTTGTGCCCTCTAGTTATTGACCCTTCAGCCATTGGAAACAAGAACATATAGAAATAGGAGCAGGAGTCGGCCATTCGGCCCCTCGTGCCAGCTCCGCCATTCAATACACCATGGCTGATCTGATCCTGGCATCGACTCCACTTCCCTGCCCGCTCCTCGTAACCCTTATCATTCAAAAATCTATCTATCTCTATCTTAAGTATATTCAATGACCCAGCCTCCACAGCTCTCTGGGGTAGAGAATTCCACAGATTCACGACCCTCTGAAAGAAGAAATCCCTCCTCATTTATGTCTTAAATAGGCGACCTCCTTATTCTGAAACTATACCCCCTAGTTCTAGATTTCCCCACAAGGGAATACACCCTCTCTGCATCTACCCTGTCCAGCTCCCTCAGAATCTTATGTTTCAATAAGATCACCTCTCATTCTTCTAAATCCTATTGAGTATAGGCCCAACATGCTCAACCTTTCTTCATAAGATCACCAAAACTGTACGCAGTACTCCAGATGTGGCCTCACTAATGCCTTGTACAGTTATAACAGGACGTCTCTGTTTTTATACTCTCTCCCCCTTGCAATAAAGGCCAACATTCCATTTGCCTTCCTGATTACTTGCTGTACCTGCATACTAACTTTTTGTGTTTCATGTACAAGAACCCCCAGAACACACTCTACTGCAACATTTTGTAATTTCTCCCCATTTAAATAGTAATTTGCTTTTTTATCTTTCCTACCAAAGTGGATAGACTCACATTTTCCTACATTTATATTCCATCTGCCAAATTTTTGCCCACTTGCTGAGCTTATCTATATCCTTTTGTAGATTCTTTATGGCCTCCTCACAACTTACTTTCCCACTTCTCTTTGTATCATCAGCAAATGTGACTGCATTACACTTGGTCCCTTCATCCAAGTCATTAATAAAAATTGTAAATAGTTGAGCCCCAACACTAATCTCTGTGGTAGCCCACTAGTTACAGTTTGCCAACCTGAAAATGACCCATTTATCCTGACTCTCTGTTTTCTGTTAGTTAGCCAATCCTCTATCCATGCTAATATATTATCCACAACCCAGTGAGCTCTTATCTTGTTTAGTAACCTTATCGAATGCTTTCTGGAAATCCAAATACATGACATCTACTGGTTCCCCCTAATCCACCCTGCTCGTTACATCCTCAAAGAATTCCAGCAAATTTGTCAACCATGATTTCCCTTTCATAAAACCATGCTGACTCTGCTTGACTGCATTTTGATTTTCTAAATGTCCTGCTTCCTTAATGATGGACTCCAGCATTTTGCCAATGGCAGATGTTAGGCTAACTGGTCTATAGTTTCCTGCTTTCTGTCTCCCTCCTTTCTTAAATAGGAGTGTTATTTTTGCTGTTTTCCAGTCTGCTGAGACCTCTCCAGAATCCATGGAATTTTGGTAGATTACAACCAATGTATCCACTATCTCTGCAGCCACTTTTTTAAAGAACCTAGGATGCAGACCATCAGGTCCAGGGAACTTGTCCACTTTTGGTCCCATTAGTTTGCCTAGTACTTTATCTCTAGTGGCACCACCCCCCCCCCCCCCCCCCCCGGCCACACTAGCTTCTTGATTATCAATTATTGGGATGTTTTTAGTGTCTTCTACCGTGAAGACCGATACAAAATAGTTGTTCAAAATCTCTGCCATTTCCCTATACCCATTAATTCCCCAGTCTCATCCTCTAAGGGACCAACATTTACTTCAGCTACTTGCTTCCTTTTTATATACCTGTCGAAGCTCTTACTGTCTGTTTTTATATTTCTTGCAAGTTTACTCTCATATGCTATCTTCTCTACCTTTTAGAATTTTTTTAGTCATCCTTTGCTGCTTTCTAAAAATTTCCCAATCCTCTGGCCTTCCACTGTTCTTCGCAACATTGTATGCCTTTGTTTTCTATTTGATATCAGCCTTTACTTCCTTAGTTAGCCACGGATGGTTCATCCTGCTTAGTTTTTCTTCCTCACTAAAATAAACCGTTGCTGAGAGTTATGAAATATTTCCTTAAATGTTTGCCATTGCTTTTCTACAGTCTTGCCCTGTAATATATTTTCCCAGTCCACTTTAACCAACTCTGCCTTCATACCTTTGTAATTATCTTTATTTAAGTTTAGGACATTAGTTTGAGACCTGGCTTTCTCACCCTCAAACTGAATTTGAAATTCTACCATGCTATGATCACTCTTCCCAAGAAGATCCTTTACTATAAGATAATTAATTAATCCAGTCTCTTTACACATTACCAGATCTAAAATAGCCTGCTCCCTGCTTGGTTCCACAACATATTGTTCCAAGAAACCATCCCAAATACACTCTATGAACTCTTCCTCAAGGCTACCTTTGCCAATTTGATTTGTCCAATCAATATGAAGGTTAAAATCGCCCGTGATTATTGCTGTATCTTTCTTACAAGCCTCCATTATTTCTTGATTTATACTCTGTCTAACAGTGTGGCTTATGTTTGGGGGCCTGTAGACCACTCCCACCAGTGACTTCATTCCCTTATTATTTCTTATCTCAACCCAAACTGATTCTATATCTTGATCTTCTGACCAATATCATTTCTCACGACTGCACTGATCTCATCCTTTGTTAACAGAGCTACCCCACCTCCTTTTCCTTTCTGCCTATCCTCACGAAATGGCAGATACCCCTGAATATTCAGTTCCCAGCCTTGGTCACCCTGCAACCATGTCTCTGTAATGGCAATCAGATCATACCCATTTATTTCTATTCGTGCCATCAACTCAACTATCTTGTTACGAATGCTTCGTGCGTTCAGATACAGAGCTTTTAATTTTGCCTTATGTGTATATGCTCTGTCCCTTCCTGTCACACTTTGGTCATCATTACCTCTATTGCTACCCGGCACTATTGCCTTCTCCTTTCTCTTTGACTTTTTAAATTTCCGCTCACCAGATCCCTCCCCCCCACTATTTAGTTTACAGCCCTAGTTATTCGATTTGCCAGGACACTGGTCCCAGCCGGGTTCAAATTAAGTCCGTCCCATCGGAACAGCTCCCTCCTATCCCAGTACTGGTGCCAGTGCCCCATAAATTGAAACCCATTCCTCCCACACCAATCTTTGAGCCACGCGTTCATTTCTCTGATCCTATTTACCCTATGCAAATTTGCTCGTGGCTCAGATAGTAATCCAGAGATTATTACCTTTGTGGTTCTGCTTTTTAATTTAGTCCCTAGCTGCTCATACTCCCTCAGCAGTTTGTCCTACCTATGTCATTGGTACCTATGTGGACCACAGCAACTGGATCTTTCCCCTCCCACTCCAAGTTCCTCTCCAACCCAGAGGAGATGTCCTTAACCCTGGCACCGGGTAGACAGCATAGCCTTTGGGACTCACGCTCTCGGCTATCCCCCTAACTATACTGTTCCTTACCACTACCACATTTCATTTTACTCCCCCAACTTGAATGGCCCCCTGTACCACGGTGCTGTGGTCAGTTTGCTTATCCTCACTGCAGTCTTTGCTCTTGTCCACACAGGGAGTAAGAGCCTCGAACCTGTTGGACAAGAGCAAGGGCTGAGTTTCCTCAATCACTACGTCCTGGGTCCCCATACCTGCCTCACTCGTATTCACACCCTCCTGCTCCTGACCACGGACCAAAATGGTTTATCTTTAGTTGTTCTATATAAACCCTTCATGATTTTAAACACCTCTATCAAATCTCCTTGCAGACTTCTCTGCCCCAAGGAGAACGATCCTAGTTTCTCTAGTCTATCCATGTAACTGTATTCCCTTATCGCTGCAACCATTCTAGTAAATCTCTTCTGCACCCTCTCCAAAGCCTTCAAGTCCTTCCTGAAGTGCGGTGCCCAGAATTGGACACAATATTCCAGCTGGGGCTGAACTAGTGTTTTATACAGGTTTAGCATAACTTCCTGACTTTTGTACTCGATGCCTCTATTTATAAAGCCCAGGATCCCATATGCTTTATTAACTGCTTAGTTAACCTGCCCTGCCACCTTCAAAGGTTTATGCACAAGCACCGCCAGGTCGCTCTCTTTCTGCGCCCCCTTGAAAATTGTGCCTTTTAGTGGGTATGGTCTCTCCTCATTCTTCCTATCAAAATGCATCACCTCACACTTCTGTGGAATGAATTTCAGCTACCATGTGTCGGCCCATTCCACCAGCCTCTCTATATTTGGTAGACCATCAAAATGTAAAGTTTTATCTGAGTGATGTTTCCACATCCACAGACTACATGTTTCCTTGATTCCTTTTATCTATTTTTTTCTCTGTTCTCTTATCCCCAATGTAAATGCCTTGGGACATGTTTCTATAGCAAAGGACCGAATTGCAGGCAAGTTATTGTTTTACACAGAATGAAAGTACTTGTAAGAGTCCCCAGTATATGTTTCAGCCCACATGATCCAGCGACGGAGCTGTAAGTTAACCACGATCGAGGACAATGGACCATCGGGTGACTGGCGAGAGTGGGGGCGCACACACCAACTATTCCCAGGGCCAAGTGCAACTTCATTAGAGCTTAGGACATCGCTTCTACATCCTGATCAGTAACAGATCGAACAACCGAGGCTGGTATCGCAGCCGAAACATCTCCAGTCCTTATGTTGAAATCAGGGGTGGGGGGAGAGGGAAGGAACACAGTGTCCATTTTATTATAAAATCACATGAGACAGTGCAGAAATTGTCCTTTTTTGTCACACAGGTGAAAGATTAATCTTGGCGGAGGCTGGTGAGCTGTCTGCCAGAAACTGGTGTGCGGCAATGGCTCAGCATCAGTATGAAAAAAAATGAAACTTTTTTGTACAAAGAAAGTATTGAAAAATGAGCCACGTCCAAGAACTGTTTACATTTACTGCACAGAACTCCCACCTTGGTAAAATCAAGCCTGATTGATCAATATCAATACCTGAATTAATTTATCCAAGGTTCTTAACGTGTTTGTACCTTTGGCTGAGTAGCAGAGAGGCAGAAAGTCCTGTTTGGAACAACTGGAGCTGACCCTCTCCACCATACGGTTAACCATGAACTGGGACAGATTCAAATCAATGGGTGCAGCTCCAACAACACAACAGTCTAGACACCATCCAGGACAAAGCAGCCTATTAGTGGCACCCTATCCTTCGCTTTAAATAACAATGGGTCGATGAGGGCAGTGCGTACCATGTAGTATATATGGACTTTAGCAAGGCTTTTGATAAGGTCCCACATGGCAGCCTGGTCACGAAAGTAAAAGCCCATGGGATCCAGGGCAAAGTGGCAAGTTGGATCCAAAATTGGCTCAGAGGCAGGAAACAGAGGGTAATGTTTGATGGGTGTTTTTGTGACTGAAAGGCTGTTTCCAGTGGGGTTCCGCAGGGCTCAGTACTGGGTCCCTTGCTTTTTGTGGTATACATACAATATATGGGGTATGATTAAGAAGTTTGCAGATGATACAAAAATAGGCTGTGTGGTTGGTATTGAAGAAGAAAGCTGCAGACTGCAGGAAGATATCAGTCAGGTGGGCAGAACAGTGGCAAATGGAATTTAATCCGGAGAAGTGTGAGGTAATGCATCTGGGGAGGGCTAACAAGGAAAGGAATACACATTAAATGGTAGGACACTGAAGTGTAGAGGAACAAAGGGACCTTGGAGTGCATGTCCACAGATCCCTGAAGGTAGCAAGTCAGGTAAATAAGGTGGTTAAGAAGGCATACGGAATACTTGCCTTTGAATATAAGAACAGGGGGGGGGTTTATGGTTTATGCTTGAACTGTATAAAACACTGGTTATGCCACAGCTAGAGTACTGCGTGCAGTTCTGGTCACCACATTACAGGAAAGATGTGATTGCACTAGAGAGGGTACAGAGGAGATTTACGAGGGTGTTGCCGGGAGTGGAGAATTTTAGCTACGAGGACAGATTGGATAGGCTGGGTTTGTTTTCCTTGGAACAGAGGAGGCTGAGGGGGGACCTAATTGAGGTGTATAAAATTATGAGGGGCCTCGATATAGTGGATAGAAAGGACCTATTTCCCTTAGAGGGGTTAATAACCAGGGGGCATACATTTAAAGTAATTGGTAGAAGGTTTAGAGGGGATTTGAAGGAAAATTTCTTCACCCAGAGGGTGGTGGGGATCTGGAACTCACTGCCTGAAAGGGTGATAGAGGCAGAAACCTTCACCACATTTAAAAAGTACTTGGATATGCACTTGAAGTGCCGTTAGCTGGAGGGTTAGGGACCTAGAGCTAGAAAGTGGGATTAGGCTGGATAGCCTCTTATTGGCCGGCACGGACTCGATGGGCCGAAATGGCCGCCTTCCATGCTATAAACTTCTATGATAAACCACTCACTCCACCACCAGCGCAAAGTGGCTGCAGTATGTACTATCTCCCAAACCTGCGACCTCCAGCAACTAGAAGTACAATGGCAACAGGTGCTTGGGAACACCACCACCTCCAAGTTCCCCTCTGAGCGGCACACCATCCTGACTTAGAAATGGATCGCCATTTGTACTGTGTGCACCTGTGAGCAATGTGGACCACTTTCCATACCTCAGGAACCTATTATCAGCAAGGGCAGACATCGGCAACGAGGTTCAACACCGACTCCAATGCACCAGCGCAGCCTTCGGCCGCCTGAGGAAAGGAGTGTTCGAAGATCAGGCCCTCAAATCTGCCACCAAGCTCATGGTCTACAGGACTGTAGTGATACCCGCCCTCCTGTATGGCTCAGAGACGTGGACCATATACAGTAGACACCTCAAATCACTGGAGAAATATCACCAACGATGTCTCCGCAAGATCCTGCAAATCTCCTGGGAGGACAGATGCATCAACTTTAGCGCCCTCGATCAGGCCAATATCCTCAGCATCGAAGCACTGACCACACTCGACCAGCTCCGTTGGGCAGGCCACATTGTTTGCATGCCTGACACAAGACTCCCAAAGCAAGCGCTCTACTCGGAACTCCTACATGACAAACGAGCCCAAGGTGGGCAGAGGAAACGTTTCAAGGACACCCTCAAAGCCTCCCTGATAAAATGCAACATCCCCACTGACATCTGGGAGTCCCTGGCCAAAGACCACCCTAAGTGGAGGAAGTGCATCCGGGAGGGCGCTGAGCACCTCGAGTCTCATCACCGAGAGCATGCAGAAAGCAAGCGCAGGCAGCGGAAGGAGCGTGCGGCAAACTAACCTCCCCACCCACCCTTTCCTCCAACCACTGTCTGTCCCACCTGTGACAGAGACTAATTCCCGTATTGGCCTGTTCAGTCACCTGAGAACTCACTTTTAGAGAGGGAGCAAGTCTTCCTCGATTTCATCCATAACCCCTCATTCCCTTATCGTTTAAGACCCGACTTTCACAGCTTTCTGAGGCAGTGAATTTCACAGATCCACAACCCTCTGAGAGAAGAAATTTCACCTCATCTCAGTTTTAAATGGGCGGCCCCTTATTCTAAGATTATGCCCCCTAGTTCTAGTCTCACCTATCAGCGGAAACATCTCTGCATCCACCTTGTCAAGCCCCCTCATAATCTTATACGTTTCGATAAGATCACGATAAGTAGAGGCTCAACCTACCTTCATAAGTCAATCCCCTCATCTGTGGAATCAACCTTGTGAACCTTCTCTGAACTGCCTCCAAAGCAAGTATATCCTTTTGTAAATATGGAAACCAAAATTGCACGCAGTATTCCAAGTGTGGTCTCACTAATACCCTGTACAACTGTAGCAAGACTTCCCTGCTTTTATACTCCATCCCCTTTGCAATAAAGGCCAAGATTCCATTGGCCTTCCTGATCACTTGCTGTACCTGCATACTAACCTTTTGTGTTTCATGCACAAGTACCCCCAGGTCCCTCTGTACTGCAGCACTTTGCAATCTTTCTCCATTTAAATAATAACTTGCTCTTTGATTTTTTTCTGCCGAAGTGCATGACCTCACACGTTCTAACATTATACTCCATCTGCCAAATTTTTGCCCACTCACTATGTCCTTTTGCAGATTTTGCGTGTCCTCCTCCCATCTTTTTATCGTAAGCAAACTTGGCTACGTTACACTCAGTCCCTTCCTCCAAGTCATTAATATAGATTGTAAATAGTTGGGGTCCCAGCACTGATCCCTGTGGCATCCCACTGGTTACTGATTGCCAACCCGAGAATGAACCATTTATCCCTACTCTCTGTTTTCTGTTCATTAGCCAATCCTCTATCCATGCTAATATATTATCCCTAACCCCGTGATCTTTTATCTTGTGCACCTTGTCAAATGCCTTCTGGAAGTCCAAATACACTACATCCACTGGTTCCCCTTTATACACCCTGTTCGTTACATCCTCAAAGAACTCCAGCAAATTTGTCAAACATGACTTTCCCTTCATAATTCCATGCTGACTCTGCCTGACTGAATTTTGCATTTCCAAATGTCCTGCTACTGCTTCTTTAATAATGGGCTCCAACATCTTCTCAACCACAGATGTTAGGCTAACTGGTCTATAGTTCTATGGCCTGTGAGCATGCTCCCAGATTTGTGGAGCTGTTGCACTGAGTGGCTTAGCCAGTCGTGTGATGTTCACAAGAATCAATAAAACCCTAGTTAATTGAGCTCAGACTCCCTATGATGAGCTGGGCTGTTGTGAGTCTGATGTATGAACTGGTAGGGTTCAGTTTCATTGTTAAACTGTTGCTAATAAACCAGCTAGTTCTTACAGCTAATGTGTATCTATGAATTCTTAAGCAAAGATCCCATGAAGCAAATACACAAAAAAATTGGCGACAAGGATGGGATCATCTTCATGATGAAATTGTGGTGGAATTTCCTTTTATGAACAGACAACTGCAAGTGGAGCATGGTGAGAAGCTATACGGGCAGGATGGTTCCCAAATGAGTGTCTGGCAGTACCATTTTTTTGAGTAATGAACTGATAATACTCAATGAGCTTGTGGAAAGCAATTCCGAAATTAGAGTGATTAACGGCTATAGAAACATAGAAAATAGGTGCAGGAGTAGGCCATTCAGCCCTTCGAGCCTGCACCACCATTCAATAAGATCATGGCTGGTCATTCCCTCAGTACCCCTTTCCTGCTTTGTCTCATACCCCTTGATCCCCTTAGCCGTAAGAGCCATATCTAACTCCCTCTTGAATATATCCAATGAACTGGCATCAACAACTCTCTGCGGTAGGGAATTCCACAGGTTAACAACTCTCTGAGTGAAGAAGTTTCTCCTCATCTCAGTCTTAAATGGCCTACCCCTTATCCTTAGACGATGTCCCCTGGTTCTGGACTTCCCCAACATCGCGAACATTCTTCCCGCATCTAACCTGTCCAGCCCCGTCAGAATTTTAGATGTTTCTATGAGATCCTCTCTCATCCTTCTAAACTCCAGTGAATACAGGCCCAGTCGATCCAGTCCCTCCTCATATGTCAGTCCTGCCATCCGGGAATCAGTCTGGTGAACCTTCGCTGCACTCCCTCAATCGCAAGAACGTCCTTCCTCAGATTAGGAGACCAAAACTGAACACAATATTCCAGGTGAGGCCTCACTAAGGCCCTGTACAACTGTAGTAAGACCTCCCTGTTCCTATACTCAAATCCCCTAGCTACGAAGGCCAACATACCATTTGCCTTCTTCACCATCTGCTGTACCTGCATGCCAACTTTCAATGACTGATGTACCATGACACCCAGGTCTCGTTGCACCTCCCCTTTTCCTAATCTGCCTCCATTCAGATAATATTCTGCCTTCGTGTTTTTGCCACCAAAGTGGATAACCTCACATTTATTCACATTATACTGCATCTGCCACTCGTTTGTCCACTCACCTAACCTGTCCAAGTCACCCTGCAGCCTTTTAGCGTCCTCCTCACAGCTCACACCAGCACCCAGCTTAGTGTCATCTGTAAACTTGGAGATATTACACTCAATTCCTTCATCCAAATCATTAATGTATATTGTAAATAGCTGGGGTCCCAGCACTGAGCCCTGCGGCACCCCACTAGTCACTGCCTGCCATTCTGAAAACGACCCGTTTATCCCGACTCTCTGCTTCCTGTCTGCCAACCAGTTCTCTATCCACGTCAGTACATTACCTCCAATACCATGTGCTTTAATTTTGCATACAAATCTCTTGTGTGGGACCTTGTCAAAAGCCTTTTGAAAGTCCAAATACACCACATCCACTGGTTCTGCCTTGTCCACTCTACTAGTTACATCCTCAGAAAATTCTAGAAGATTTGTCAAGCAGGATTAAGCTAAAATGGCAACATGGATGTGATAATGAGTTATGTCAGTAACTTGGGAGCTTTTGATAAGAATAAGGAACCGTTTAGATCCTACAGTGAAAGATTACAAATGTTTTTTTTTAAAGCTAATGACATCAGTGTAGTCTCAGCAGGTGTGGCAGGTTCACAATTAAACAATCGAGCAGTCCAGGAGAAGATGAAAGCTATTTTGTCAGTTATAATTGGAGCAGAAAATTATAATATCTTAGTGAATCTGTTAACCCCAAGAAAGTTTAAGGATGCTTCGTTTTCTGACGTACTACAGATATTGGAGAATCATTTTGATCCGCAGCCTTTAGAAATAGCGGAGAGCTATAAGTTAGCGATGAGAAACCAAACGCCTGATGAAACCATCAGTGAATACATTGTTGCCATAAGAAAATTATCTCTACACTGCAATTTTGGAGTATTCCTAGATAGAGCACTTTGAACATAAGGAACAGCAGGAGTAGGCCATTTGGCCCCTCGAGCCTACTCCGCCATTTAATAAGATCATGGCTGATCTGGTCTTGGCCTCAACTCCACTTCCCTGCCTGCTCCCCATAACTCTTGACTCCCTTTTGAGATAAATTTGTGTGTGGATTAACGGATGACTGCATCCAGTCAAAATTGTTAGGTGTGGAAGATCTCCCTTTTGAGAAAGCTTGCAAGATGGTCACCTTCATGGAGATGGCAACAAAAAATATTCAGTCATTTCACCCATTATCGGCAGTAGTAGCAATTCACAGTCACTGGACTGTAGAAACGCAGAAGATTGTGAGCCCTAGTCGGAGGGAGAGTTAGGAAACCAAGAAGAATCGATGTCATGGGTGTAATGGCAACCAGACTGCACAACAGTGTCGGTTCAAGTGGGCAAAATGCTACTGGTACCAAGTCAGGGGACACATTGCAGCCACAAATGTAAATCTAAGGACAGACCCAACAATAATCAGAGACTTCACTGGGTGGAAACCGACCGGAACAGTGTAGGGTTTGGTATATATGCAGTGAAGGGCAAAGCAATACATTCATTAAGTCAGGATTTCAGAACGATAGCACTGATTAATAATCGATGGATTAATATGGCAGTAGAGACAGCGGCTGACTGCTCAATAATGGGTCAGGATGTGTGTTACAGCAATTTCACTGCTAAAACTGAGCCCAGTGCAGCTGAAAACACATTCAGGGGAAAAACTGCAGACATTTGGACAAATGAAGTGTGTAGTACAAGACCAGGGCAAGATGATTTATTATAGTGAATTATGTCAATCGGCCGACATTGATGGGCAAAGACTGGCTATGAGGACTTCATTTGGATTGGTACAGACAGCATCTGCAGTACAGAAATGATTAAGTCTCAGTTCGATACTCTACTGCAGAAATATGCTATCATTGTTCAGGACTCATACAAGGGTATCCTAAGGCACATATTTGGATTAGGTCAGATGTCAAACCTATTTTTTGTAGACCAAGGCGGGTATCATATGCATTGAAATCACAGGTTGAGCTAGAGCTTGATAAGTGGGAGAAACACTGATTTTTAGTGAAGACTGACGGGAGTGACTGGGCCACCCCGTTAGTTGTAGTTCCGAAAGCAGACAAAATGGTACGGCTCTGTGGGGATTATAAAATTACCCTGAATCGAGCAGATGATGATGAACAGTACCCTTTACCGACACCACAGGACCTGTATGCAGAACTGATAGGAGCCAAGGTCTTCACAAAACTGGATCTTCCCCACACCTATGCTCAACTCAATGATAGGATAGTCAGCAGTATCTGACAGTCAACACACACAAAGCTTTATATTCATACACAAAGTTGCCCGATGGTATCAAGTCCTCACCAAAGATATTTCAGGCTACCATGGATCAGATCTTACATCGAATGAATCACTGTTTGTGCAATCAAGCTGATGTGTTGATAGCCACCGGCACAGAGATGGAAAACTTGGAGATCTTAGAAGAAGTATTCAGAAGGTTCAATGACCATAATCTGAAGCTAAAGAGGAATACATGTGCATTTATACAGCATTACCTAGGATTGCAGGTGGATGAAAATGGTCTCCAACCAGTTAAAGAGAAACTGCAAGCCATCATAATGGCTCTGGAACTGAAAACGTCAGTGAATTACGATCTTTTTCAGGCATGGTCCAATGTTATGCTCGTTTCCTGCCTGGTTTAGTGACGGAGCTCGCACCACTCCATTATTTATTGAAGAAAGGGGTGCGTTGGATATGGGGCAAAGAGCAACACAGTGCATTCGACACATACAAGTGACGCTTGAGCAGTAGTGCTCTTCCCGTCCATTATAATCGGACTGGTGAACTAAGACCAGCATGTGATACCTCTGTGGGAGCAGTGATCAGCCTCTGGGTACGGTGTGGGAGCAGTGATCAACCTCATGGTGTGGAAGTAGGGTTCAGCCTCTGGGCATGATGTGGGAGCAGTGATCAGCCTCTGGGCATGGTGTGGGAACAGTGATCAGCCTCTGGGCATGGTGTGGGAGCAGTGATCAGCCTCTGGGCACGGTGTGTGAGCAGTGATCAGCCTCTGGGCATGGTGTGGGAGCAGTGATCAGCCTCTGGGCATGGTGTGGGAGCAGAGATCAGCCTCTGGGCACGGTGTGGGAGCAGTGATCAGCCTCGGCACGGTGTGGGAGCAGTGATCAGCCTCTGGGCATGGTGTGGGAGCAGAGATCAGCCTCTGGGCATGGTGTGGGAGCAGTGATCAGTTCCTGGGCTTGGCCTGGGAGCAGTGATCAGCCTCATGGTAAGGGAGCAGTGATCAGCCTCATGGTAAGGGAGCAGTGATCAGCCTCATGGTAAGGGAGCAGTGATCAGCCTCTGGGCACGGTGTGGGAGCAGTGATCAGCCTCTGGGCATGGTGTGGGAGCAGTGATCAGTTCCTGGGCTTGGCCTGGGAGCAGTGATCAGCCTCTGGGCATGGTGTGGGAGCAGTGATCAGTTCCTGGGCTTGGTGTGGGAGCAGTGATCAGCCTCTGGGCATGGTGTGGGAGCAGAGATCAGCCTCTGGACATGGTGAGGGAACAGTGATCAACCTCATGGTGTGGGAGCAGTGATCAGCCTCTGGGCATGGTGTGGGAGCAGTGATCAGCCTCTGGGCATGGTGTGGGAGCAGTGACCAGCCTCATGGTGTGGGAGCAGTGATCAGCCTCTGGGCATGGTGTGGGAGCAGTGACCAGCCTCATGGTGTGGGAGCAGTGATCAGCCTCTGGGCATGGTGTGGGAGCAGTGACCAGCCTCATGGTGTGGGAGCAGTGATCAGCCTCTGGGCATGGTGTGGGAGCAGTGACCAGCCTCATGGTGTGGGAGCAGTGATCAGCCTCTGGGCACGGTGTGGGAGCAATGATCAGTCTTATGGTGTGGGAGCAGTGATCAGCCTCATGGTGTGGGAGCAGTGATCAGCCCCTGGGCATGGTGTGGGAGCAGTGATCAGCCTCTGGGCATGGTGAGGAATGCTTGTAATGGCCTAACCAATGCCCCAGCGAGCTAACTCGGCACACACTGGTGATGGACCCTGATTGTGCTTTTACCCACGACTGTAGACAATGCAACCGGTTGAGAATCATAGAAGCACTTGTCCATCAATTGGAAGAGCGTACTGACACAGTTTTCATTTTGTTGGACACATTCACCGCTGAATTTGCCACTTGGCTCTCCTCCTACTGTGATCGCTGAGCCCAGGAAGATGTCAGATGCTATTAATGCAGCTACTGTAATTCCGAGCTGGCTGTGGGCAGTAATAAACGGCAGCACGTTGCAAGTGAATGTGGAGCAGTCTGTAAACTATGCAACAATTTCTGAGTCATTACATTTCTCTTTTCATAACTGCTTTGGAGAATTGTATAGACCAGAGGAGTAATCACCCAGATCGGTGCATTAACTGAGACCTTTCAGTGATCGCCAGTACCGTACCCTTGTGTTACATGTCTGTACAGTACTGGTGGGTACAGGTCTGTCACTGTGTAACATTGGGGTACAGTACTGGTGGGTACAGGTCTGTCACTGTAACACTGGGACACAGTACTGGTGGGTACAGGTCTGTCACTGTGTAACACTGGGGCACAGTACTGGTGGGTACAGGTTTCTCAACGTGTAACACTTTTTATTCATTTTGTGGATACGGGTGTCACTGGTAAGGCTGGTATATATTGCCCGTCCTTAGTTGCCTCGGGACGGAGGTAGTGAGCCTTTTCTTGAACTGCTGATAGCAGATTTAATACAACTGAGTGGCTTGCTAGATTACTTCAGTGGGCAGTTCAGAGTTAACCATGTTGATGTGGCTCGGGAGTCACTTGCAGACCAGACCGGTTTATTTCCCCAAAGGCTGTCAGTGAACCAGTTGGGTTTGTACACCAATCTGACAGCTTCATGGTCACTTTCACTGAAACCAGCTTTTTGTCGAGAGGTTTTTTAAACTGAATTCAAATTCTCAAACAGCTGAGGTGGGATTTGAACTCTTGTTCAGGCCTCTGAATTACTAGTCCTAATATAACCACAACGCTGTTGTACCCTCTAAACCTGGGCCTCATTCCAGTCATGATTTTATTGTACTATAATTATTCCCATTGGATTAGGTCTACTGCTTCTGTTTCTTCAGATTGACTTGGTACCTCATCTCCCATTGCAGTGTGAAGCCACACAGACCAGGACATTCCTGGGTACTGTCCTGGGGAGTTTGTTGACCTCTGCCAGGATGGCAGTATGTCCAATTGACCTCAAGCTCCCTGGAATAAGGAGGAGAGAACCAGCCAGGGCTCCTAGTCCAGGGGCTCCTGCTAGAAAGTCCGTGCGCCTGGATATTAGGGGTTAAGTTGTGATGCACTCTATGGCCAAATAACAGAGCAGCATTCACTCTCTGGGCTCACACATGACGAATAGCAACTCGGTTCAGCATTACACAAGGCTGCCAGCACCCATGGTGACCTCCTGACTGCAATAGTCACTGTCTTCGGGAGAGAAAGGGAAAAAAATAGTTGGGGCTGAGGGAAAGAGGGTAAAGTCCTTTAATTGGAAATTCGGTATTAAATTCCCGGGGGCCTTTGGCCCCAAATTCCTCTCCTCATGCTATCCGTCAACTCTTCGACAACTTCTACTGCCTGTTCCGTCCTTTGTATCTGAAGTGCTTTGATGCAATTTATTATGTCCCAGGCACTATACAAAGCCTAGTTGTTGTCACAGTACTAGGTCCGTGCAGCAGAGCAGGTCTCCAGTCGTCCTGGTTCAACCCTTGCCACTGGATAAAGGCCTAGCTCTGTCAAGCCCTGCTGGTGACTGATGTGCAACAGTCACCACACGTTAGAAAAATTCACGCACAGGCATCTTTCACCCCCTCAACTGGAGTTCAGGACTGGAACATCGGGTCCTTCATTGAAACATCTGTGAACTCCCGTGGAAGCAAGTCCTGCTCGTTCGAGGTTGATGATGATGATGATGATGACAAGCTTAGTGTAATGGAGCTGTGACGACAAATGGAAACTAAGTTGGTGGCACTCTTACTTCTTGAGTCAGAAGGTGCAGGTCTGAGGGAGTGCTACACTGTCAGTGATGCAGTCTTTCATATGAGAGGTTAAGCTGAGGGGAAGAGGAGATTTCTCGCCAGCAATTTGTCTGTCCACCAACACCACTGTAACAGATTAACTGATCTGTCATGTTTTTGGGTTATTGCTCGAGCTAGTTTCAGTGTTTGGTTACATCTGTGTCCCCTACGATCTGGAGTGCTCCCTTTTCTGCTCGGTATCTAGGTAAAAGATCGAGAGATCAAGAGGTTTTAAAGGGAGTACTTGTTGTTTACTATTGGATCATGTAATGTGCTGCCACGTAGATTCTCATTCCTGTTTGAAAGGAGATTGGCTTTACATCTTAGTAAATCAAGAAACAGGCTTTGGACCAACAATGGCTTTATTTGCATAAAATAGCTGATTACACAGTAAACACAGTTAAATATACATTTTTCTATACTTCGAACTTAAAAATAATAGATGTCACTCGCTTTCTCTTTAAACAGAAGTTTACTTATGATTGCCTCAGTCTAGCCTAACTTCCCTTCTTAGGCTGGCAATGCAACTTTCAAAACACAGACGCACACCCCTGGCTGCTGGTTGTTTGATTCACACACTGACTGAAAATCTGATTTCTAATATCATTCTATAGGAGAGTCCTGACGCCAAACTGTCGGTCGGCGACAACCCCAGCCAATCGATGATTGTTCCTCTGTCAAAGGGTTTGAGCTGAGCTGTCAGCCCTGTCACTCCCCCAGACTCGAGCTTGTCCTTTGATCTGTACCCAGGCGGCTGAGCATCACCGCTGCATCGATACTGAGATAATAGCAACAGGTGATTCTTGCAATGAATCATCATCGTAGGCAGTCCCTCGAAACTGAGAAGACTTGCTTCCACTGTAAAATTGAGTTCTCAGATGACTGAACATTGCAGGAATTACAGTCTCTGTCACAGGTGGGGCAGACAGTGTTTGAAGGAAAGGGCGGGTGGAGAGTCTGGTTTGCCGCACGCTCCTTCCACTGTCTGCGCTTGTTTACTGCATGCTCTCGGTGACAATGATTGGAATGTGTAGCCTCTCATCAATATTGAATATATAGCTGCTCTCTACAATGGCATAAGACGATCAACATTCAATACATTGGGCCTGGGTTGATTGAACAATTAGCGCATTAACCAATAGCTAGACCAGCCTCCAAACCTCGTACCTTGCAGCCAAACTGTGATGATGGATTTCTTTGGAAAATATATTTTGTGTGCCTTTGAGCGTTAACTCCCTGGCACACTGTTTCTACCGATATAAAATACAAGTTAAAACTTCAACTCAGACAAAAATAGTATTTTTTGTCACAACATTCATCGCATTTGCTGTTATGGGACCTTGACATATGCAAATTGGCTGGTGCATTTGCCTACAAAACAATCATAACTGCAATTCAAAAGTATTTATTGGCTTTGGGACATCCCGAGGAATGTGAAAGATGCTATAGAATGCAAGTTCTTCATTCGCAGTTTCCAGTGATGATGGGTCCTGCTGCTAGATAACACTAAAACATCAACAACTACTTGCCTTTATATAGCGCCTTTAACGTCGTAAAATATCCAAAGCACTTCACAGGAGCGTTATCAAACAAAATGTGACATAAAACCATATGAGATATTAGGATTTGCGACCAAAAGCTTGGTCAAAGAGGTAGGTTTTAAGGGGCATCTTAAAGGGTGAGAGAGACGTAGCGAAGCAGAGAGCATTATGGAGCGATATCTCGAGCTTGGGGCCCAGGCAACAGAAGGCACGGCCACCAAAGGTTGAGTGATTATAATCAGGGATGCACAAGAGGCCAGAATTAGAGGAGCGCAGATATCTCGGGAGGTTGTGGGGCTGGAGAAGATTACAGAGATAGGGAGGGGTGAGGCCATGGAGGGATTTGAAAATAAGGATGAGAATTTTGAAATCAAGGTGTTGCTTAACTGGGGGCCAATGTAGGTCAGCGAGCATGGGGTGATGGGTGAGCGGGACTTGGTGCGAGTTAGGACACAGGCTGCCGAGTTTTGGATCACCTCATGTTTACGTAGGGTAAAATGTGGGAGGCCAGCCAGGAGTGCGTTGGAATAGTCAAGTCTAGAGGTAACAAAGGCATGGATGAGGGCTTCAGCAGCGGATGAGCTGAGGCAAGTGCGGAGACGGGCGATGTTATGGAGGTGGAAATGGGCGGTCTTCGTTATGCTGCGGATATGTGGTCGAAAGCTAATTTCAGGGTCAAATATGACACCAAGGTTGCAAACAGTCTGGTTCAACCTCAGACAGGAGTTGGGGAGAGGGATGGAGTCAGTGGCTAGGGAACGGAGTTTGTGGCGGGGACCGAAAACAATGGCTTCGGTCTTCCCAATATTCAATTGGAGAAAATTTCTGCTCATGTCGGACAAGCATTCTGACAATTTAGAGAACGTGGAGGGGTCGGGAGAAGTGGTGGTGAGGTAGAGCTGGGTGTCATCAGCGTTCATGTGGAAACTGACTCTGTGTTTTCGGATGATGTCGCCAAGGGGCAACATGTAGATGAGAAAAATCAGGGCGCCAAGGATAGATCCTTGGGGGACACCAGAGGTAACGACGCCGGGGCGGGAAGAGAAGCCGTTGCAGGTGATTCTCTGGCTACGATTAGATAAGAATGGAACCAGGCGAGTGCAGTCCCACCCAGCTGGACAACGGAGGAGAGGTTGGAGGAGGATAGAGTAGTCAACTGTGGTTAACATCTCTGCCTTTGTATTATTCCCTATTATAATTTCTCCTGTCTCTGCCTCTAAGGGATCCACATTTACTTTTTGCTAATCTCTTCCGTTTTACATATCTGGTTTTATATTTTTTGCTAGTTTACTCACACATTCTATTTTCACCCTTTTTAAATCAATTTCGTGTGATCTTTCATTGCTAATTTTAAAAATCCTTACAATCCTCAGGCTTACTTTATTGGCTTCGTTGTAAGCTACTTCCAATCTAATACTGTCCTTAACCTCTCTAATCTAATACTGTCCTCAACCTTTCTAATCTAATACTATATGGGTAGAGCTGCGAAACATCAAAGGGCAGAAAACGTTAGTGGGAGTTGCGTACAGACTACCAAACAGTAGTAGGGAGGTTGGGGATGGCATCAAACAGGAAATTAGGGATGCGTGCAATAAGGGTACAGCAGTTATCATGGGTGACTTTAATCTACATCTTGATTGGGCTAAACAAACTGGTGGCAATACTGTGGAGGAGAATTTCCTGGAGTGTATAAGGGATGGTTTTCTAGACCAATATGTCGAGGAACCAACTTGAGAGCAGGCCATCCTAGACTGGGTCTTGTGTAACGAGAGAGGATTAATTAGCAATCTGGCCCTTGGTGAAATGTGACCGTAATATGGTAGAATTCTTCATTTAAGCTGGAGAGTGACACAGTTAATTCAGAGATTAGCGTCCTGAACTTAAGGAAAGGAAATATTCGATGGTATGAGACGTGAATTGGCTAGGATAGACTGGAGAATGATACTTAAAGGGTTGACGGTGGATAGGCAATGGCAGACATTTAAATATCACATGGATGAGCTACAACAATTGTACATCCCTGTGTGGCGTAAGAAGTTGGTTCCTCGACATATTGGTCTAGAAAACCATCCCTTATACACTCCAGGAAATCCTCCTCCACAGTATTGCCACCAGTTTGTTTAGCCCAATCAAGAATAAATATATTCAAAAAGGAGTTGGATGTAGTCCTTACTACTCGGGGGATCAAGGGGTATGGCGAGAAAGCAGGAATGGGGTACTGAAGTTGCATGTTCAGCCATGAACTCATTGAATGGCGGTGCAGACTCGAAGGGCCAAATGGCCTATTCCTGCACCTATTTTCTATGTTTCTATGTTTCTAAAAAAGGGAAGGTGGCTCAACCTTGGCTAACAAGAGAAATTAAGGATACTGTTAAATCCAAGGAAGAAGCATATAAATTGGCCAGAAAAAGCAGCAAACCTGAGGACTGGGAGAAATTTAGAATTCAGCAGAGGAGGACTAAGGGTTTAATTAGGAGGGGTAAAATAGAGTATGAGAGAAAGATTGCAGGGAACATAAAAACTGACTGCAAAAGCTTCTATAGATATGTGAAGAGAAAAAGATTAGTGAAGACTAATGTAGGTCCCTTGCAGTCAGAATCAGGTGAATTCATAATGGGGAACAAGGAAATGGCAGACCAACTGAACAAATACTTTGGTTCGGTCTTCACTAAGGAAGACACGAATAACCTCCCGAAAATACTAGGGGACCAAGGGTCTAGCGAGAAGGGGGAACAGAGGGAAATCCTTATTAGTCAGGAAATGATGTTAGGGAAATTGAAGGGACTGAAGGCCGATAAATCCCCAGGGCCTGATAGTCTGCATCCCAGAGTACTTAAGGAAGTGGCCCAAGAAATAGTAGATGCATTGGTGGTCATTTTCCAACATTCCATGGACTCTGGTTCAGTTCCTATGGATTGGAGGGTAGCTAATGTAACCCCACTTTTTAAAAAAGGAGGGAGAGAGAAAACACGGAATTATAGACCGGTTAGCCTGACATCGGTGGTGGGGAAAATGCTGGAATCAATTATTAAAGATGTAATAGCAGCGCATTTGGAAAGCAGTGACAGGATCGGTCCAAGTCAGCGTGGATTTATGAAAGGGAAATCATGCTTGACAAATCTTCTTGAGTTTTTTGAGGATGTAGCTAGTAGAGTGGATAAGGGAGAACCAGTGGATGTGGTGTATTTGGACTTTCAAAAGGCTTTTGACAAGTTCCCACACTGGAGATTATTGTGCAAAATTAAAGCACATGGTATTGGGTGTAATGTATTGTTGTGGATAGAGAACTGGTTGGCAGACAGGAAGCAAAGAGTGGGAATAAACGGGACCTTTTCAGAATGGCAGACAGTGACTAGTGGGGTGCCGCTAGGTTCAGTGCTGGGACCCCAGCTATTTACAATATACATTAATGATTTAGACGAAGGAATTGAATGTAATATCTCCAAGTTTGCAGATGACACTAAGCTGGGTGGCAGTGCGAGCTGTGAGGAGGATGCTAAGAGGCTACAGGGTGACGTGGACAGGTTAGATGAGTGGGCAAATGCATGGCAGATGCAGTATAATGTGGATAAATGTGAGCTTATCCACTTCGGTGGCAAAAACAGGAAGGCAGATTATTATATGAATGGTGACAGATTAGTAAAAGGGGAGGTGCAACGAGACCTGGGTGTCATGGTACATCAGTCATTGAAGGTAGGCATGCAGGTCCAGCAGGCGGTGAAGGCGACAAATGGCATGCTGGCCTTCGTAGCAAGGGGATTCGAGTATAGGAGCCGGGAAGTCTTACTGCAGTTGTACAGGGCCTTGGTGAGACCACACCTTGAGTATCGTGTGCAGTTTTGGTCTCCTAATCTGAGAAAGGACATTCTTGCTATTGAGGTAATGCAGCGAAGGTTCATCAGACTGATTCCCGGGATGGCAGGACTGACATATGAAGAAAGACCGGATCGACTAGGCTTATATTCACTGGAATTTAGAAGAATGAGAGGGGATCTCATGGAAACGTATAAAATTCTGACGGGTTTAGACAGGTTAGATGCATGAAGAATGTTCCCAATGTTGGGGAAGTCCAGAACCAGGAGTCACAGTCTAAGGATAAGGGACAAGCCATTTAGGACTGAGATGAGGAGAAACTTCTTCACTCAGAGAATTGTGAATCTGTGGAATTCTCTACCGCAAAGAGTTGTTGATGCCAGTTCATTGGATATATTCAAAAGGGAGTTAGATATGGCCCTTACGGCTATGGGATCAAGGGGTATGGAGAGAAAGCAGGAATAGGGTACTGAAGTTGCATGATCAGCCATGATAATATTGAATGGTGGTGCAGATTCGAAGGGCCGAATGGCCTACTCCTGCACCTATTTTCTATGTTTCTATCCTTAAATTCTCTAATCTAATACTATCCTTAACTTCTCTAATCTAATACTATCCTTAACTTCTCTAATAGGTCACGGTTCTCTAATAGTTCCACTTTTCCAGTGGAGTTTTTATTCCTTAAAGGAATGTATATTTGTTGAGAATTATGAATTATTTTTTAAAATGTTGCCATTGCTGATCTACCTGTTGTACCTGTTCATATTTACAAAGCACTGTCTTGCCTGGACATAGGCCAGTTTGGGATGACCCACATACACACTAGGTGGACCCACGTTTAATTCCCGGTCTGTATTGAGTTAGCTGATTTCAAAGAAATCCTTCTTAAGGTGTGGTGCCTAGAACTGCTCACAGTGCTCCAGGTGTGGTCTAACCAGGGCTTTGTACAACTGCAGCGTAACTTCTACCCCCTTGTATTCTTGTCCTCGAGATATAAAGGCCAGCATTCTATTAACCCTTTTGATTATTTTCTGCACCCGTCCATGACATTTTAATGATCTGTGTACCTGGCCCCCAAGTCTCTTTGGACCCCCACTGTTTTTAGCTTTTCACCATTCAGAAAGTACCCTGCTCTCTCCTTTTTAGGTCCAAAGTGGATGACCTCCCATTTGCCTACACTGAGATCCATTTGCCACAGTTTTGCCCAGTCACTGATATCCCGGTGTCATTTTATGCTTCCATCTATACTGCCGCCTATCTTTGTGTCATCGGCAAATTTGGATATGTGGAAAATGTTGGAATCAATTATTAAAGATGAAATAGCAGCGCATTTGGAAAGCAGTGACAGGATGTCTAAGTCAGCATGGATTTATGAAAGGGAAATCATGCTTGACAAATCTTCTAGAATTTTTTGAGGATGTAACTAGTAGAGTGGACAAGGAGGGACCAGTGGATGTGGTGTATTTAGACTTTCAAAAAGCTTTTGACAAGGTCCCACACAAGAGGTTAGTGTGCAAAATTAAAGCACATGGTATTGGGGGTAATGTACTGACGTGGATAGAGAACTGGTTGGCAGACAGGAAGCAGAGAGTAGGAATAAACGGGTCCTTTTCAGAATGACAGGTAGTGACTAGTGGAGTGCCGCAGGGCTCAGTGCTGGGACCCCAACTATTTACAATATACATTAATGATTTAGATGAAGGAATTGAATGTAATATCTCCAAGTTTGCAGACGACACTAAGCTGGGTGGCAGTGTGAGCTGTGAGGAGGATGCTAAGAGGCTGCAGGGTGACTTGGACAGGTTAGGTGAGTGAGCAAATACATGGCAGATGAGGTATAATGTGGATAAATGTGAGGTTATCCACTTTGGTGGTAAAAACAGGAGGGCTGATTATTATCTGAATGGTGACAGATTAGGAAAAGGGGAGGTGCAACGAGACCTGGGTGTCATGGTACATCAGTCATTGAAGGTTGGCCTATAGGTGTAGCAGGCGGTGAAGAAGGCAAATGGCATGTTGGCCTTCATAGCGAGAGGAATTGAGTGTAGGAGCAGGGAGGTCTTGCTGCAGTTGTACAGGGCCTTGGTGAGCCTTGAATATTGTGTACAGTTTTGGTCTCCTAATCTGAGGAAGGACATTCTTGCTACTGAGGGAGTGCAGCGAAGGTTCACCAGACTATTTCCCGGGATGACAGGACTGACATATGAAGAAAGACTGGATCGACTGGGCTTGTATTCAATGGAATTTAGAAGAATGAGAGGGGATCTCATAGAAACCTATAAAATTCTGACGGGATTGGACAGGTTAGATGCATGAAGAATGTTCCCGATGTTGGGGAAGTCCAGAACCAGGGGTCACAGCCTATGGATAAGGGGTAAGCCATTTAGGACCGAGATGAGGAGAAACTTCTTCACTCAGAGAGTTGTGAACCTGTGGAATTCTCTACCGTAGAAAGTTGTTGGGGCCAGTTCGTTAGATATATTCAAAGGGGAGATAGATGTGGCCCTTACGGCTAAAGGGATCAAGGGGTATGGAGAGAAAGCAGGAATGGGGTACTGAAATGCATGATCAGCCATGATCATATTGAATGGTGGTGCAGGCTCGAAGGGCCAAATTGCCTACTCCTGCACCTATTTTCTATGTTTCTATTTGCCATTCTTAAAGAGCGAATGACATGCGCAATTTTCCAATCTAAACAACGGTTCCTGAATTGAGAGAACTTTAGAACTTCAGGAATCTGCAATATGTTCACCTAC
Organism: Pristiophorus japonicus; assembly: GCF_044704955.1. Classification (NCBI taxonomy): domain Eukaryota; kingdom Metazoa; phylum Chordata; class Chondrichthyes; family Pristiophoridae; genus Pristiophorus; species Pristiophorus japonicus. Next base: position 72,099,938 of record NC_091992.1, on the reverse strand, counting down.
TTCCTTTAAAACCCTGGGATGGAAACCGTCTGGTCCTTTATCTTTAAATTGAGAGACGAAGGGTGATGGACGAGGCTCGCACTGCAGGGCCCCACCAAAGTGGCGAAAGGGTCATTGAGAAGAGGAGGTAAATCAGCAAGTGGGCTTAGTTACCACCATATCTTACAGATTGTAGGGAGGTGAGTGCCACAGTTCTGGGGCCTGGGCCAGAATGAGTTAGAATAGGAGTCCGTGCAAAAGTTCTTGATTTCAACACAGTGAGTTGAAAGAGTGGTGAGCATTGTGGCGAGAGACACGAAAGGTTCCATCGAGAGCTTTTGTGTCAGACCTTCTTTATCTGCACATTGTCGAGCAGTTTGAGAAAGGAGTGATTTCTGCAAGTCCCTTTTAAAGCAAAAGCAACTCTTGATAACCATTCGTAGAGTGGGAGGAAATGCGGTGAAAATATATAATAGTGGGTAGAAATTCTCGATTTCTGACTGGATTTGTAACTTGCATGTTGTTTGTGTTGTCCACAGAAGGGGAGGGAAAAGAGAACCAAACTGCCAGACAGCAATGAAGTGGACAGTGCCGACAGCCGGCACCTGGGGCCCAGTCGACGGCAGAGCCCGTGGAGAGCGGGCATGGAGCACCTGGGCAGCACCGCCAGCGTGTTGCGGACTAGTCTAGTGAGACGCAAGCCTGCAGTGCGGCGCAGGGTACCCCCGAGGGTACACTTCGGTGACACGGCCCTAAACCATCCGCCCAGCAGCAGAAACACCAGCGACGTGAAGGGGGACTCGAAGAACGGGGACACCGGCAGCGTGGGAGGAGCCCCCCTGCCCACCAGCAACGACTTCTCGCCCAACTGTGACATCGTGGGCAAGGATGCTCTGTCTGCACTGGCCCGGGCCAGCACTCAGCAGTGTCAGCAGGAGATCGCCAACGTGGTCTGCTTACACCAGGCTGGCAAACTGATGCCACACTCTGTACCTCGCTCCTGCCACCTCTCAGGTACAGTGCAGCAATACTGTTACACTCCTGTCCACAAAGAGTCTATCGGTCTACTGCCATACCTTTCCATCTGCCTATTTTCTTTTACTGTTAAGCATCAGCTGTGGCTCTTGCGTCTGTGTCAGAAGGTCGTGGGTTCAAGTCCCACTGAGGGACTGCTGCACTGTCAGAGGTCTTTCAGATGAGACGTTAAACCGAGGACACCCCTCTCAGGAGGATGTAAAAGATCCCACGGCACTATTTCTGAGAAGAGCAGGGGAGTTCTCCCCAGTGTCCTGACCAATATTTATCCCTCAATCAACATAACAAAAACAGATTATCTGGTCTTTATCACATTACTGTTTGTGGGAGTTTGCTGTGCACAAGTTGGCTGCCGTGGTTCCCACATTACAACAGTCCAAAAGTACTTCATTGGCTGTAAAGCGCTTTGAGACGTCCGGTGGCTGTGAAAGGCGCTATATAAATGCAAGTCTTTCTTTAAATTTTGAGCTGAACAGTATGAGGGATTTAAAAGCTGGGGAATGAGAGCACTCTATTTCACAAACTAACTGTCAGCATCCTCACACCTAGGGTCTACTCCAAAGAGACTGCCTGAAAAGTCTCCCCTGCTCAGAGTCCATTGTGCAATGAGCTTAACAACTAGGGTTGTCAAGTGATTTAAAAAGTAATTGTGAATAATCTCGTCATTAAAATTTTTAATCTCTGTTAATCTTAGTTTTAATTGCATATTTAATGGTTGCAATTACTGCCTCCATTTCAAGTTAGTTGAATTGCTGATGCTATTATCATCCAAAAACCACCCTGCATAAAAGTCCCGATGGTTTTGTCTTGTGTCCAGCTCACTTGCTGTGACACAAACAAACCAGTTAACAAAAAAATCAATTTATACATCTGGAATAAATATTATTATAATATAAACTCCGAGCTACTAAAGTGAACATTGTATAGGAAAATGCTCATCACTTTTCCTGTGTTCATGCTGAGGTCCCATTTTACCCTTATTCCCTCACTATTTACCTTTTAAATTGAATGTTCTCCTTTTCTCTAATATTGCTTTATTCCAACTATTTTACCCTTCATTTCTAAGTGAATTAATTTCACTTGCCTTTATCCTTTAAACACTCTTCTCCGACTGCCTGTTTTTGGAGGTGGGAGGGGAAGGTGCTCATTGGCTACAAACAGCTTCCTACCTCTCAGAAGCCGAATTTTTGGATATTGATAACTTTATATCACCAACATAACGAAGTCAATCTCTGACACTGCAACAAATCTCCTCAGCTGATAGCACCATGGCAAAGCGTTTACTCATCAGCTGCCACACAACTTGCTGGCGTCCAGATCAGGAAACTCGCTTCCACCACCGCAACACTTAACAGGACATTCTGCCTCACCTTAATAAGGCCCTCCATCATTGCCGAGTGCTTCTTCTCACCAGTCCAAGTAACTGCCACTACAGTTTATCAATGTATCACAAGCTATGATACAGCCATACAAAGTTATCACATACAGTAATACTCTGATACAGGGTAGCACATACAGTAATACTCTGATACAGGTATCACATACAGTAATACTCTGATACAGGATATCACATACAGTAATACTCTGATACAGGTATCACATACAGTAATACACTGATACAGGGTAGCACATACAGTAATACTCTGATACAGGTATCACATACAGTAATACTCTGATACAGGGTATCAAATACAGTAATACCCTGATACAGGTATCACATACAGTAATACACTGATACAGGGGAGCACATACAGTAATACTCTGATACAGGGTAGCACATACAGTAATACTCTTGATACAGGGTATCATATACAGTAATACCCTGATAACGGTAATCACATACAGTAATATTCTGATGCAGGGTATCGCATACAGTAATACTCTGATACAGGGTATCACACACAGTAATACTCTGAAACAGGTATCAAACACAGTAATACTCTGATACAGGTACCACATACAGTAATACTCTGATACAGGTATCACATACAGTAATACTCTGATATGGGGTATCACACACAGCAATACTCTGATACAGGGTATCACATACAGTAATACTCTGATACAGGGTATCACACACAGTAATACTCTGATACAGGGTATCGCATACAGTAATACTCTGATACAGGTATCACAGTAATACTCTGATACGGGGTATCACATACAGTAATACTCTGATCCAGGTATCACAAACAGTAATACTCTGATACAGGGTATCACATACAGTAATACTCTGATACAGGTATCACACACAGTAATACTGTGATACAGGTACCACATACAGTAATACTCTGATACAGGTATCACATACAGTAATACTCTGATACGGGATATCACATACAGTAATACTCTGATACAGGTATCACACACAGTAATAGTCTGATACAGGGTATTACACACAGTAATACTCTGATACAGGTATCACACACAGTAATACTGTGATACAGGTACCACATACAGTAATACTGTGATACAGGTACCACATACAGTAATACTCTGATACAGGTATCACATACAGTAATACTCTGATACAGGGTATCACATACAGTAATAGTCTGATACAGGGTATTACACACAGTAATACTCTGATACAGGTATCACACACAGTAATACTGTGATACAGGTACCACATACAGTAATACTCTGATACAGGTATCACATACAGTAATACTCAGATACGGGGTATCACATACAGTAAGACTCTGATACGGGGTATCACTTTCAGTAATACTCTAATACAGGGTGTCACATACAGTAATACTCTGATAAAGGGTAGCACATACATTAATACTCTGATGCAGGGTAGAACATACAGTAATACTCTGATACAGGTATCACATACAGTAATACTTTGATACAGGGTATCACATACAGTAATGCTCTGATACAGGTGTCACGTACAGTAATGCTCTGCTACAGGTATCACATACAGTAATACTCTGATACAGGGTATCACACACAGTAATACTCTGATATAGGTATCACATACCGTAATGCTCTGATACAGGGTATCATATACAGCAATACTCTGATACAGTGTATCACATACAGTAATACTCTGATACAGGGTATCACACACAGAATACTCTGATACAGGGTATCGCATACAGTAATACTCTGATACAGGTATCACATACAGTAATACTCTGATACGGGGTATCACATACAGTAATACTCTCATACGGGGTATCACATACAGTAATACCCTGACACAGGTTGGCACATACAGTAATACTCTGATCCAGGTATCATAAACAGTAATACTCTGATACGGGGTATCACAGACAGTAATACTCTGATACTGGGCAGCACATACAGTAATAATCTGATACAGGGTAGAACTTACAGTAATACTCTGATACAGGGTATCACATACAGTAATATTCTGATACAGGTATCACATGCAGTAATACTCTGACAGAGTGTATCACATACAGTAATACTCTGATACTGGTATCACTTTCAGTAATACTCTAATACAGGGTGTCACATACAGTAATACTCTGATAAAGAGTAGCACATACAGTAATACTCTGATGCATGTAGAACATACAGTAATACTCTGATACAGGTATCACATACAGTAATACTCTGATACAGGGTATCACATACAGTAATGCTCTGATACAGGTGTCACGTACAGTAATGCTCTGCTACAGGTATCACATACAGTAATACTCTGATACAGGGTATCACACACAGTAATACTCTGATACAGGTATCACACACAGTAATACTCTGATACAGGTATCACATGCAGTATTACTCTGATACGGGGTATCACATACAGTAATACTCTGATACGGGGTATCACATACCGTAATGTTCTGATACAGGGTATCACATACAGCAATACTCTGATACAGTGTATCACATACAGTAATACTCTGATACAGGGTATCACACACAGAATACTCTGATACACGGTATCGCATACAGTAATACTCTGATACAGGTATCACATACAGTAATACTCTGATACGGGGTATCACATACAGTAATACTCTCATACGGGGTATCACATACAGTAATACTCTGATACAGGGTGGCACAGACAGTAATACTCTGATCCAGGTATCATAAACAGTAATACTCTGATACGGGGTATCACAGACAGTAATACTCTGATACTGGGCAGCACATACAGTAATATTCTGATACAGGTATCACAGACAGTAATAATCTGATACAGGGTAGAACCTACAGTAATACTCTGATACAGGGTATCACATACAGTAATATTCTGATACAGGTATCACATGCAGTAATACTCTAATACAGGGTGTCACATACAGTAATACTCTGATACAAGTATCACATACAGTAATACTCTGACACAGGGTATCACACACAATAATACTCTGATACAGGTATGACATACAGTAATACTCTGATACAGGGTATCACACACAGTAATACTCATACAGGTATCACACACAGTAATACTCTGATACAGGTACCACATACAGTAATACTCTGATACAGGTATCACATACAGTAATACTCTGATATGGGGTATCACATATAGTAATACTCTGATACGGGGTATCACATACCGGAATACTCTGATACAGGGTATCACAAACAGTAATATTCTGATACAGGGTATCACATACAGTAATACTCTGATACAAGGGTATCACACACAGTAATACTCTGATACAGGGTAGAACATACAGTAATACTCTGATGCAAGGGTATCACATGCAGTAATACTCTGATACAGGTATCACATACAGTAATACTCTGATATGGGGTATCACATATAGTAATACTCTGATACGGGGTATCACATACCGGAATACTTTGATACAGGGTATCACATACAGTAATATTCTGATACAGGGTATCACATACAGTAATACTCTGATACAAGGGTATCACACACAGTAATACTCTGATACAGGGTAGAACATACAGTAATACTCTGATGCAAGGGTATCACATGCAGTAATACTCTGATACACGTTACACATGCAGTAATACTCTGATAGAGTGTATCACATACAGTAATACTCTGATACAGGTATCACATACAGTAATACTGTGATACAGTGTAGAACATACAGTAATACGCTGATACAGGGTATCACATACAGCAATACAGTGATACAGTGTATCGCATACAGTAATACTCTGATACAGGATATCACATACAGTAATACTCTGATACAGGGTGGCACATACAGTAATACTCTGATCCAGGTATCACAAACAGTAATACTCTGATACAGGGTATCACACACAGTAATACTCTGATACAGGTATCACATACAATAATACACTGATACAGGGGATCACATACAGTAATAATCTGATACAGGGTAGAACATACAGTAATACCCTGATACAGGGTATCACATACAGTAATATTCTGATACAGGTATCACGTACAGTAATGCTCTGCTACAGGTATCACATACAGTAATACTCTGATAAAGGGTAGCACATACAGTAATACTCCGATGCAGGGTAGAACATACAGTAATACTCTGATACAGGGTATCACATACAGTAATACTCTGACACAGGGTATGATATACAGTAACACTCTGATACAGGTATCACATGCAGTAATACTCTGATACAGAGTATCACACACAGTAATACTCTGATACAGGTATCACAAAGTCAAATTCTGATACAGGGTATCACGTACAGTAATACTCTGATACAGGTATCACATACAGTAATACTCTAATACAGGGTGTCACATACAGCAGTACTCTGATACAGGTATCACATACAGTAATACTCTGACACAGGGTATCACACACAATAATACTCTGATACAGGTATGACATACAGTAATACTCTGATACAGGGTATCACACACAGTAATACTCATACAGGTATCACACACAGTAATACTCTGATACAGGTACCACATACAGTAATACTCTGATACAGGTATCACATACAGTAATACTCTGATATGGGGTATCACATATAGTAATACTCTGATATGGGGTATCACATACCGGAATACTCTGATACAGGGTATCACATACAGTAATATTCTGATGCAGGGTATCACATACAGTAATACTCTGATACAAGGGTATCACACATAGTAATACTCTGATACAGGGTAGAACATACAGTAATACTCTGATGCATGGGTATCACATGCAGTAATACTCTGATACAGGTATCACATACAGTAATACTCTGATATGGGGTATCACATATAGTAATACTCTGATACGGGGTATCACATACCGGAATACTCTGATACAGGGTATCACATACAGTAATATTCTGATACAGGGTATCACATACAGTAATACTCTGATACAAGGGTATCACACACAGTAATACTCTGATACAGGGTAGAACATACAGTAATACTCTGATGCAAGGGTATCACATGCAGTAATACTCTGATACAGGTTACACATGCAGTAATACTGTGATACAGTGTAGAACATACAGTAATACGCTGATACAGGGTATCACATACAGCAATACTCTGATACAGTGTATCGCATACAGTAATACTCTGATACAGGATATCACATACAGTAATACTCTGATACGGGGTATCACATACAGTAATACTCTGATACAGGGTATCACATACAGTAATACTCTGATACAGGGTGGCACATACAGTAATACTCTGATCCAGGTATCACAAACAGTAATACTCTGATACAGGGTATCACACACAGTAATACTCTGATACAGGTACCACATACAGTAATACTCTGATACAGGTATCACATACAATAATAAACTGATACAGGGTATCACATACAGTAATAATCTGATACAGGGTAGAACATACAGTAATACCTTGATACAGGGTATCACATACAGTAATATTCTGATACAGGTATCACGTACAGTAATGCTCTGCTACAGGTATCACATACAGTAATACTCTGATAAAGGGTAGCACATACAGTAATACTCTGATGCAGGGTAGAACATACAGTAATACTCTGATACAGGGTATCACATACAGTAATACTCTGACACAGGGTATGATATACAGTAATACTCTGATACAGGTATCACATGCAGTAATACTCTGATACAGAGTATCACACACAGTAATACTCTGATACAGGTATCACAAAGTCATATTCTGATACAGGGTATCACGTACAGTAATACTCTGATACAGGTATCACATACAGTAATACTCTAATACAGGGTGTCACATACAGAAGTACTCTGATACAGGTATCACATACAGTAATACTCTGACACAGTGTATCACACACAATAATACTCTGATACAGGTATGACATACAGTAATACTCTGATACAGGGTATCACACACAGTAATACTCATACAGGTATCACACACAGTAATACTCTGATACAGGTACCACATACAGTATTACTCTGATACAGGTATCACATACAGTAATACTCTGATATGGGGTATCACAAATAGTAATACTCTGATACGGGGTATCACATACCGGAATACTCTGATACAGGTTATCACATACAGCAATACTCTGATACAGTATATCACATACAGTAATACTCTGATACAGGATATCACGCACAGAATACTCTGATACAGGGTATCGCATACAGTAATACTCTGATACAGGGTGGCACATACAGTAATACTCTGATCCAGGGTAGAACATACCATAATACTCTGATGCAAGGGTATCACATACAGTAATACTATGATACAGGTAACACATGCAGTAATACTCTGATACAGGGCGTCACATACAGTAATACTCTGATACAGTTATCACATACAGTAATACTCTGACACAGGGTATCACACACAGTAATACTCTGATACAGGTATCACATACAGTAATACTCTGATACAGGATAGAACATACAGTAATACTCTGATACAGTGTATCACATACAGTAATAATCTGATACAGGGTATCACACACAGTAATACTCTGATACTGGTATCACATACAGTAATATTCTGATACAGGGTATCACATACAGTAATACTCTGATACAGGTTAGCACATACAGTAATACTCTAATACAGGGTGTCACATACAGTAATACTCTGATACTGGGTAGCACATACAGTAATACTCTGATACAGGGTAGAACATACAGTAATACTCTGATACAGGTATCACATACAGTAATACTCTGATGCAAGGGTATCACATACAGTAATACTATGATACAGGTAACACATGCAGTAATACTCAGATACAGGGCGTCACATACAGTAATACTCTGATACAGTTATCACATACAGTAATACTCTGACACAGGTTATCACACACAGTAATACTCTGATACAGGTATCACATACAGTAATACTCTGATACAGGGTAGAACATACAGTAATACTCTGATACAGGGTATCACATACAGTAATACTCTGATACAAGGGTATCACACACAGTAATACTCTGATACAGGTATCACACAGTAATATTCTGATACAGGGTATCACATACAGTAATACTCTGATACAGGTAACACATGCAGTAATACTCTGATAGAGTGTATCACATACAGTAATACTCTGATACAGGTATCACATACAGTAATACTCTGACACAGGGTATCATACACAGTAATACTGTGATGCAGGGTATCACATATAGTAATACTCTGATACAGGGTATCACATACAGTAATACTCTGATACTGGGTAGCACATACAGTAATACTCTGATACAGGGCAGAACATACAGTAATACTCTGATACAGGATATCACACACAGAATACTCTGATACTGGGTATCGCATACAGTAATACTCTGATACTGGTATCACATACAGTAATACTCTGATACGGGGTATCACATACAGTAATACTCTGATACAGGGTATCACATACAGTAATACTCTGATACAGGGTGGCACATACAGTAATATTCTGATCCAGGTATCACAAACAGTAATACTCTGATACAGGGTATCACACACAGTAATACTCTGATACAGGTTCCACATACAGTAATACTCTGATACAGGTATCACATACAATAATACACTGATACAGGGTATCACATACAGTAATACTCTGATCCAGGTATCACAAACAGTAATACTCTGATACAGGGTATCACACACAGTAATACTCTGATACAGGTTCCACATACAGTAATACTCTGATACAGGTATCACATACAATAATACACTGATACAGGGTATCACATACAGTAATAATCTGATACAGGGTATCACATGCAGTAATATTCTGATACAGGGTATCACATACAGTAATACTCTGATACAAGGATATCACACACAGTAATACTCTGATACAGGTATCACACAGTAATATTCTGATACAGGGTATCACATACAGTAATACTCTGATACAGGTAACACATGCAGTAATACTCTGATAGAGTGTATCACATACAGTAATACTCTGATACAGGTATCACATACAGTAATACTCTGATACAGGGTAGAACATACAGTAATACTCTGAAACAGGGTATCATACACAGTAATACTGTGATGCAGGGTATCACATATAGTAATACTCTGATACAGGGTATCACATACAGTAATACTCTGATACTGGGTAGCACATACAGTAATACTCTGATACAGGGTAGAACATACAGTAATACTCATACAGGGTATCACATACAGTAATACTCTGATGCAAGGGTATCACATACAGTAATACTATGATACAGGTAACACATGCAGTAATACTCTGCTACTGGGTAGCACATACGGTAATACTCTGATACAGGGCAGAACATACAGTAATACTCTGATATAGGATATCACACACAGAATACTCTGATACTGGGTATCGCATACAGTAATACTCTGATACAGGGTATCACATACAGTAATACTCTGATACTGGGTAGCACATACAGTAATACTCTGATACAGGGCAGAACATACAGTAATACTCTGATATAGGATATCACACACAGAATACTCTGATACTGGGTATCGCATACAGTAATACTCTGATACTGGTATCACATACAGTAATACTCTGATACGGGGTATCACATACAGTAATACTCTGATACAGGGTATCACATACAGTAATACTCTGATACAGGGTGGCACATACAGTAATACTCTGATCCAGGTATCACAAACAGTAATACTCTGATACAGGGTATCACACAGTAATACTCTGATACAGGTTCCACATACAGTAATACTCTGATACAGGTATCACATACAATAATACACTGATACAGGGTATCGCATACAGTAATAATCTGATACAGGGTATCACATACAGTAATATTCTGATACAGGGTATCACACACAGTAATACTCTGATACAGGTTCCACATACAGTAATACTCTGATACAGGTATCACATACAATAATACAATGATACAGGGTATCGCATACAGTAATATTCTGATACAGGGTATCACATACAGTAATATTCTGATACAGGGTATCACATACAGAAATACTCTGATACAGGGTGGCACATACAGTAATACTCTGATCCAGGTATCACATACAGTAATATTCTGATACAGGGTATCACATACAGTAATACTCTGATCCAGGTATCACATACAGTAATATTCTGATACAGGGTATCACATACAGTAATACTCTGATACTGGGTAGCACATACAGTAATACTCTGATACAGGGCAGAACATACAGTAATATTCTGATACAGGATATCACACACAGAATACTCTGATACTGGGTATCGCATACAGTAATACTCTGATACGGGGTATCACATACAGTAATACTCTGATACAGGGTATCACATACAGTAATACTCTGATACAGGGTGGCACATACAGTAATACTCTGATAGAGTGTATCACATACAGTAATATTCTGATACAGGGTATCACATACAGTAATACTCGGATACAAGGATATCACACACAGTAATACTCTGATACAGGTATCACATGCAGTAATACTCTGATAGAGTGTATCACATACAGTAATAATCTGATACAGGTAACACATGCGTAATACTCTGATAGAGTGCATCACATACAGTAATACTTTGATACAGGTATCACATACAGTAATACTCTGATGCAGGGTAGAACATACAGTAATACTCTGATACAGGGTATCATACACAGTAATACTGTGATGCAGGGTATCACATATAGTAATACTCTGATACAGGGTATCACATACAGTAATACTCTGATACTGGGTAGCACATACAGTAATACTCTGATACAGGGTAGAACATACCATAATACTCTGATGCAAAGGTATCACATACAGTAATACTATGATACAGGTAACACATGCAGTAATACTCTGATACAGGGCGTCACATACAGTAATACTCTGATACAGTTATCACATACAGTAATACTCTGACACAGGGTATCACACACAGTAATACTCTGATACAGGTATCACATACAGTAATACTCTGATGCAGGATAGAACATACAGTAATACTCTGATACAGGGTATCACATACAGTAATAATCTGATACAGGGTGTCACATACAGGAATACTCTGATACTGGGTAGCACATACAGTAATACTCTGATACAGGGTAGAACATACAGTAATACTCTGATACAGGTATCACATACAGTAATACTCTGATGCAAGGGTATCACATACAGTAATACTATGATACAGGTAACACATGCAGTAATACTCAGATACAGGGCGTCACATACAGTAATACTCTGATACAGTTATCACATACAGTAATACTCTGACATAGGGTATCACACACAGTAATACTCTGATACAGGTATCACATACAGTAATACTCTGATACAGGGTAGAACATACAGTAATACTCTGATACAGGGTATCACATACAGTAATAATCTGATACAGGGTATCACACACAGTAATAATCTGATACAGGTATCACATACAGTAATATTCTGATACAGGGTATCACATACAGTAATACTCTGATACAGGTTAGCACATACAGTAATACTCTGGTAAAGGGTGTCACATACAGTAATACTCTGATACAGGTAACACATGCAGTAATACTCTGATAGAGTGCATCACATACAGTAATACTCTGATACAGGTATCACATACAGTAATACTCTGATGCAGGGTAGAATATACAGTAATACTCTGATACAGAGTATCATACACAGTAATACTGTGATGCAGGGTATCACATATAGTAATACTCTGATACAGGGTATCACATACAGTAATACTGTGATACTGGGTAGCACATACAGTAATACTCTGATACAGGGTAGAACATACAGTAATACTCTGATACAGGGTATCACATACAGTAATACTCTGATACAGTTATCACATACAGTAATACTCTGACACAGGGTATCACACACAGTAATACTCTGATACAGGTATCACATACAGTAATACTCTGATACAGGGTAGAACATACAGTAATACTCTGATACAGGGTATCACATACAGTAATAATCTGATACAGGGTATCACACACAGTAATACTCTGATACAGGTATCACATTCAGTAATATTCTGATACAGGGTATCACATGCAGTAATACTCTGATACAAGTTAGCACATACAGTAATACTCTGATACAGGGTAGCACAGACAGTAATACTCTAATACAGGGTGTCACATACAGTAATACTCTGATACAGGTATCACATACAGTAATACTCTGATACAGGGTAGAACAGACAGTAATACTCTGATACAGGGTATCATACACAGTAATACTGTGATGCAGGGTATCACATACAGTAATACTCTGATACAGGGTATCACATACAGTAATACTATGATACAGGTAACACATGCAGTAATACTCTGATACAGGGCGTCACATACAGTAATACTCTGATACAGTTATCACATACAGTAATACTCTGACACGGGGTATCACACACAGTAATACTCTGATACAGGTATCACATACAGTAATACTCTGATACAGGGTAGAACATACAGTAATATTCTGATACAGGGTATCACATACAGTAATACTCTGATACAAGGGTATCACACACAGTAATACTCTGATACAGGTATCACACAGTAATATTCTGATACAGGGTATCACATACAGTAATACTCTGATACAGGTAACACATGCAGTAATACTCTGATAGAGTGTATCACATACAATAATACTCTGATACAGGTATCACATACAGTAATACTCTGATACAGGGTAGAACATACAATAATACTCTGATACAGGGTATCATACACAGTAATACTGTAATGCAGGGTATCACATATAGTAATACTCTGATACAGGGTATCACATACAGTAATACTCTGATACTGGGTAGCACATACAGTAATACTCTGATACAGGGCAGAACATACAGTAATATTCTGATACAGGATATCACACACAGAATACTCTGATACTGGGTATCGCATACAGTAATACTCTGATACTGGTATCACATACAGTAATACTCTGATACGGGGTATCACATACAGTAATACTCTGATACAGGGTATCACATACAGTAATACTCTGATACAGGGTGGCACATACAGTAATACTCTGATCCAGGTATCACATACAGTAATACTCTGATCCAGGTATCACAAACAGTAATACTCTGATACAGGGTATCACACACAGTAATACTCTGATACAGGTTCCACATACAGTAATACTCTGATACAGGTATCACATACAATAATACACTGATACAGGGTATCACATACAGTAATACTCTGATCCAGGTATCACAAACAGTAATACTCTGATACAGGGTATCACACACAGTAATACTCTGATACAGGTTCCACATACAGTAATACTCTGATACAGGTATCACATACAATAATACACTGATACAGGGTATCACATACAGTAATAATCTGATACAGGGTATCACATGCAGTAATATTCTGATACAGGGTATCACATACAGTAATACTCTGATACAAGGATATCACACACAGTAATATTCTGATACAGGTATCACATACAGTAATATTCTGATACAGGGTATCACATACAGTAATATTCTGATACAGGGTATCACATACAGAAATACTCTGATACAAGGATATCACACACAGTAATACTCTGATACAGGTATCACATACAGTAATATTCTGATACAGGGTATCACATACAGTAATACTCTGATACAGGTCACACATGCAGTAATACTCTGAGAGTGTATCACATACAGTAATAATCTGATACAGGGTATCACACACAGTAATACTCTGATACAGGTATCACATTCAGTAATATTCTGATACAGGGTATCACATGCAGTAATACTCTGATACAAGTTAGCACATACAGTAATACTCTGATACAGGGTAGCACAGACAGTAATACTCTAATACAGGGTGTCACATACAGTAATACTCTGATACAGGTATCACATACAGTAATACTCTGATACAGGGTAGAACAGACAGTAATACTCTGATACAGGGTATCATACACAGTAATACTGTGATGCAGGGTATCACATACAGTAATACTCTGATACAGGGTATCACATACAGTAATACTATGATACAGGTAACACATGCAGTAATACTCTGATACAGGGCGTCACATACAGTAATACTCTGATACAGTTATCACATACAGTAATACTCTGACACGGGGTATCACACACAGTAATACTCTGATACAGGTATCACATACAGTAATACTCTGATACAGGGTAGAACATACAGTAATACTCTGATACAGGGTATCACATACAGTAATACTCTGATACAAGGGTATCACACACAGTAATACTCTGATACAGGTATCACACAGTAATATTCTGATACAGGGTATCACATACAGTAATACTCTGATACAGGTAACACATGCAGTAATACTCTGATAGAGTGTATCACATACAATAATACTCTGATACAGGTATCACATACAGTAATACTCTGATACAGGGTAGAACATACAATAATACTCTGATACAGGGTATCATACACAGTAATACTGTAATGCAGGGTATCACATATAGTAATACTCTGATACAGGGTATCACATACAGTAATACTCTGATACTGGGTAGCACATACAGTAATACTCTGATACAGGGCAGAACATACAGTAATATTCTGATACAGGATATCACACACAGAATACTCTGATACTGGGTATCGCATACAGTAATACTCTGATACTGGTATCACATACAGTAATACTCTGATACGGGGTATCACATACAGTAATACTCTGATACAGGGTATCACATACAGTAATACTCTGATACAGGGTGGCACATACAGTAATACTCTGATCCAGGTATCACATACAGTAATACTCTGATCCAGGTATCACAAACAGTAATACTCTGATACAGGGTATCACACACAGTAATACTCTGATACAGGTTCCACATACAGTAATACTCTGATACAGGTATCACATACAATAATACACTGATACAGGGTATCACATACAGTAATACTCTGATCCAGGTATCACAAACAGTAATACTCTGATACAGGGTATCACACACAGTAATACTCTGATACAGGTTCCACATACAGTAATACTCTGATACAGGTATCACATACAATAATACACTGATACAGGGTATCACATACAGTAATAATCTGATACAGGGTATCACATGCAGTAATATTCTGATACAGGGTATCACATACAGTAATACTCTGATACAAGGATATCACACACAGTAATATTCTGATACAGGTATCACATACAGTAATATTCTGATACAGGGTATCACATACAGTAATATTCTGATACAGGGTATCACATACAGAAATACTCTGATACAAGGATATCACACACAGTAATACTCTGATACAGGTATCACATACAGTAATATTCTGATACAGGGTATCACATACAGTAATACTCTGATACAGGTCACACATGCAGTAATACTCTGAGAGTGTATCACATACAGTAATACTCTGATACAGGTATCACATACAGTAATACTCTGATACAGGTAACACATGCAGTAATACTCTGATAGAGTGTATCACATACAGTAATACTCTGATACAGGTATCACATACAGTAATACTCTGATACAGGGTAGAACATACAGTAATACTCTGAAACAGGGTATCATACACAGTAATACTGTGATGCAGGGTATCACATATAGTAATACTCTGATACAGGGCATCACATACAGTAATACTCTGATACTGGGTAGCACATACAGTAATACTCTGATACAGGGTAGAACATACAGTAATACTCATACAGGGTATCACATACAGTAATACTCTGATGCAAGGGTATCACATACAGTAATACTATGATACAGGTAACACATGCAGTAATACTCTGCTACTGGGTAGCACATACGGTAATACTCTGATACAGGGCAGAACATACAGTAATACTCTGATATAGGATATCACACACAGAATACTCTGATACTGGGTATCGCATACAGTAATACTCTGATACAGGGTATCACATACAGTAATACTCTGATACTGGGTAGCACATACAGTAATACTCTGATACAGGGCAGAACATACAGTAATACTCTGATATAGGATATCACACACAGAATACTCTGATACTGGGTATCGCATACAGTAATACTCTGATACTGGTATCACATACAGTAATACTCTGATACGGGGTATCACATACAGTAATACTCTGATACAGGGTATCACATACAGTAATACTCTGATACAGGGTGGCACATACAGTAATACTCTGATCCAGGTATCACAAACAGTAATACTCTGATACAGGGTATCACACAGTAATACTCTGATACAGGTTCCACATACAGTAATACTCTGATACAGGTATCACATACAATAATACACTGATACAGGGTATCGCATACAGTAATAATCTGATACAGGGTATCACATACAGTAATATTCTGATACAGGGTATCACACACAGTAATACTCTGATACAGGTTCCACATACAGTAATACTCTGATACAGGTATCACATACAATAATACACTGATACAGGGTATCGCATACAGTAATATTCTGATACAGGGTATCACATACAGTAATATTCTGATACAGGGTATCACATACAGAAATACTCTGATACAAGGATATCACACACAGTAATACTCTGATACAGGTATCACATACAGTAATATTCTGATACAGGGTATCACATACAGTAATACTCTGATACAGGTCACACATGCAGTAATACTCTGAGAGTGTATCACATACAGTAATACTCTGATACATGTATCACATACAGTAATACTCTGATACAGGGTAGAACATACAGTAATACTCTGATACAGTTATCACATACAGTAATACTCTGACACAGGGTATCACACACAGTAATACTCTGATACAGGTATCACATACAGTAATACTCTGATACAGGGTAGAACATACAGTAATACTCTGATACAGGGTATCACATACAGTAATACTCTGATACAGGGTATCACATACAGTAATACTCTGATACAGGGTGGCACATACAGTAATACTCTGATCCAGGTATCACAAACAGTAATACTCTGATACAGGGTATCACACACAGTAATACTCTGATACAGGTTCCACATACAGTAATACTCTGATACAGGTATCACATACAATAATACACTGATACAGGGTATCACATACAGTAATACTCTGATCCAGGTATCACAAACAGTAATACTCTGATACAGGGTATCACACACAGTAATACTCTGATACAGGTTCCACATACAGTAATACTCTGATACAGGTATCACATACAATAATACACTGATACAGGGTATCACATACAGTAATAATCTGATACAGGGTATCACATGCAGTAATATTCTGATACAGGGTATCACATACAGTAATACTCTGATACAAGGATATCACACACAGTAATACTCTGATAGAGTGTATCACATACAGTAATACTCTGATACAGGTATCACATACAGTAATACTCTGATACAGGGTAGAACATACAGTAATACTCTGAAACAGGGTATCATACACAGTAATACTGTGATGCAGGGTATCACATATAGTAATACTCTGATACAGGGTATCACATACAGTAATACTCTGATACTGGGTAGCACATACAGTAATACTCTGATACAGGGTAGAACATACAGTAATACTCATACAGGGTATCACATACAGTAATACTCTGATGCAAGGGTATCACATACAGTAATACTATGATACAGGTAACACATGCAGTAATACTCTGCTACTGGGTAGCACATACGGTAATACTCTGATACAGGGCAGAACATACAGTAATACTCTGATATAGGATATCACACACAGAATACTCTGATACTGGGTATCGCATACAGTAATACTCTGATACAGGGTATCACATACAGTAATACTCTGATACTGGGTAGCACAGACAGTAATACTCTGATACAGGGCAGAACATACAGTAATACTCTGATATAGGATATCACACATAGAATACTCTGATACTGGGTATCGCATACAGTAATACTCTGATACTGGTATCACATACAGTAATACTCTGATACGGGGTATCACATACAGTAATACTCTGATACAGGGTATCACATACAGTAATACTCTGATACAGGGTGGCACATACAGTAATACTCTGATCCAGGTATCACAAACAGTAATACTCTGATACAGGGTATCACACAGTAATACTCTGATACAGGTTCCACATACAGTAATACTCTGATACAGGTATCACATACAATAATACACTGATACAGGGTATCGCATACAGTAATAATCTGATACAGGGTATCACATACAGTAATATTCTGATACAGGGTATCACACACAGTAATACTCTGATACAGGTTCCACATACAGTAATACTCTGATACAGGTATCACATACAATAATACACTGATACAGGGTATCGCATACAGTAATATTCTGATACAGGGTATCACATACAGTAATATTCTGATACAGGGTATCACATACAGAAATACTCTGATACAAGGATATCACACACAGTAATACTCTGATACAGGTATCACATACAGTAATATTCTGATACAGGGTATCACATACAGTAATACTCTGATACAGGGTATCATACACAGTAATACTGTGATGCAGGGTATCACATATAGTAATACTCTGATACAGGGTATCACATACAGTAATACTCTGATACTGGGCAGCACATACAGTAATACTCTGATACAGGGCAGAACATACAGTAATACTCTGATACAGGATATCACACACAGAATACTCTGATACTGGGTATCGCATACAGTAATACTCTGATACTGGTATCACATACAGTAATACTCTGATACGGGGTATCACATACAGTAATACTCTGATAAAGGGTATCACATACAGTAATACTCTGATACAGGGTGGCACATACAGTAATACTCTGATCCAGGTATCACAAACAGTAATACTCTGATACAGGGTATCACACACAGTAATACTCTGAGACAGGTTCCACATACAGTAATACTCTGATACAGGTATCACATACAATAATACACTGATACCGGGTATCACATACAGTAATACTCTGATCCAGGTATCACAAACAGTAATACTCTGATACAGGGTATCACACACAGTAATACTCTGATACAGGTTCCACATACAGTAATACTCTGATACAGGTATCACATACAGTAATACACTGATACAGGGTTACACATGCAGTAAGAATCTGATACAGGGTATCACATTCAGTAATATTCTGATACAGGGTATCACATACAGTAATACTCTGATACAAGGATATCACACACAGTAATAATCTGATACAGGTATCACATACAGTAATACTGTGATGCAGGGTATCACATACAGTAATACTCTGATACAGGTAACACATGCAGTAATACTCTGATAGAGTGTATCACATACAGTAATACTCTGATACAGGTAACACATGCAGTAATACTCTGATAGAGTGTATCACATACAGTAATACTCTGATACAGGTATCACATACAGTAATACTCTGATACAGGGTAGAACATACAGTAATACTCTGATACAGGGTATCATACACAGTAATACTGTGATGCAGGGTATCACATATAGTAATACTCTGATACAGGGTATCACATACAGTAATACTCTGATACTGGGTAGCACATACAGTAATACTCTGATACAGGGTAGAACATACAGTAATACTCTGATACAGGGTATCACATACAGTAATACTCTGATGCAAGGGTATCACATACAGTAATACTATGATACAGGTAACACATGCAGTAATACTCTGATACAGGGCATCACATACAGTACTACTCTGATACAGTTATCACATACAGTAATACTCTGACACAGGGTATCACACACAGTAATACTCTGATACAGGTATCACATGCAGTAATACTCTGATACAGGGTAGAACATACAGTAATACTCTGATACAGGGTATCACATACAGTAATACTCTGATACAAGGGTATCACACACAGTAATACTCTGATACAGGTATCACACAGTAATATTCTGATACAGGGTATCACATACAGTAATACTCTGATACAGGTAACACATGCAGTAATACTCTGATAGAGTGTATCACATACAATAATACTCTGATACAGGTATCACATACAGTAATACTCTGATACAGGGTAGAACATACAGTAATACTCTGATACAGGGTATCATACACAGTAATACTGTAATGCAGGGTATCACATATAGTAATACTCTGATACAGGGTATCACATACAGTAATACTCTGATACTGGGTAGCACATACAGTAATACTCTGATACAGGGCAGAACATACAGTAATATTCTGATACAGGATATCACACACAGAATACTCTGATACTGGGTATCGCATACAGTAATACTCTGATACTGGTATCACATACAGTAATACTCTGATACGGGGTATCACATACAGTAATACTCTGATACAGGGTAGCACATACAGTAATACTCTGATACAGGGTGGCACATACAGTAATACTCTGATCCAGGTATCACATACAGTAATACTCTGATACAGGGTATCACATACAGTAATACTCTGATACAGGGTATCACACACAGTAATACTCTGATACAGGTTCCACATACAGTAATACTCTGATACAGGTATCACATACAATAATACACTGATACAGGGTATCACATACAGTAATAAGCTGATACAGGGTATCACATACAGTAATATTCTGATACAGGGTATCACATACAGTAATACTCTGATACAAGGATATCACACACAGTAATACTCTGATACAGGTATCACATACAGTAATATTCTGATACAGGGTATCACATACAGTAATACTCTGATACAGGTAACACATGCAGTAATACTCTGATAGAGTGTATCACATACAGTAATAATCTGATACAGGTAACACATGCAGTAATACTCTGATAGAGTGCATCACATACAGTAATACTTTGATACAGGTATCACATACAGTAATACTCTGATGCAGGGTAGAACATACAGTAATACTCTGATACAGGGTATCATACACAGTAATACTGTGATGCAGGGTATCACATATAGTAACACTCTGATACAGGGTATCACATACAGTAATACTCTGATACTGGGTAGCACATACAGTAATACTCTGATACAGGGTAGAACATACCATAATACTCTGATGCAAGGGTATCACATACAGTAATACTATGATACAGGTAACACATGCAGTAATACTCTGATACAGGGCGTCACATACAGTAATACTCTGATACAGTTATCACATACAGTAATACTCTGATACAGGATAGAACATACAGTAATACTCTGATACAGGGTATCACATACAGTAATAATCTGATACAGGGTATCACACACAGTAATACTCTGATACTGGTATCACATACAGTAATATTCTGATACAGGGTATCACATACAGTAATACTCTGATACAGGTTAGCACATACAGTAATACTCTAATACAGAGTGTCACATACAGTAATACTCTGATACTGGGTAGCACATACAGTAATACTCTGATACAGGGTAGAACATACAGTAATACTCTGATACAGGTATCACATACAGTAATACTCTGAAGCAAGGGTATCACATACAGTAATACTATGATACAGGTAACACATGCAGTAATACTCAGATACAGGGCGTCACATACAGTAATACTCTGATACAGTTATCACATACAGTAATACTCTGACACAGGTTATCACACACAGTAATACTCTGATACAGGTATCACATACAGTAATACTCTGATACAGGGTAGAACATACAGTAATACTCTGATACAGGGTATCACATACAGTAATACTCTGATACAAGGGTATCACACACAGTAATACTCTGATACAGGTATCACACAGTAATATTCTGATACAGGGTATCACATACAGTAATACTCTGATACAGGTAACACATGCAGTAATACTCTGATAGAGTGTATCACATACAGTAATACTCTGATACAGGTATCACATACAGTAATACTCTGATACAGGGTATCACATACAGTAATACTCTGATACAAGGGTATCACACACAGTAATACTCTGATACAGGGTAGAACATACAGTAATACTCTGATGCAAGGGTATCACATGCAGTAATACTCTGATACAGGTATCACATACAGTAATACTCTGATATGGGGTATCACATATAGTAATACTCTGATACGGGGTATCACATACCGGAATACTTTGATACAGGGTATCACATACAGTAATATTCTGATACAGGGTATCACATACAGTAATACTCTGATACAAGGGTATCACACACAGTAATACTCTGATACAGGGTAGAACATACAGTAATACTCTGATGCAAGGGTATCACATGCAGTAATACTCTGATACACGTTACACATGCAGTAATACTCTGATAGAGTGTATCACATACAGTAATACTCTGATACAGGTATCACATACAGTAATACTGTGATACAGTGTAGAACATACAGTAATACGCTGATACAGGGTATCACATACAGCAATACAGTGATACAGTGTATCGCATACAGTAATACTCTGATACAGGATATCACATACAGTAATACTCTGATACAGGGTGGCACATACAGTAATACTCTGATCCAGGTATCACAAACAGTAATACTCTGATACAGGGTATCACACACAGTAATACTCTGATACAGGTATCACATACAATAATACACTGATACAGGGGATCACATACAGTAATAATCTGATACAGGGTAGAACATACAGTAATACCCTGATACAGGGTATCACATACAGTAATATTCTGATACAGGTATCACGTACAGTAATGCTCTGCTACAGGTATCACATACAGTAATACTCTGATAAAGGGTAGCACATACAGTAATACTCCGATGCAGGGTAGAACATACAGTAATACTCTGATACAGGGTATCACATACAGTAATACTCTGACACAGGGTATGATATACAGTAACACTCTGATACAGGTATCACATGCAGTAATACTCTGATACAGAGTATCACACACAGTAATACTCTGATACAGGTATCACAAAGTCAAATTCTGATACAGGGTATCACGTACAGTAATACTCTGATACAGGTATCACATACAGTAATACTCTAATACAGGGTGTCACATACAGCAGTACTCTGATACAGGTATCACATACAGTAATACTCTGACACAGGGTATCACACACAATAATACTCTGATACAGGTATGACATACAGTAATACTCTGATACAGGGTATCACACACAGTAATACTCATACAGGTATCACACACAGTAATACTCTGATACAGGTACCACATACAGTAATACTCTGATACAGGTATCACATACAGTAATACTCTGATATGGGGTATCACATATAGTAATACTCTGATATGGGGTATCACATACCGGAATACTCTGATACAGGGTATCACATACAGTAATATTCTGATGCAGGGTATCACATACAGTAATACTCTGATACAAGGGTATCACACATAGTAATACTCTGATACAGGGTAGAACATACAGTAATACTCTGATGCATGGGTATCACATGCAGTAATACTCTGATACAGGTATCACATACAGTAATACTCTGATATGGGGTATCACATATAGTAATACTCTGATACGGGGTATCACATACCGGAATACTCTGATACAGGGTATCACATACAGTAATATTCTGATACAGGGTATCACATACAGTAATACTCTGATACAAGGGTATCACACACAGTAATACTCTGATACAGGGTAGAACATACAGTAATACTCTGATGCAAGGGTATCACATGCAGTAATACTCTGATACAGGTTACACATGCAGTAATACTGTGATACAGTGTAGAACATACAGTAATACGCTGATACAGGGTATCACATACAGCAATACTCTGATACAGTGTATCGCATACAGTAATACTCTGATACAGGATATCACATACAGTAATACTCTGATACGGGGTATCACATACAGTAATACTCTGATACAGGGTATCACATACAGTAATACTCTGATACAGGGTGGCACATACAGTAATACTCTGATCCAGGTATCACAAACAGTAATACTCTGATACAGGGTATCACACACAGTAATACTCTGATACAGGTACCACATACAGTAATACTCTGATACAGGTATCACATACAATAATAAACTGATACAGGGTATCACATACAGTAATAATCTGATACAGGGTAGAACATACAGTAATACCTTGATACAGGGTATCACATACAGTAATATTCTGATACAGGTATCACGTACAGTAATGCTCTGCTACAGGTATCACATACAGTAATACTCTGATAAAGGGTAGCACATACAGTAATACTCTGATGCAGGGTAGAACATACAGTAATACTCTGATACAGGGTATCACATACAGTAATACTCTGACACAGGGTATGATATACAGTAATACTCTGATACAGGTATCACATGCAGTAATACTCTGATACAGAGTATCACACACAGTAATACTCTGATACAGGTATCACAAAGTCATATTCTGATACAGGGTATCACGTACAGTAATACTCTGATACAGGTATCACATACAGTAATACTCTAATACAGGGTGTCACATACAGAAGTACTCTGATACAGGTATCACATACAGTAATACTCTGACACAGTGTATCACACACAATAATACTCTGATACAGGTATGACATACAGTAATACTCTGATACAGGGTATCACACACAGTAATACTCATACAGGTATCACACACAGTAATACTCTGATACAGGTACCACATACAGTATTACTCTGATACAGGTATCACATACAGTAATACTCTGATATGGGGTATCACAAATAGTAATACTCTGATACGGGGTATCACATACCGGAATACTCTGATACAGGTTATCACATACAGCAATACTCTGATACAGTATATCACATACAGTAATACTCTGATACAGGATATCACGCACAGAATACTCTGATACAGGGTATCGCATACAGTAATACTCTGATACAGGGTGGCACATACAGTAATACTCTGATCCAGGGTAGAACATACCATAATACTCTGATGCAAGGGTATC
Source organism: Pristiophorus japonicus (assembly GCF_044704955.1). Lineage (NCBI taxonomy): Eukaryota > Metazoa > Chordata > Chondrichthyes > Pristiophoridae > Pristiophorus > Pristiophorus japonicus. Next base: position 72,073,630 of record NC_091992.1, on the reverse strand, counting down.
ACATACAGTAATACTATGATACAGGTAACACATGCAGTAATACTCTGATACAGGGCGTCACATACAGTAATACTCTGATACAGTTATCACATACAGTAATACTCTGACACAGGGTATCACACACAGTAATACTCTGATACAGGTATCACATACAGTAATACTCTGATACAGGATAGAACATACAGTAATACTCTGATACAGTGTATCACATACAGTAATAATCTGATACAGGGTATCACACACAGTAATACTCTGATACTGGTATCACATACAGTAATATTCTGATACAGGGTATCACATACAGTAATACTCTGATACAGGTTAGCACATACAGTAATACTCTAATACAGGGTGTCACATACAGTAATACTCTGATACTGGGTAGCACATACAGTAATACTCTGATACAGGGTAGAACATACAGTAATACTCTGATACAGGTATCACATACAGTAATACTCTGATGCAAGGGTATCACATACAGTAATACTATGATACAGGTAACACATGCAGTAATACTCAGATACAGGGCGTCACATACAGTAATACTCTGATACAGTTATCACATACAGTAATACTCTGACACAGGTTATCACACACAGTAATACTCTGATACAGGTATCACATACAGTAATACTCTGATACAGGGTAGAACATACAGTAATACTCTGATACAGGGTATCACATACAGTAATACTCTGATACAAGGGTATCACACACAGTAATACTCTGATACAGGTATCACACAGTAATATTCTGATACAGGGTATCACATACAGTAATACTCTGATACAGGTAACACATGCAGTAATACTCTGATAGAGTGTATCACATACAGTAATACTCTGATACAGGTATCACATACAGTAATACTCTGACACAGGGTATCATACACAGTAATACTGTGATGCAGGGTATCACATATAGTAATACTCTGATACAGGGTATCACATACAGTAATACTCTGATACTGGGTAGCACATACAGTAATACTCTGATACAGGGCAGAACATACAGTAATACTCTGATACAGGATATCACACACAGAATACTCTGATACTGGGTATCGCATACAGTAATACTCTGATACTGGTATCACATACAGTAATACTCTGATACGGGGTATCACATACAGTAATACTCTGATACAGGGTATCACATACAGTAATACTCTGATACAGGGTGGCACATACAGTAATATTCTGATCCAGGTATCACAAACAGTAATACTCTGATACAGGGTATCACACACAGTAATACTCTGATACAGGTTCCACATACAGTAATACTCTGATACAGGTATCACATACAATAATACACTGATACAGGGTATCACATACAGTAATACTCTGATCCAGGTATCACAAACAGTAATACTCTGATACAGGGTATCACACACAGTAATACTCTGATACAGGTTCCACATACAGTAATACTCTGATACAGGTATCACATACAATAATACACTGATACAGGGTATCACATACAGTAATAATCTGATACAGGGTATCACATGCAGTAATATTCTGATACAGGGTATCACATACAGTAATACTCTGATACAAGGATATCACACACAGTAATACTCTGATACAGGTATCACACAGTAATATTCTGATACAGGGTATCACATACAGTAATACTCTGATACAGGTAACACATGCAGTAATACTCTGATAGAGTGTATCACATACAGTAATACTCTGATACAGGTATCACATACAGTAATACTCTGATACAGGGTAGAACATACAGTAATACTCTGAAACAGGGTATCATACACAGTAATACTGTGATGCAGGGTATCACATATAGTAATACTCTGATACAGGGTATCACATACAGTAATACTCTGATACTGGGTAGCACATACAGTAATACTCTGATACAGGGTAGAACATACAGTAATACTCATACAGGGTATCACATACAGTAATACTCTGATGCAAGGGTATCACATACAGTAATACTATGATACAGGTAACACATGCAGTAATACTCTGCTACTGGGTAGCACATACGGTAATACTCTGATACAGGGCAGAACATACAGTAATACTCTGATATAGGATATCACACACAGAATACTCTGATACTGGGTATCGCATACAGTAATACTCTGATACAGGGTATCACATACAGTAATACTCTGATACTGGGTAGCACATACAGTAATACTCTGATACAGGGCAGAACATACAGTAATACTCTGATATAGGATATCACACACAGAATACTCTGATACTGGGTATCGCATACAGTAATACTCTGATACTGGTATCACATACAGTAATACTCTGATACGGGGTATCACATACAGTAATACTCTGATACAGGGTATCACATACAGTAATACTCTGATACAGGGTGGCACATACAGTAATACTCTGATCCAGGTATCACAAACAGTAATACTCTGATACAGGGTATCACACAGTAATACTCTGATACAGGTTCCACATACAGTAATACTCTGATACAGGTATCACATACAATAATACACTGATACAGGGTATCGCATACAGTAATAATCTGATACAGGGTATCACATACAGTAATATTCTGATACAGGGTATCACACACAGTAATACTCTGATACAGGTTCCACATACAGTAATACTCTGATACAGGTATCACATACAATAATACAATGATACAGGGTATCGCATACAGTAATATTCTGATACAGGGTATCACATACAGTAATATTCTGATACAGGGTATCACATACAGAAATACTCTGATACAGGGTGGCACATACAGTAATACTCTGATCCAGGTATCACATACAGTAATATTCTGATACAGGGTATCACATACAGTAATACTCTGATCCAGGTATCACATACAGTAATATTCTGATACAGGGTATCACATACAGTAATACTCTGATACTGGGTAGCACATACAGTAATACTCTGATACAGGGCAGAACATACAGTAATATTCTGATACAGGATATCACACACAGAATACTCTGATACTGGGTATCGCATACAGTAATACTCTGATACGGGGTATCACATACAGTAATACTCTGATACAGGGTATCACATACAGTAATACTCTGATACAGGGTGGCACATACAGTAATACTCTGATAGAGTGTATCACATACAGTAATATTCTGATACAGGGTATCACATACAGTAATACTCGGATACAAGGATATCACACACAGTAATACTCTGATACAGGTATCACATGCAGTAATACTCTGATAGAGTGTATCACATACAGTAATAATCTGATACAGGTAACACATGCGTAATACTCTGATAGAGTGCATCACATACAGTAATACTTTGATACAGGTATCACATACAGTAATACTCTGATGCAGGGTAGAACATACAGTAATACTCTGATACAGGGTATCATACACAGTAATACTGTGATGCAGGGTATCACATATAGTAATACTCTGATACAGGGTATCACATACAGTAATACTCTGATACTGGGTAGCACATACAGTAATACTCTGATACAGGGTAGAACATACCATAATACTCTGATGCAAAGGTATCACATACAGTAATACTATGATACAGGTAACACATGCAGTAATACTCTGATACAGGGCGTCACATACAGTAATACTCTGATACAGTTATCACATACAGTAATACTCTGACACAGGGTATCACACACAGTAATACTCTGATACAGGTATCACATACAGTAATACTCTGATGCAGGATAGAACATACAGTAATACTCTGATACAGGGTATCACATACAGTAATAATCTGATACAGGGTGTCACATACAGGAATACTCTGATACTGGGTAGCACATACAGTAATACTCTGATACAGGGTAGAACATACAGTAATACTCTGATACAGGTATCACATACAGTAATACTCTGATGCAAGGGTATCACATACAGTAATACTATGATACAGGTAACACATGCAGTAATACTCAGATACAGGGCGTCACATACAGTAATACTCTGATACAGTTATCACATACAGTAATACTCTGACATAGGGTATCACACACAGTAATACTCTGATACAGGTATCACATACAGTAATACTCTGATACAGGGTAGAACATACAGTAATACTCTGATACAGGGTATCACATACAGTAATAATCTGATACAGGGTATCACACACAGTAATAATCTGATACAGGTATCACATACAGTAATATTCTGATACAGGGTATCACATACAGTAATACTCTGATACAGGTTAGCACATACAGTAATACTCTGGTAAAGGGTGTCACATACAGTAATACTCTGATACAGGTAACACATGCAGTAATACTCTGATAGAGTGCATCACATACAGTAATACTCTGATACAGGTATCACATACAGTAATACTCTGATGCAGGGTAGAATATACAGTAATACTCTGATACAGAGTATCATACACAGTAATACTGTGATGCAGGGTATCACATATAGTAATACTCTGATACAGGGTATCACATACAGTAATACTGTGATACTGGGTAGCACATACAGTAATACTCTGATACAGGGTAGAACATACAGTAATACTCTGATACAGGGTATCACATACAGTAATACTCTGATACAGTTATCACATACAGTAATACTCTGACACAGGGTATCACACACAGTAATACTCTGATACAGGTATCACATACAGTAATACTCTGATACAGGGTAGAACATACAGTAATACTCTGATACAGGGTATCACATACAGTAATAATCTGATACAGGGTATCACACACAGTAATACTCTGATACAGGTATCACATTCAGTAATATTCTGATACAGGGTATCACATGCAGTAATACTCTGATACAAGTTAGCACATACAGTAATACTCTGATACAGGGTAGCACAGACAGTAATACTCTAATACAGGGTGTCACATACAGTAATACTCTGATACAGGTATCACATACAGTAATACTCTGATACAGGGTAGAACAGACAGTAATACTCTGATACAGGGTATCATACACAGTAATACTGTGATGCAGGGTATCACATACAGTAATACTCTGATACAGGGTATCACATACAGTAATACTATGATACAGGTAACACATGCAGTAATACTCTGATACAGGGCGTCACATACAGTAATACTCTGATACAGTTATCACATACAGTAATACTCTGACACGGGGTATCACACACAGTAATACTCTGATACAGGTATCACATACAGTAATACTCTGATACAGGGTAGAACATACAGTAATATTCTGATACAGGGTATCACATACAGTAATACTCTGATACAAGGGTATCACACACAGTAATACTCTGATACAGGTATCACACAGTAATATTCTGATACAGGGTATCACATACAGTAATACTCTGATACAGGTAACACATGCAGTAATACTCTGATAGAGTGTATCACATACAATAATACTCTGATACAGGTATCACATACAGTAATACTCTGATACAGGGTAGAACATACAATAATACTCTGATACAGGGTATCATACACAGTAATACTGTAATGCAGGGTATCACATATAGTAATACTCTGATACAGGGTATCACATACAGTAATACTCTGATACTGGGTAGCACATACAGTAATACTCTGATACAGGGCAGAACATACAGTAATATTCTGATACAGGATATCACACACAGAATACTCTGATACTGGGTATCGCATACAGTAATACTCTGATACTGGTATCACATACAGTAATACTCTGATACGGGGTATCACATACAGTAATACTCTGATACAGGGTATCACATACAGTAATACTCTGATACAGGGTGGCACATACAGTAATACTCTGATCCAGGTATCACATACAGTAATACTCTGATCCAGGTATCACAAACAGTAATACTCTGATACAGGGTATCACACACAGTAATACTCTGATACAGGTTCCACATACAGTAATACTCTGATACAGGTATCACATACAATAATACACTGATACAGGGTATCACATACAGTAATACTCTGATCCAGGTATCACAAACAGTAATACTCTGATACAGGGTATCACACACAGTAATACTCTGATACAGGTTCCACATACAGTAATACTCTGATACAGGTATCACATACAATAATACACTGATACAGGGTATCACATACAGTAATAATCTGATACAGGGTATCACATGCAGTAATATTCTGATACAGGGTATCACATACAGTAATACTCTGATACAAGGATATCACACACAGTAATATTCTGATACAGGTATCACATACAGTAATATTCTGATACAGGGTATCACATACAGTAATATTCTGATACAGGGTATCACATACAGAAATACTCTGATACAAGGATATCACACACAGTAATACTCTGATACAGGTATCACATACAGTAATATTCTGATACAGGGTATCACATACAGTAATACTCTGATACAGGTCACACATGCAGTAATACTCTGAGAGTGTATCACATACAGTAATAATCTGATACAGGGTATCACACACAGTAATACTCTGATACAGGTATCACATTCAGTAATATTCTGATACAGGGTATCACATGCAGTAATACTCTGATACAAGTTAGCACATACAGTAATACTCTGATACAGGGTAGCACAGACAGTAATACTCTAATACAGGGTGTCACATACAGTAATACTCTGATACAGGTATCACATACAGTAATACTCTGATACAGGGTAGAACAGACAGTAATACTCTGATACAGGGTATCATACACAGTAATACTGTGATGCAGGGTATCACATACAGTAATACTCTGATACAGGGTATCACATACAGTAATACTATGATACAGGTAACACATGCAGTAATACTCTGATACAGGGCGTCACATACAGTAATACTCTGATACAGTTATCACATACAGTAATACTCTGACACGGGGTATCACACACAGTAATACTCTGATACAGGTATCACATACAGTAATACTCTGATACAGGGTAGAACATACAGTAATACTCTGATACAGGGTATCACATACAGTAATACTCTGATACAAGGGTATCACACACAGTAATACTCTGATACAGGTATCACACAGTAATATTCTGATACAGGGTATCACATACAGTAATACTCTGATACAGGTAACACATGCAGTAATACTCTGATAGAGTGTATCACATACAATAATACTCTGATACAGGTATCACATACAGTAATACTCTGATACAGGGTAGAACATACAATAATACTCTGATACAGGGTATCATACACAGTAATACTGTAATGCAGGGTATCACATATAGTAATACTCTGATACAGGGTATCACATACAGTAATACTCTGATACTGGGTAGCACATACAGTAATACTCTGATACAGGGCAGAACATACAGTAATATTCTGATACAGGATATCACACACAGAATACTCTGATACTGGGTATCGCATACAGTAATACTCTGATACTGGTATCACATACAGTAATACTCTGATACGGGGTATCACATACAGTAATACTCTGATACAGGGTATCACATACAGTAATACTCTGATACAGGGTGGCACATACAGTAATACTCTGATCCAGGTATCACATACAGTAATACTCTGATCCAGGTATCACAAACAGTAATACTCTGATACAGGGTATCACACACAGTAATACTCTGATACAGGTTCCACATACAGTAATACTCTGATACAGGTATCACATACAATAATACACTGATACAGGGTATCACATACAGTAATACTCTGATCCAGGTATCACAAACAGTAATACTCTGATACAGGGTATCACACACAGTAATACTCTGATACAGGTTCCACATACAGTAATACTCTGATACAGGTATCACATACAATAATACACTGATACAGGGTATCACATACAGTAATAATCTGATACAGGGTATCACATGCAGTAATATTCTGATACAGGGTATCACATACAGTAATACTCTGATACAAGGATATCACACACAGTAATATTCTGATACAGGTATCACATACAGTAATATTCTGATACAGGGTATCACATACAGTAATATTCTGATACAGGGTATCACATACAGAAATACTCTGATACAAGGATATCACACACAGTAATACTCTGATACAGGTATCACATACAGTAATATTCTGATACAGGGTATCACATACAGTAATACTCTGATACAGGTCACACATGCAGTAATACTCTGAGAGTGTATCACATACAGTAATACTCTGATACAGGTATCACATACAGTAATACTCTGATACAGGTAACACATGCAGTAATACTCTGATAGAGTGTATCACATACAGTAATACTCTGATACAGGTATCACATACAGTAATACTCTGATACAGGGTAGAACATACAGTAATACTCTGAAACAGGGTATCATACACAGTAATACTGTGATGCAGGGTATCACATATAGTAATACTCTGATACAGGGCATCACATACAGTAATACTCTGATACTGGGTAGCACATACAGTAATACTCTGATACAGGGTAGAACATACAGTAATACTCATACAGGGTATCACATACAGTAATACTCTGATGCAAGGGTATCACATACAGTAATACTATGATACAGGTAACACATGCAGTAATACTCTGCTACTGGGTAGCACATACGGTAATACTCTGATACAGGGCAGAACATACAGTAATACTCTGATATAGGATATCACACACAGAATACTCTGATACTGGGTATCGCATACAGTAATACTCTGATACAGGGTATCACATACAGTAATACTCTGATACTGGGTAGCACATACAGTAATACTCTGATACAGGGCAGAACATACAGTAATACTCTGATATAGGATATCACACACAGAATACTCTGATACTGGGTATCGCATACAGTAATACTCTGATACTGGTATCACATACAGTAATACTCTGATACGGGGTATCACATACAGTAATACTCTGATACAGGGTATCACATACAGTAATACTCTGATACAGGGTGGCACATACAGTAATACTCTGATCCAGGTATCACAAACAGTAATACTCTGATACAGGGTATCACACAGTAATACTCTGATACAGGTTCCACATACAGTAATACTCTGATACAGGTATCACATACAATAATACACTGATACAGGGTATCGCATACAGTAATAATCTGATACAGGGTATCACATACAGTAATATTCTGATACAGGGTATCACACACAGTAATACTCTGATACAGGTTCCACATACAGTAATACTCTGATACAGGTATCACATACAATAATACACTGATACAGGGTATCGCATACAGTAATATTCTGATACAGGGTATCACATACAGTAATATTCTGATACAGGGTATCACATACAGAAATACTCTGATACAAGGATATCACACACAGTAATACTCTGATACAGGTATCACATACAGTAATATTCTGATACAGGGTATCACATACAGTAATACTCTGATACAGGTCACACATGCAGTAATACTCTGAGAGTGTATCACATACAGTAATACTCTGATACATGTATCACATACAGTAATACTCTGATACAGGGTAGAACATACAGTAATACTCTGATACAGTTATCACATACAGTAATACTCTGACACAGGGTATCACACACAGTAATACTCTGATACAGGTATCACATACAGTAATACTCTGATACAGGGTAGAACATACAGTAATACTCTGATACAGGGTATCACATACAGTAATACTCTGATACAGGGTATCACATACAGTAATACTCTGATACAGGGTGGCACATACAGTAATACTCTGATCCAGGTATCACAAACAGTAATACTCTGATACAGGGTATCACACACAGTAATACTCTGATACAGGTTCCACATACAGTAATACTCTGATACAGGTATCACATACAATAATACACTGATACAGGGTATCACATACAGTAATACTCTGATCCAGGTATCACAAACAGTAATACTCTGATACAGGGTATCACACACAGTAATACTCTGATACAGGTTCCACATACAGTAATACTCTGATACAGGTATCACATACAATAATACACTGATACAGGGTATCACATACAGTAATAATCTGATACAGGGTATCACATGCAGTAATATTCTGATACAGGGTATCACATACAGTAATACTCTGATACAAGGATATCACACACAGTAATACTCTGATAGAGTGTATCACATACAGTAATACTCTGATACAGGTATCACATACAGTAATACTCTGATACAGGGTAGAACATACAGTAATACTCTGAAACAGGGTATCATACACAGTAATACTGTGATGCAGGGTATCACATATAGTAATACTCTGATACAGGGTATCACATACAGTAATACTCTGATACTGGGTAGCACATACAGTAATACTCTGATACAGGGTAGAACATACAGTAATACTCATACAGGGTATCACATACAGTAATACTCTGATGCAAGGGTATCACATACAGTAATACTATGATACAGGTAACACATGCAGTAATACTCTGCTACTGGGTAGCACATACGGTAATACTCTGATACAGGGCAGAACATACAGTAATACTCTGATATAGGATATCACACACAGAATACTCTGATACTGGGTATCGCATACAGTAATACTCTGATACAGGGTATCACATACAGTAATACTCTGATACTGGGTAGCACAGACAGTAATACTCTGATACAGGGCAGAACATACAGTAATACTCTGATATAGGATATCACACATAGAATACTCTGATACTGGGTATCGCATACAGTAATACTCTGATACTGGTATCACATACAGTAATACTCTGATACGGGGTATCACATACAGTAATACTCTGATACAGGGTATCACATACAGTAATACTCTGATACAGGGTGGCACATACAGTAATACTCTGATCCAGGTATCACAAACAGTAATACTCTGATACAGGGTATCACACAGTAATACTCTGATACAGGTTCCACATACAGTAATACTCTGATACAGGTATCACATACAATAATACACTGATACAGGGTATCGCATACAGTAATAATCTGATACAGGGTATCACATACAGTAATATTCTGATACAGGGTATCACACACAGTAATACTCTGATACAGGTTCCACATACAGTAATACTCTGATACAGGTATCACATACAATAATACACTGATACAGGGTATCGCATACAGTAATATTCTGATACAGGGTATCACATACAGTAATATTCTGATACAGGGTATCACATACAGAAATACTCTGATACAAGGATATCACACACAGTAATACTCTGATACAGGTATCACATACAGTAATATTCTGATACAGGGTATCACATACAGTAATACTCTGATACAGGGTATCATACACAGTAATACTGTGATGCAGGGTATCACATATAGTAATACTCTGATACAGGGTATCACATACAGTAATACTCTGATACTGGGCAGCACATACAGTAATACTCTGATACAGGGCAGAACATACAGTAATACTCTGATACAGGATATCACACACAGAATACTCTGATACTGGGTATCGCATACAGTAATACTCTGATACTGGTATCACATACAGTAATACTCTGATACGGGGTATCACATACAGTAATACTCTGATAAAGGGTATCACATACAGTAATACTCTGATACAGGGTGGCACATACAGTAATACTCTGATCCAGGTATCACAAACAGTAATACTCTGATACAGGGTATCACACACAGTAATACTCTGAGACAGGTTCCACATACAGTAATACTCTGATACAGGTATCACATACAATAATACACTGATACCGGGTATCACATACAGTAATACTCTGATCCAGGTATCACAAACAGTAATACTCTGATACAGGGTATCACACACAGTAATACTCTGATACAGGTTCCACATACAGTAATACTCTGATACAGGTATCACATACAGTAATACACTGATACAGGGTTACACATGCAGTAAGAATCTGATACAGGGTATCACATTCAGTAATATTCTGATACAGGGTATCACATACAGTAATACTCTGATACAAGGATATCACACACAGTAATAATCTGATACAGGTATCACATACAGTAATACTGTGATGCAGGGTATCACATACAGTAATACTCTGATACAGGTAACACATGCAGTAATACTCTGATAGAGTGTATCACATACAGTAATACTCTGATACAGGTAACACATGCAGTAATACTCTGATAGAGTGTATCACATACAGTAATACTCTGATACAGGTATCACATACAGTAATACTCTGATACAGGGTAGAACATACAGTAATACTCTGATACAGGGTATCATACACAGTAATACTGTGATGCAGGGTATCACATATAGTAATACTCTGATACAGGGTATCACATACAGTAATACTCTGATACTGGGTAGCACATACAGTAATACTCTGATACAGGGTAGAACATACAGTAATACTCTGATACAGGGTATCACATACAGTAATACTCTGATGCAAGGGTATCACATACAGTAATACTATGATACAGGTAACACATGCAGTAATACTCTGATACAGGGCATCACATACAGTACTACTCTGATACAGTTATCACATACAGTAATACTCTGACACAGGGTATCACACACAGTAATACTCTGATACAGGTATCACATGCAGTAATACTCTGATACAGGGTAGAACATACAGTAATACTCTGATACAGGGTATCACATACAGTAATACTCTGATACAAGGGTATCACACACAGTAATACTCTGATACAGGTATCACACAGTAATATTCTGATACAGGGTATCACATACAGTAATACTCTGATACAGGTAACACATGCAGTAATACTCTGATAGAGTGTATCACATACAATAATACTCTGATACAGGTATCACATACAGTAATACTCTGATACAGGGTAGAACATACAGTAATACTCTGATACAGGGTATCATACACAGTAATACTGTAATGCAGGGTATCACATATAGTAATACTCTGATACAGGGTATCACATACAGTAATACTCTGATACTGGGTAGCACATACAGTAATACTCTGATACAGGGCAGAACATACAGTAATATTCTGATACAGGATATCACACACAGAATACTCTGATACTGGGTATCGCATACAGTAATACTCTGATACTGGTATCACATACAGTAATACTCTGATACGGGGTATCACATACAGTAATACTCTGATACAGGGTAGCACATACAGTAATACTCTGATACAGGGTGGCACATACAGTAATACTCTGATCCAGGTATCACATACAGTAATACTCTGATACAGGGTATCACATACAGTAATACTCTGATACAGGGTATCACACACAGTAATACTCTGATACAGGTTCCACATACAGTAATACTCTGATACAGGTATCACATACAATAATACACTGATACAGGGTATCACATACAGTAATAAGCTGATACAGGGTATCACATACAGTAATATTCTGATACAGGGTATCACATACAGTAATACTCTGATACAAGGATATCACACACAGTAATACTCTGATACAGGTATCACATACAGTAATATTCTGATACAGGGTATCACATACAGTAATACTCTGATACAGGTAACACATGCAGTAATACTCTGATAGAGTGTATCACATACAGTAATAATCTGATACAGGTAACACATGCAGTAATACTCTGATAGAGTGCATCACATACAGTAATACTTTGATACAGGTATCACATACAGTAATACTCTGATGCAGGGTAGAACATACAGTAATACTCTGATACAGGGTATCATACACAGTAATACTGTGATGCAGGGTATCACATATAGTAACACTCTGATACAGGGTATCACATACAGTAATACTCTGATACTGGGTAGCACATACAGTAATACTCTGATACAGGGTAGAACATACCATAATACTCTGATGCAAGGGTATCACATACAGTAATACTATGATACAGGTAACACATGCAGTAATACTCTGATACAGGGCGTCACATACAGTAATACTCTGATACAGTTATCACATACAGTAATACTCTGATACAGGATAGAACATACAGTAATACTCTGATACAGGGTATCACATACAGTAATAATCTGATACAGGGTATCACACACAGTAATACTCTGATACTGGTATCACATACAGTAATATTCTGATACAGGGTATCACATACAGTAATACTCTGATACAGGTTAGCACATACAGTAATACTCTAATACAGAGTGTCACATACAGTAATACTCTGATACTGGGTAGCACATACAGTAATACTCTGATACAGGGTAGAACATACAGTAATACTCTGATACAGGTATCACATACAGTAATACTCTGAAGCAAGGGTATCACATACAGTAATACTATGATACAGGTAACACATGCAGTAATACTCAGATACAGGGCGTCACATACAGTAATACTCTGATACAGTTATCACATACAGTAATACTCTGACACAGGTTATCACACACAGTAATACTCTGATACAGGTATCACATACAGTAATACTCTGATACAGGGTAGAACATACAGTAATACTCTGATACAGGGTATCACATACAGTAATACTCTGATACAAGGGTATCACACACAGTAATACTCTGATACAGGTATCACACAGTAATATTCTGATACAGGGTATCACATACAGTAATACTCTGATACAGGTAACACATGCAGTAATACTCTGATAGAGTGTATCACATACAGTAATACTCTGATACAGGTATCACATACAGTAATACTCTGATACAGGGTAGAACATACAGTAATACTCTGATACAGGGTATCATACACAGTAATACTGTGATGCAGGGTATCACATATAGTAATACTCTGATACAGGGTATCACATACAGTAATACTCTGATACTGGGTAGCACATACAGTAATACTCTGATACAGGGCAGAACATACAGTAATAATCTGATACAGGATATCACACACAGAATACTCTGATACTGGGTATCGCATACAATAATACTCTGATACTGGTATCACATACAGTAATACTCTGATACGGGGTATCACATACAGTAATACTCTGATACAGGGTATCACATACAGTAATACTCTGATACAGGGTGGCACATACAGTAATACTCTGATCCAGGTATCACAAACAGTAATACTCTGATACAGGGTATCACACACAGTAATACTCTGATACAGGTTCCACATAGAAACATAGAAAATAGGTGCAGGAGCAGGCCATTCAGCCCTTCTAGCCTGCACCGCCATTCAATGAGTTCATGGCTGAACATGAAACTTCAGTACCCCCTTCCTGCTTTCTCGCCATAACCCTTGATCCCCCGAGTAGTAAGGACTTCATCTAACTCCCTTTTGAATATATTTAGTGAATTGGCCTCAACTACTTTCTGTGGTAGAGAATTCCACAGGTTCACCACTCTCTGGGTGAAGAAGTTTCTCCTCATCTCGGTCCTAAATGGCTTACCCCTTATCCTCAGACTGTGACCCCTGGTTCTGGACTTCCCCAACATTGGGAACATTCTTTCTGCATCTAACCTGTCTAAACCCGTCAGAATTTTAAACGTTTCTATGAGGTCCCCTCTCATTCTTCTGAACTCCAGTGAATACAAGCCCAATTGATCCAATCTTTCTTGATAGGTCAGTCCCGCCATCCCGGGAATCAGTCTGGTGAACCTTCGCTGCACTCCCTCAATAGCAAGAATGTCCTTCCTCAAGTTAGGAGACCAAAACTGTACACAATACTCCAGGTGTGGCCTCACCAAGGCCCTGTACAACTGTAGCAACACCTCCCTGCCCCTGTATTCAAATCCCCTCGCTATGAAGGCCAACATGCCATTTGCTTTCTTAACCGCCTGCTGTACCTGCATGCCAACCTTCAATGACTGATGTACCATGACACCCAGGTCTCGTTGCACCTTCCCTTTTCCTAATCTGTCACCATTCAGATAATAGTCTGTCTCTCTGTTTTTACCACCAAAGTGGATAACCTCACATTTATCCACATTATACTTCATCTGCCATGCATTTGCCCACTCACCTAACCTATCCAAGTCACTCTGCAGCCTAATAGCATCCTCCTCGCAGCTCACACTGCCACCCAACTTAGTATCATCCGCAAATTTGGAGATACTGCATTTAATCCCCTCGTCTAAATCATTAATGTACAATGTAAACAGCTGGGGCCCCAGCACAGAACCTTGCGGCACTCCACTAGTCACTGCCTGCCAGGGTATCACACACAGTACTCTGATACAGGTTCCACATACAGTAATACTCTGATACAGGTATCACATACAATAATACACTGATACAGGGTATCACATACAGTAATACTCTGATCCAGGTATCACAAACAGTAATACTCTGACACAGGGTATCACACACAGTAATACTCTGCTACAGGTTCCACATACAGTAATACTCTGATACAGGTATCACATACAATAATACACTGATACAGGGTATCACATACAGTAATACTCTGATACTGGGTAGCACATACAGTAATACTCTGATACAGGGTAGAACATACCATAATACTCTGATGCAAGGGTATCACATACAGTAATACTCTGATACACGTAACACATGCAGTAATACTCTGATAGAGTGTATCACATACAGTAATACTCTGATACAGGGTATCACATACAGTAATACTCTGATACAGGGAGGCACATACAGTAATACTCTGATCCAGGTATCACAAACAGTAATACTCTGATACAGGGTATCACACAGTAATACTCTGATACAGGTTCCACATACAGTAATACTCTGATACAGGTATCACATACAATAATACACTGATACAGGGTATCGCATACAGTAATAATCTGATACAGGGTATCACATACAGTAATATTCTGATACAGGGTATCACACACAGTAATACTCTGATACAGGTTCCACATACAGTAATACTCTGATACAGGTATCACATACAATAATACACTGATACAGGGTATCGCATACAGTAATATTCTGATACAGGGTATCACATACAGTAATATTCTGATACAGGGTATCACATACAGAAATACTCTGATACAAGGATATCACACACAGTAATACTCTGATACAGGTATCACATACAGTAATATTCTGATACAGGGTATCACATACAGTAATACTCTGATACAGGGTATCATACACAGTAATACTGTGATGCAGGGTATCACATATAGTAATACTCTGATACAGGGTATCACATACAGTAATACTCTGATACTGGGCAGCACATACAGTAATACTCTGATACAGGGCAGAACATACAGTAATACTCTGATACAGGATATCACACACAGAATACTCTGATACTGGGTATCGCATACAGTAATACTCTGATACTGGTATCACATACAGTAATACTCTGATACGGGGTATCACATACAGTAATACTCTGATAAAGGGTATCACATACAGTAATACTCTGATACAGGGTGGCACATACAGTAATACTCTGATCCAGGTATCACAAACAGTAATACTCTGATACAGGGTATCACACACAGTAATACTCTGAGACAGGTTCCACATACAGTAATACTCTGATACAAGGGTATCACACACAGTAATACTCTGATACAGGTATCACACAGTAATATTCTGATACAGGGTATCACATACAGTAATACTCTGATACAGGTAACACATGCAGTAATACTCTGATAGAGTGTATCACATACAATAATACTCTGATACAGGTATCACATACAGTAATACTCTGATACAGGGTAGAACATACAGTAATACTCTGATACAGGTATCACACAGTAATATTCTGATACAGGGTATCACATACAGTAATACTCTGATACAGGTAACACATGCAGTAATACTCTGATACTGGTATCACATACAGTAATACTCTGATACGGGGTATCACATACAGTAATACTCTGATAAAGGGTATCACATACAGTAATACTCTGATACAGGGTGGCACATACAGTAATACTCTGATCCAGGTATCACAAACAGTAATACTCTGATACAGGGTATCACACACAGTAATACTCTGAGACAGGTTCCACATACAGTAATACTCTGATACAGGTATCACATACAATAATACACTGATACAGGGTATCACATACAGTAATACTCTGATCCAGGTATCACAAACAGTAATACTCTGATACAGGGTATCACACACAGTAATACTCTGATACAGGTTCCACATACAGTAATACTCTGATACAGGTATCACATACAGTAATACACTGATACAGGGTTACACATGCAGTAAGAATCTGATACAGGGTATCACATTCAGTAATATTCTGATACAGGGTATCACATACAGTAATACTCTGATACAAGGATATCACACACAGTAATAATCTGATACAGGTATCACATACAGTAATATTCTGAAACAGGGTATCACATACAGTAATACTCTGATACAGGTAACACATGCAGTAATACTCTGATAGAGTGTATCACATACAGTAATACTCTGATACAGGTATCACATACAGTAATACTCTGATACAGGGTAGAACATACAGTAATACTCTGATACAGGGTATCATACACAGTAATACTGTGATGCAGGGTATCACATATAGTAATACTCTGATACAGGGTATCACATACAGTAATACTCTGATACTGGGTAGCACATACAGTAATACTCTGATACAGGGTAGAACATACAGTAATACTCTGATACAGGGTATCACATACAGTAATACTCTGATACAGGTATCACACAGTAATATTCTGATACAGGGTATCACATACAGTAATACTCTGATACAGGTAACACATGCAGTAATACTCTGATAGAGTGTATCACATACAGTAATACTCTGATACAGGTATCACATACAGTAATACTCTGATACAGGGTAGAACATACAGTAATACTCTGATACAGGGTATCATACACAGTAATACTCTGATACAGGGCAGAACATACAGTAATAATCTGATACAGGATATCACACACAGAATACTCTGATACTGGGTATCGCATACAATAATACTCTGATACTGGTATCACATACAGTAATACTCTGATACGGGGTATCACATACAGTAATACTCTGATACAGGGTATCACATACAGTAATACTCTGATACAGGGTGGCACATACAGTAATACTCTGATCCAGGTATCACAAACAGTAATACTCTGATACAGGGTATCACACACAGTAACACTCTGATACAGGTTCCACATACAGTAATACTCTGATACAGGTATCACATACAATAATACACTGATACAGGGTATCACATACAGTAATACTCTGATCCAGGTATCACAAACAGTAATACTCTGACACAGGGTATCACACACAGTAATACTCTGATACAGGTTCCACATACAGTAATACTCTGATACAGGTATCACATACAATAATACACTGATACAGGGTATCACATACAGTAATACTCTGATACTGGGTAGCACATACAGTAATACTCTGATACAGGGTAGAACATACCATAATACTCTGATGCAAGGGTATCACATACAGTAATACTATGATACAGGTAACACATGCAGTAATACTCTGATACAGGGCGTCACATACAGTAATACTCTGATACAGTTATCACATACAGTAATACTCTGATACAGGATAGAACATACAGTAATACTCTGATACAGGGTATCACATACAGTAATAATCTGATACAGGGTATCACACACAGTAATACTCTGATACTGGTATCACATACAGTAATATTCTGATACAGGGTATCACATACAGTAATACTCTGATACAGGTTAGCACATACAGTAATACTCTAATACAGGGTGTCACATACAGTAATACTCTGATACTGGGTAGCACATACAGTAATACTCTGATACAGGGTAGAACATACAGTAATACTCTGATACAGGTATCACATACAGTAATACTCTGAAGCAAGGGTATCACATACAGTAATACTATGATACAGGTAACACATGCAGTAATACTCAGATACAGGGCGTCACATACAGTAATACTCTGATACAGTTATCACATACAGTAATACTCTGACACAGGGTATCACACACAGTAATACTCTGATACAGGTATCACATACAGTAATACTCTGATACAGGGTAGAACATACAGTAATACTCTGATACAGGGTATCACATACAGTAATACTCTGATACAAGGGTATCACACACAGTAATACTCTGATACAGGTATCACACAGTAATATTCTGATACAGGGTATCACATACAGTAATACTCTGATACAGGTAACACATGCAGTAATACTCTGATAGAGTGTATCACATACAGTAATACTCTGATACAGGTATCACATACAGTAATACTCTGATACAGGGTAGAACATACAGTAATACTCTGATACAGGGTATCATACACAGTAATACTGTGATGCAGGGTATCACATATAGTAATACTCTGATACAGGGTATCACATACAGTAATACTCTGATACTGGGTAGCACATACAGTAATACTCTGATACAGGGCAGAACATACAGTAATAATCTGATACAGGATATCACACACAGAATACTCTGATACTGGGTATCGCATACAATAATACTCTGATACTGGTATCACATACAGTAATACTCTGATACGGGGTATCACATACAGTAATACTCTGATACAGGGTATCACATACAGTAATACTCTGATACAGGGTGGCACATACAGTAATACTCTGATCCAGGTATCACAAACAGTAATACTCTGATACAGGGTATCACACACAGTAATACTCTGATACAGGTTCCACATACAGTAATACTCTGATACAGGTATCACATACAATAATACACTGATACAGGGTATCACATACAGTAATACTCTGATCCAGGTATCACAAACAGTAATACTCTGATACAGGGTATCACACACAGTAATACTCTGATATAGGTTCCACATACAGTAATACTCTGATACAGGTATCACATACAATAATACACTGATACAGGGTATCACATACAGTAATAATCTGATACAGGTAACACATGCAGTAATACTCTGATAGAGTGTATCACATACAGTAATACTCTGATACAGGTATCACATACAGTAATACTCTGATACAGGGTAGAACATACAGTAATACTCTGAAACAGGGTATCATACACAGTAATACTGTGATGCAGGGTATCACATATAGTAATACTCTGATACAGGGTATCACATACAGTAATACTCTGATACTGGGTAGCACATACAGTAATACTCTGATACAGGGTAGAACATACAGTAATACTCATACAGGGTATCACATACAGTAATACTCTGATGCAAGCGTATCACATACAGTAATACTATGATACAGGTAACACATGCAGTAATACTCTGCTACTGGGTAGCACATACGGTAATACTCTGATACAGGGCAGAACATACAGTAATACTCTGATACAGGTATCACACAGTAATATTCTGATACAGGGTATCACATACAGTAATACTCTGATACAGGTAACACATGCAGTAATACTCTGATAGAGTGTATCACATACAGTAATACTCTGATACAGGTATCACATACAGTAATACTCTGATACAGGGTAGAACATACAGTAATACTCTGATACAGGGTATCATACACAGTAATACTGTGATGCAGGGTATCACATATAGTAATACTCTGATACAGGGTATCACATACAGTAATACTCTGATACTGGGTAGCACATACAGTAATACTCTGATACAGGGCAGAACATACAGTAATACTCTGATACTGGATATCACACACAGAATACTATGATACTGGGTATCGCATACAGTAATACTCTGATACTGGTATCACATACAGTAATACTCTGATACGGGGTATCACATACAGTAATACTCTGATACAGGGTATCACATACAGTAATACTCTGATACTGGGTGGCACATACAGTAATACTCTGATCCAGGTATCACAAACAGTAATACTCTGAGACAGGGTATCACACACAGTAATACTCTGATACAGGTTCCACATACAGTAATACTCTGATACAGGTATCACATACAATAATACACTGATACAGGGTATCACATACAGTAATAATCTGATACAGGGTATCACATACAGTAATACTCTGATACAAGGATATCACACACAGTAATACTCTGATACAGGTATCACATACAGTAATATTCTGATACAGGGTATCACATACAGTAATACTCTGATACAGGTAACACATGCAGTAATACTCTGATACAGGGTAGAACATACAGTAATACTCTGATACAGGGTAGAACATACAGTAATACTCTGAAACAGGGTATCATACACAGTAATACTGTGATGCAGGGTATCACATATAGTAATACTCTGATACAGGTATCACATACAATAATACACTGATACAGGGTATCACATACAGTAATACTCTGATCCAGGTATCACAAACAGTAATACTCTGACACAGGGTATCACACACAGTAATACTCTGATACAGGTTCCACATACAGTAATACTCTGATACAGGTATCACATACAATAATACACTGATACAGGGTATCACATACAGTAATACTCTGATACAGGGCGTCACATACAGTAATACTCTGATACAGTTATCACATACAGGAATACTCTGACACAGGGTATCACACACAGTAATACTCTGATACAGGTATCACATACAGTAATACTCTGATACGGGGTATCACATACAGTAATACTCTGATACAGGGTATCACATACAGTAATACTCTGATACAGGGTGGCACATACAGTAATACTCTGATCCAGGTATCACAAACAGTAATACTCTGAGACAGGGTATCACACACAGTAATACTCTGATACAGGTTCCACATACAGTAATACTCTGATACAGGTATCACATACAATAATACACTGATACAGGGTATCACATACAGTAATACTCTGATCCAGGTATCACAAACAGTAATACTCTGATACAGGGTATCACACACAGTAATACTCTGATACAGGTTCCACATACAGTAATACTCTGATACAGGTATCACATACAATAATACACTGATACAGGGTATCACATACAGTAATAATCTGATACAGGGTATCACATGCAGTAATATTCTGATACAGGGTATCACATACAGTAATACTCTGATACAAGGATATCACACACAGTAATACTCTGATACAGGTATCACATACAGTAATATTCTGATACAGGGTATCACATACAGTAATACTCTGATACAGGTAACACATGCAGCAATACTCTGATAGAGTGTATCACATACAGTAATACTCTGATACAGGTATCACATACAGTAATACTCTGATACAGGGTAGAACATACAGTAATACTCTGAAACAGGGTATCATACACAGTAATACTGTGATGCAGGGTATCACATATAGTAATACTCTGATACAGGGTATCACATACAGTAATACTCTGATACTGGGTAGCACATACAGTAATACTCTGATACAGGGTAGAACATACAGTAATACTCATACAGGGTATCACATACAGTAATACTCTGATGCAAGGGTATCACATACAGTAATACTATGATACAGGTAACACATGCAGTAATACTCTGCTACTGGGTAGCACATACGGTAATACTTTGATACAGGGCAGAACATACAGTAATACTCTGATATAGGATATCACACACAGAATACTCTGATACTGGGTATCGCATACAGTAATACTCTGATACAGGGTATCACATACAGTAATACTCTGATACTGGGTAGCACATACAGTAATACTCTGATACAGGGCAGAACATACAGTAATACTCTGATACAGGATATCACACACAGAATACTCTGATACTGGGTATCGCATACAGTAATACTCTGATACTGGTATCACATACAGTAATACTCTGATACGGGGTATCACATACAGTAATACTCTGATACAGGGTATCACATACAGTAATACTCTGATACAGGGTGGCACATACAGTAATACTCTGATCCAGGTATCACAAACAGTAATACTCTGATACAGGGTATCACACAGTAATACTCTGATACAGGTTTCACATACAGTAATACTCTGATACAGGTATCACATACAATAATACACTGATACAGGGTATCGCATACAGTAATAATCTGATACAGGGTATCACATACAGTAATATTCTGATGCAGGGTATCACACACAGTAATACTCTGATACAGGTTCCACATACAGTAATACTCTGATACAGGTATCACATACAATAATACACTGATACAGGGTATCGCATACAGTAATATTCTGATACAGGGTATCACATACAGTAATATTCTGATACAGGGTATCACATACAGAAATACTCTGATACAAGGATATCACACACAGTAATACTCTGATACAGGTATCACATACAGTAATTTTCTGATACAGGGTAACACATACAGTAATACTCTGATACAGGTCACACATGCAGTAATACTCTGATAGAGTGTATCACATACAGTAATACTCTGATACAGGTATCACATACAGTAATACTCTGATACAGGGTAGAACATACAGTAATACTCTGATACAGTTATCACATACAGTAATACTCTGACACAGGGTATCACACACAGTAATACTCTGACACAGGGTATCACACACAGTAATACTCTGATACAGGTATCACATACAGTAATACTCTGATACAGGGTAGAACATACAGTAATACTCTGATACAGGTAACACATGCAGTAATACTCTGATAGAGTGTATCACATATAGTAATACTCTGATACAGGTATCACATACAGTAATACTCTGATACAGGGTAGAACATACAGTAATACTCTGATACAGGGTATCATACACAGTAATACTGTGATGCAGGGTATCACATATAGTAATACTCTGATACAGGGTATCACATACAGTAATACTCTGATACTGGGTAGCACATACAGTAATACTCTGATACAGGCAGAACATACAGTAATACTCTGATACAGGATATCACACACAGAATACTCTGATACTGGGTATCGCATACAGTAATACTCTGATACTGGTATCACATACAGTAATACTCTGATACGGGGTATCACATACAGTAATACTCTGATACAGGGTATCACATACAGTAATACTCTGATACAGGGTGGCACATACAGTAATACTCTGATCCAGGTATCACACACAGTAATACTCTGATACAGGTTCCACATACAGTAATACTCTGATACAGGTATCACATACAATAATACACTGATACAGGGTATCACATACAGTAATACTCTGATCCAGGTATCACAAACAGTAATACTCTGATACAGGGTATCACACACAGTAATACTCTGATACAGGTTCCACATACAGTAATACTCTGATACAGGTATCACATACAGTAATACACTGATACAGGGTTTCACATGCAGTAAGAATCTGATACAGGGTATCACATTCAGTAATATTCTGATACAGGGTATCACATACAGTAATACTCTGATACAAGGATATCACACACAGTAATACTCTGATACAGGTATCACATACAGTAATATTCTGAAACAGGGTATCACATACAGTAATACTCTGATACAGGTAACACATGCAGTAATACTCTGATAGAGTGTATCACATACAGTAATACTCTGATACAGGTATCACATACAGTAATACTCTGATACAGGGTAGAACATACAGTAATACTCTGATACAGGGTATCATACACAGTAATACTGTGATGCAGGGTATCACATATAGTAATACTCTGATACAGGGTATCACATACAGTAATACTCTGATACTGGGTAGCACATAGAGTAATACTCTGATACAGGGTAGAACATACAGTAATACTCTGATACAGGGTATCACATACAGTAATACTCTGATGCAAGGGTATCACATACAGTAATACTATGATACAGGTAACACATGCAGTAATACTCTGATACAGGGCATCACATACAGTACTACTCTGATACAGTTATCACATACAGTAATACTCTGACACAGGGTATCACACACAGTAATACTCTGATACAGGTATCACATGCAGTAATACTCTGATACAGGGTAGAACATACAGTAATACTCTGATACAGGGTATCACATACAGTAATACTCTGATACAAGGGTATCACACACAGTAATACTCTGATACAGGTATCACACAGTAATATTCTGATACAGGGTATCACATACAGTAATACTCTGATACAGATAACACATGCAGTAATACTCTGATAGAGTGTATCACATACAATAATACTCTGATACAGGTATCACATACAGTAATACTCTGATACAGGGTAGAACATACAGTAATACTCTGATACAGGGTATCATACACAGTAATACTGTAATGCAGGGTATCACATATAGTAATACTCTGATACAGGGTATCACATACAGTAATACTCTGATACTGGGTAGCACAAACAGTAATTCTCTGATACAGGGCAGAACATACAGTAATATTCTGATACAGGATATCACACACAGAATACTCTGATACTGGGTATCGCATACAGTAATACTCTGATACTTGTATCACATACAGTAATACTCTGATACGGGGTATCACATACAGTAATACTCTGATACAGGGTATCACATACAGTAATACTCTGATACAGGGTGGCACATACAGTAATACTCTGATCCAGGTATCACATACAGTAATACTCTGATACAGGGTATCACATACAGTAATACTCTGATACAGGGTATCACACACAGTAATACTCTGATACAGGTTCCACATACAGTAATACTCTGATACAGGTATCACATACAATAATACACTGATACAGGGTATCACATACAGTAATAAGCTGATACAGGGTATCACATACAGTAATATTCTGATACAGGGTATCACATACAGTAATACTCTGATACAAGGATATCACACACAGTAATACTCTGATACAGGTATCACATACAGTAATATTCTGATACAGGGTATCACATACAGTAATACTCTGATACAGGTAACACATGCAGTAATACTCTGATAGAGTGTATCACATACAGTAATAATCTGATACAGGTAACACATGCAGTAATACTCTGATAGAGTGCATCACATACAGTAATACTTTGATACAGGTATCACATACAGTAATACTCTGATGCAGGGTAGAACATACAGTAATACTCTGATACAGGGTATCATACACAGTAATACTGTAATGCAGGGTATCACATATAGTAATACTCTGATACAGGGTATCACATACAGTAATACTCTGATACTGGGTAGCACATACAGTAATACTCTGATACAGGGTAGAACATACCATAATACTCTGATGCAAGGGTATCACATACAGTAATACTATGATACAGGTAACACATGCAGTAATACTCTGATACAGGGCGTCACATACAGTAATACTCTGATACAGTTATCACATACAGGAATACTCTGACACAGGGTATCACACACAGTAATACTCTGATACAGGTATCACATACAGTAATACTCTGATACAGGATAGAACATACAGTAATACTCTGATACAGGGTATCACATACAGTAATAATCTGATACAGGGTATCACACACAGTAATACTCTGATACTGGTATCACATACAGTAATATTCTGATACAGGGTATCACATACAGTAATACTCTGATACAGGTTAGCACATACAGTAATACTCTAATACAGGGTGTCACATACAGTAATACTCTGATCCAGGTATCACAAACAGTAATACTCTGATACAGGGTATCACACAGTAATACTCTGATACAGGTTCCACATACAGTAATACTCTGATACAGGTATCACATACAATAATACACTGATACAGGGTATCGCATACAGTAATAATCTGATACAGGGTATCACATACAGTAATATTCTGATACAGGGTATCACACACAGTAATACTCTGATACAGGTTCCACATACAGTAATACTCTGATACAGGTATCACATACAATAATACACTGATACAGGGTATCGCATACAGTAATATTCTGATACAGGGTATCACATACAGTAATATTCTGATACAGGGTATCACATACAGAAATACTCTGATACAAGGATATCACACACAGTAATACTCTGATACAGGTATCACATACAGTAATATTCTGATACAGGGTATCACATACAGTAATACTCTGATACAGGTCACACATGCAGTAATACTCTGATAGAGTGTATCACATACAGTAATACTCTGATACAGGTATCACATACAGTAATACTCTGATACAGGGTAGAACATACAGTAATACTCTGATACAGTTATCACATACAGTAATACTCTGACACAGGGTATCACACACAGTAATACTCTGATACAGGTATCACATACAGTAATACTCTGATACAGGGTAGAACATACAGTAATACTCTGATACAGGTAACACATGCAGTAATACTCTGATAGAGTGTATCACATATAGTAATACTCTGATACAGGTATCACATACAGTAATACTCTGATACAGGGTAGAACATACAGTAATACTCTGATACAGGGTATCATACACAGTAATACTGTGATGCAGGGTATCACATATAGTAATACTCTGATACAGGGTATCACATACAGTAATACTCTGATACTGGGTAGCACATACAGTAATACTCTGATACAGGGCAGAACATACAGTAATACTCTGATACAGGATATCACACACAGAATACTCTGATACTGGGTATCGCATACAGTAATACTCTGATACTGGTATCACATACAGTAATACTCTGATACGGGGTATCACATACAGTAATACTCTGATACAGGGTATCACATACAGTAATACTCTGATACAGGGTGGCACATACAGTAATACTCTGATCCAGGTATCACAAACAGTAATACTCTGATACAGGGTATCACACACAGTAATACTCTGATACAGGTTCCACATACAGTAATACTCTGATACAGGTATCACATACAATAATACACTGATACAGGGTATCACATACAGTAATACTCTGATCCAGGTATCACAAACAGTAATACTCTGATACAGGGTATCACACACAGTAATACTCTGATACAGGTTCCACATACAGTAATACTCTGATACAGGTATCACATACAGTAATACACTGATACAGGGTTTCACATGCAGTAAGAATCTGATACAGGGTATCACATTCAGTAATGTTCTGATACAGGGTATCACATACAGTAATACTCTGATACAAGGATATCACACACAGTAATACTCTGATACAGGTATCACATACAGTAATATTGTGAAACAGGGTATCACATACAGTAATACTCTGATACAGGTAACACATGCAGTAATACTCTGATAGAGTGTATCACATACAGTAATACTCTGATACAGGTATCACATACAGTAATACTCTGATACAGGGTAGAACATACAGTAATACTCTGATACAGGGTTTCATACACAGTAATACTCTGATACAGGGTATCACATACAGTAATACTCTGATACTGGGTAGCACATACAGTAATACTCTGATACAGGGTAGAACATACAGTAATACTCTGATACAGCGTATCACATACAGTAATACTCTGATGCAAGGGTATCACATACAGTAATACTATGATACAGGTAACACATGCAGTAATACTCTGATACAGGGCATCACATACAGTACTACTCTGATACAGTTATCACATACAGTAATACTCTGACACAGGGTATCACACACAGTAATACTCTGATACAGGTATCACATGCAGTAATACTCTGATACAGGGTAGAACATACAGTAATACTCTGATACAGGGTATCACATACAGTAATACTCTGATACAAGGGTATCACACACAGTAATACTCTGATACAGGTATCACACAGTAATATTCTGATACAGGGTATCACATACAGTAATACTCTGATACAGGTAACACATGCAGTAATACTCTGATAGAGTGTATCACATACAATAATACTCTGATACAGGTATCACATACAGTAATACTCTGATACAGTGTAGAACATACAGTAATACTCTGATACAGGGTATCATACACAGTAATACTGTAATGCAGGGTATCACATATAGTAATACTCTGATACAGGGTATCACATACAGTAATACTCTGATACTGGGTAGCACATACAGTAATACTCTGATACAGGGCAGAACATACAGTAATATTCTGATACAGGATATCACACACAGAATACTCTGATACTGGGTATCGCATACAGTAATACTCTGATACTGGTATCACATACAGTAATACTCTGATACGGGGTATCACATACAGTAATACTCTGATACAGGGTATCACATACAGTAATACTCTGATTTTGGGTGGCACATACAGTAATACTCTGATCCAGGTATCACATACAGTAATACTCTGATACAGGGTATCACACACAGTAATACTCTGATACAGGGTATCACACACAGTAATACTCTGATACAGGTATCACATACAATAATACACTGATACAGGGTATCACATACAGTAATAAGCTGATACAGGGTATCACATACAGTAATATTCTGATACAGGGTATCACATACAGTAATACTCTGATACAAGGATATCACACACAGTAATACTCTGATACAGGTATCACATACAGTAATATTCTGATACAGGGTATCACATACAGTAATACTCTGATACAGGTAACACATGCAGTAATACTCTGATAGAGTGTATCACATACAGTAATAATCTGATACAGGTAACACATGCAGTAATACTCTGATAGAGTGCATCACATACAGTAATACTTTGATACAGGTATCACATACAGTAATACTCTGATGCAGGGTAGAACATACAGTTATACTCTGATACAGGGTATCATACACAGTAATACTGTAATGCAGGGTATCACATATAGTAATACTCTGATACAGGGTATCACATACAGTAATACTCTGATACTGGGTAGCACATACAGTAATACTCTGATACAGGGTAGAACATACCATAATACTCTGATGCAAGGGTATCACATACAGTAATACTATGATACAGGTAACACATGCAGTAATACTCTGATACAGGGCGTCACATACAGTAATACTCTGATACAGTTATCACATACAGTAATACTCTGACACAGGGTATCACACACAGTAATACTCTGATACAGGTATCACATACAGTAATACTCTGATACAGGATAGAACATACAGTAATACTCTGATACAGGGTATCACATACAGTAATAATCTGATACAGGGTATCACACACAGTAATACTCTGATATTGGTATCACATACAGTAATATTCTGATACAGGGTATCACATACAGTAATACTCTGATACAGGTTAGCACATACAGTAATACTCTAATACAGGGTGTCACATACAGTAATACTCTGATACTGGGTAGCACATACAGTAATACTCTGATACAGGGTAGAACATACAGTAATACTCTGATACAGGTATCACATACAGTAATACTCTGATGCAAGGGTATCACATACAGTAATACTATGATACAGGTAACACATGCAGTAATACTCAGATACAGGGCGTCACATACAGTAATACTCTGATACAGTTATCACATACAGTAATACTCTGACACAGGGTATCACACACAGTAATACTCTGATACAGGTATCACATACAGTAATACTCTGATACAGGGTAGAACATACAGTAATACTCTGATACAGGGTATCACATACAGTAATACTCTGATACAAGGGTATCACACAGTAATATTCTGATATGGGCTATCACATACAGTAATACTCTGATACAGGTAACACATGCAGTAATACTCTGATAGAGTGTATCACATACCGTAATACTCTGATACAGGTATCACATACAGTAATACTCTGATACAGGGTAGAACATACAGTAATACTCTGATACAGGGTATCATACACAGTAATACTGTGATGCAGGGTATCACATATAGTAATACTCTGATACAGGGTATCACATACAGTAATACTCTGATACTGGGTAGCACATACAGTAATACTCTGATACAGGGCAGAACATACAGTAATACTCTGATACAGGATATCACACACAGAATACTCTGATACTGGGTATCGCATACAGTAATACTCTGATACTGGCATCACATACAGTAATACTCTGATACGGGGTATCACATACAGTAATACTCTGATACAGGGTATCACATACAGTAATACTCTGATACAGGGTGGCACATACAGTAATACTCTGATCCAGGTATCACAAACAGTAATACTCTGATACAGGGTATCACACACAGTAATACTCTGATACAGGTTCCACATACAGTAATACTCTGATACAGGTATCACATACAATAATACACTGATACAGGGTATCACATACAGTAATACTCTGATCCAGGTATCACAAACAGTAATACTCTGATACAGGGTATCACACACAGTAATACTCTGATACAGATTCCACATACAGTAATACTCTGATATAGGATATCACACACAGAATACTCTGATACTGGGTATCGCATACAGTAATACTCTGATACAGGGTATCACATACAGTAATACTCTGATACTGGGTAGCACATACAGTAATACTCTGATACAGGGCAGAACATACAGTAATACTCTGATATAGGATATCACACACAGAAATACTCTGATACAAGGATATCACACACAGTAATACTCTGATACAGGTATCACATACAGTAATATTCTGATACAGGGTATCACATACAGTAATACTCTGATACAGGTCACACATGCAGTAATACTCTGATAGAGTGTATCACATACAGTAATACTCTGATACAGGTATCACATACAGTAATACTCTGATACAGGATAGAACATACAGTAATACTCTGATACAGGGTATCACATACAGTAATAATCTGATACAGGGTATCACACACAGTAATACTCTGATACTGGTATCACATACAGTAATATTCTGATACAGGGTATCACATACAGTAATACTCTGATACAGGTAACACATGCAGTAATACTCTGATAGAGTGTATCACATACAGTAATAATCTGATACAGGTAACACATGCAGTAATACTCTGATAGAGTGCATCACATACAGTAATACTTTGATACAGGTATCACATACAGTAATACTCTGATGCAGGGTAGAACATACAGTAATACTCTGATACAGGGTATCATACACAGTAATACTGTAATGCAGGGTATCACATATAGTAATACTCTGATACAGGGTATCACATACAGTAATACTCTGATACTGGGTAGCACATACAGTAATACTCTGATACAGGGTAGAACATACCATAATACTCTGATGCAAGGGTATCACATACAGTAATACTATGATACAGGTAACACATGCAGTAATACTCTGATACAGGGCGTCACATACAGTAATACTCTGATACAGTTATCACATACAGTAATACTCTGACACAGGGTATCACACACAGTAATACTCTGATACAGGTATCACATACAGTAATACTCTGATACAGGATAGAACATACAGTAATACTCTGATACAGGGTATCACATACAGTAATAATCTGATACAGGGTATCACACACAGTAATACTCTGATATTGGTATCACATACAGTAATATTCTGATACAGGGTATCACATACAGTAATACTCTGATACAGGTTAGCACATACAGTAATACTCTAATACAGGGTGTCACATACAGTAATACTCTGATACTGGGTAGCACATACAGTAATACTCTGATACAGGGTAGAACATACAGTAATACTCTGATACAGGTATCACATACAGTAATACTCTGATGCAAGGGTATCACATACAGTAATACTATGATACAGGTAACACATGCAGTAATACTCAGATACAGGGCGTCACATACAGTAATACTCTGATACAGTTATCACATACAGTAATACTCTGACACAGGGTATCACACACAGTAATACTCTGATACAGGTATCACATACAGTAATACTCTGATACAGGGTAGAACATACAGTAATACTCTGATACAGGGTATCACATACAGTAATACTCTGATACAAGGGTATCACACACAGTAATACTCTGATACAGGTATCACACAGTAATATTCTGATACAGGCTATCACATACAGTAATACTCTGATACAGGTAACACATGCAGTAATACTCTGATAGAGTGTATCACATACCGTAATACTCTGATACAGGTATCACATACAGTAATACTCTGATACAGGGTAGAACATACAGTAATACTCTGATACAGGGTATCATACACAGTAATACTGTGATGCAGGTTATCACATATAGTAATACTCTGATACAGGGTATCACATACAGTAATACTCTGATACTGGGTAGCACATACAGTAATACTCTGATACAGGGCAGAACATACAGTAATACTCTGATACAGGATATCACACACAGAATACTCTGATACTGGGTATCGCATACAGTAATACTCTGATACTGGTATCTCATACAGTAATACTCTGATACGGGGTATCACATACAGTAATACTCTGATACAGGGTATCACATACAGTAATACTCTGATACAGGGTGGCACATACAGTAATACTCTGATCCAGGTATCACAAACAGTAATACTCTGATACAGGTTCCACATACAGTAATACTCTGATACAGGTATCACATACAATAATACACTGATACAGGGTATCACATACAGTAATACTCTGATACAAGGATATCACACACAGTAATACTCTGATACAGGTAACACATGCAGTAATACTCTGATAGAGTGTATCACATACAGTAATACTCTGATACAGGTATCACATACAGTAATACTCTGATACAGGGTAGAACATACAGTAATACTCTGAAACAGGGTATAATACACAGTAATACTGTGATGCAGGGTATCACATATAGTAATACTCTGATACAGGGTATCACATACAGTAATACTCTGATACTGGGTAGCACATACAGTAATACTCTGATACAGGGTAGAACATACAGTAATACTCATACAGGGTATCACATACAGTAATACTCTGATGCAAGGGTATCACATACAGTAATACTATGATACAGGTAACACATGCAGTAATACTCTGCTACTGGGTAGCACATACGGTAATACTCTGATACAGGGCAGAACATACAGTAATACTCTGATATAGGATATCACACACAGAATACTCTGATACTGGGTATCGCATACAGTAATACTCTGATACAGGGTATCACATACAGTAATACTCTGATACTGGGTAGCACATACAGTAATACTCTGATACAGGGCAGAACATACAGTAATACTCTGATATAGGATATCACACACAGAATACTCTGATACTGGGTATCGCATGCAGTAATACTCTGATACTGGTATCACATACAGTAATACTCTGATACGGGGTATCACATACAGTAATACTCTGATACAGGTATCACATACAGTAATATTCTGATACAGGGTATCACATACAGTAATACTCTGATACAGGTAACACATGCAGTAATACTCTGATAGAGTGTATCACATACAGTAATACTCTGATACAGGTATCACATACAGTAATACTCTGATACAGGGTAGAACATACAGTAATACTCTGAAACAGGGTATCATACACAGTAATACTGTGATGCAGGGTATCACATATAGTAATACTCTGATACAGGGTATCACATACAGTAATACTCTGATACTGGGTAGCACATACAGTAATACTCTGATACAGGGTAGAACATACAGTAATACTCATACAGGGTATCACATACAGTAATACTGTGATGCAAGGGTATCACATACAGTAATACTATGATACAGGTAACACATGCAGTAATACTCTGCTACTGGGTAGCACATACGGTAATACTCTGATACAGGGCAGAACATACAGTAATACTCTGATATAGGATATCACACACAGAATACTCTCATACTGGGTATCGCATACAGTAATACTCTGATACAGGGTATCACATACAGTAATACTCTGATACTGGGTAGCACATACAGTAATACTCTGATACAGGGCAGAACATACAGTAATACTCTGATATAGGATATCACACACAGAATACTCTGATACTGGGTATCGCATACAGTAATACTCTGATACTGGTATCACATACAGTAATACTCTGATACGGGGTATCACATACAGTAATACTCTGATACAGGGTATCACATACAGTAATACTCTGATACAGGGTGGCACATACAGTAATACTCTGATCCAGGTATCACAAACAGTAATACTCTGATACAGGGTATCACACAGTAATACTCTGATACAGGTTCCACATACAGTAATACTCTGATACAGGTATCACATACAATAATACACTGATACAGGGTATCGCATACAGTAATAATCTGATACAGGGTATCACATACAGTAATATTCTGATACAGGGTATCACACACAGTAATACTCTGATACAAGGATATCACACACAGTAATACTCTGATACAGGTATCACATACAATAATGCACTGATACAGGGTATCACATACAGTAATAATCTGATACAGGGTATCACATACAGTAATACTCTGATACAAGGATATCACACACAGTAATACTCTGATACAGGTATCAC
Source organism: Pristiophorus japonicus (assembly GCF_044704955.1). NCBI lineage: Eukaryota > Metazoa > Chordata > Chondrichthyes > Pristiophoridae > Pristiophorus > Pristiophorus japonicus. The sequence continues at coordinate 72,037,434 of NC_091992.1, read as the reverse complement.
ATACAGTAATATTCTGATACAGGGTATCACATACAGTAATACTCTGATACAGGTAACACATGCAGTAATACTCTGATAGAGTGTATCACATACAGTAATACTCTGATACAGGTATCACATACAGTAATACTCTGATACAGGGTAGAACATACAGTAATACTCTGAAACAGGGTATCATACACAGTAATACTGTGATGCAGGGTATCACATATAGTAATACTCTGATACAGGGTATCACATACAGTAATACTCTGATACTGGGTAGCACATACAGTAATACTCTGATACAGGGTAGAACATACAGTAATACTCATACAGGGTATCACATACAGTAATACTCTGATGCAAGGGTATCACATACAGTAATACTATGATACAGGTAACACATGCAGTAATACTCTGCTACTGGGTAGCACATACGGTAATACTCTGATACAGGGCAGAACATACAGTAATACTCTGATATAGGATATCACACACAGAATACTCTGATACTGGGTATCGCATACAGTAATACTCTGATACAGGGTATCACATACAGTAATACTCTGATACTGGGTAGCACATACAGTAATACTCTGATACAGGGCAGAACATACAGTAATACTCTGATATAGGATATCACACACAGAAATACTCTGATACAAGGATATCACACACAGTAATACTCTGATACAGGTATCACATACAGTAATATTCTGATACAGGGTATCACATACAGTAATACTCTGATACAGGTCACACATGCAGTAATACTCTGATAGAGTGTATCACATACAGTAATACTCTGATACAGGTATCACATACAGTAATACTCTGATACAGGGTAGAACATACAGTAATACTCTGATACAGTTATCACATACAGTAATACTCTGACACAGGGTATCACACACAGTAATACTCTGATACAGGTATCACATACAGTAATACTCTGATACAGGGTAGACCATACAGTAATACTCTGATACAGGTAACACATGCAGTAATACTCTGATAGAGTGTATCACATATAGTAATACTCTGATACAGGTATCACATACAGTAATACTCTGATACAGGGTAGAACATACAGTAATACTCTGATACAGGGTATCATACACAGTAATACTGTGATGCAGGGTATCACATATAGTAATACTCTGATACTGGGTAGCACATACAGTAATACTCTGATACAGGGCAGAACATACAGTAATACTCTGATACAGGATATCACACACAGAATACTCTGATACTGGGTATCGCATACAGTAATACTCTGATACTGGCATCACATACAGTAATACTCTGATACGGGGTATCACATACAGTAATACTCTGATACAGGGTATCACATACAGTAATACTCTGATACAGGGTGGCACATACAGTAATACTCTGATCCAGGTATCACAAACAGTAATACTCTGATACAGGGTATCACACACAGTAATACTCTGATACAGGTTCCACATACAGTAATACTCTGATACAGGTATCACATACAATAATACACTGATACAGGGTATCACATACAGTAATACTCTGATCCAGGTATCACAAACAGTAATACTCTGATACAGGGTATCACACACAGTAATACTCTGATACAGATTCCACATACAGTAATACTCTGATATAGGATATCACACACAGAATACTCTGATACTGGGTATCGCATACAGTAATACTCTGATACAGGGTATCACATACAGTAATACTCTGATACTGGGTAGCACATACAGTAATACTCTGATACAGGGCAGAACATACAGTAATACTCTGATATAGGATATCACACACAGAAATACTCTGATACAAGGATATCACACACAGTAATACTCTGATACAGGTATCACATACAGTAATATTCTGATACAGGGTATCACATACAGTAATACTCTGATACAGGTCACACATGCAGTAATACTCTGATAGAGTGTATCACATACAGTAATACTCTGATACAGGTATCACATACAGTAATACTCTGATACAGGATAGAACATACAGTAATACTCTGATACAGGGTATCACATACAGTAATAATCTGATACAGGGTATCACACACAGTAATACTCTGATACTGGTATCACATACAGTAATATTCTGATACAGGGTATCACATACAGTAATACTCTGATACAGGTAACACATGCAGTAATACTCTGATAGAGTGTATCACATACAGTAATAATCTGATACAGGTAACACATGCAGTAATACTCTGATAGAGTGCATCACATACAGTAATACTTTGATACAGGTATCACATACAGTAATACTCTGATGCAGGGTAGAACATACAGTAATACTCTGATACAGGGTATCATACACAGTAATACTGTAATGCAGGGTATCACATATAGTAATACTCTGATACAGGGTATCACATACAGTAATACTCTGATACTGGGTAGCACATACAGTAATACTCTGATACAGGGTAGAACATACCATAATACTCTGATGCAAGGGTATCACATACAGTAATACTATGATACAGGTAACACATGCAGTAATACTCTGATACAGGGCGTCACATACAGTAATACTCTGATACAGTTATCACATACAGTAATACTCTGACACAGGGTATCACACACAGTAATACTCTGATACAGGTATCACATACAGTAATACTCTGATACAGGATAGAACATACAGTAATACTCTGATACAGGGTATCACATACAGTAATAATCTGATACAGGGTATCACACACAGTAATACTCTGATATTGGTATCACATACAGTAATATTCTGATACAGGGTATCACATACAGTAATACTCTGATACAGGTTAGCACATACAGTAATACTCTAATACAGGGTGTCACATACAGTAATACTCTGATACTGGGTAGCACATACAGTAATACTCTGATACAGGGTAGAACATACAGTAATACTCTGATACAGGTATCACATACAGTAATACTCTGATGCAAGGGTATCACATACAGTAATACTATGATACAGGTAACACATGCAGTAATACTCAGATACAGGGCGTCACATACAGTAATACTCTGATACAGTTATCACATACAGTAATACTCTGACACAGGGTATCACACACAGTAATACTCTGATACAGGTATCACATACAGTAATACTCTGATACAGGGTAGAACATACAGTAATACTCTGATACAGGGTATCACATACAGTAATACTCTGATACAAGGGTATCACACAGTAATATTCTGATATGGGCTATCACATACAGTAATACTCTGATACAGGTAACACATGCAGTAATACTCTGATAGAGTGTATCACATACCGTAATACTCTGATACAGGTATCACATACAGTAATACTCTGATACAGGGTAGAACATACAGTAATACTCTGATACAGGGTATCATACACAGTAATACTGTGATGCAGGGTATCACATATAGTAATACTCTGATACAGGGTATCACATACAGTAATACTCTGATACTGGGTAGCACATACAGTAATACTCTGATACAGGGCAGAACATACAGTAATACTCTGATACAGGATATCACACACAGAATACTCTGATACTGGGTATCGCATACAGTAATACTCTGATACTGGTATCTCATACAGTAATACTCTGATACGGGGTATCACATACAGTAATACTCTGATACAGGGTATCACATACAGTAATACTCTGATACAGGGTGGCACATACAGTAATACTCTGATCCAGGTATCACAAACAGTAATACTCTGATACAGGTTCCACATACAGTAATACTCTGATACAGGTATCACATACAATAATACACTGATACAGGGTATCACATACAGTAATACTCTGATACAAGGATATCACACACAGTAATACTCTGATACAGGTAACACATGCAGTAATACTCTGATAGAGTGTATCACATCCAGTAATAATCTGATACAGGTAACACATGCAGTAATACTCTGATAGAGTGCATCACATACAGTAATACTTTGATACAGGTATCACATACAGTAATACTCTGATGCAGGGTAGAACATACAGTAATACTCTGATACAGGGTATCATACACAGTAATACTGTAATGCAGGGTATCACATATAGTAATACTCTGATACAGGGTATCACATACAGTAATACTCTGATACTGGGTAGCACATACAGTAATACTCTGATACAGGGTAGAACATACCATAATACTCTGATGCAAGGGTATCACATACAGTAATACTATGATACAGGTAACACATGCAGTAATACTCTGATACAGGGCGTCACATACAGTAATACTCTGATACAGTTATCACATACAGTAATACTCTGACACAGGGTATCACACACAGTAATACTCTGATACAGGTATCACATACAGTAATACTCTGATACAGGATAGAACATACAGTAATACTCTGATACAGGGTATCACATACAGTAATAATCTGATACAGGGTATCACACACAGTAATACTCTGATATTGGTATCACATACAGTAATATTCTGATACAGGGTATCACATACAGTAATACTCTGATACAGGTTAGCACATACAGTAATACTCTAATACAGGGTGTCACATACAGTAATACTCTGATACTGGGTAGCACATACAGTAATACTCTGATACAGGGTAGAACATACAGTAATACTCTGATACAGGTATCACATACAGTAATACTCTGATGCAAGGGTATCACATACAGTAATACTATGATACAGGTAACACATGCAGTAATACTCAGATACAGGGCGTCACATACAGTAATACTCTGATACAGTTATCACATACAGTAATACTCTGACACAGGGTATCACACACAGTAATACTCTGATACAGGTATCACATACAGTAATACTCTGATACAGGGTAGAACATACAGTAATACTCTGATACAGGGTATCACATACAGTAATACTCTGATACAAGGGTATCACACAGTAATATTCTGATATGGGCTATCACATACAGTAATACTCTGATACAGGTAACACATGCAGTAATACTCTGATAGAGTGTATCACATACCGTAATACTCTGATACAGGTATCACATACAGTAATACTCTGATACAGGGTAGAACATACAGTAATACTCTGATACAGGGTATCATACACAGTAATACTGTGATGCAGGGTATCACATATAGTAATACTCTGATACAGGGTATCACATACAGTAATACTCTGATACTGGGTAGCACATACAGTAATACTCTGATACAGGGCAGAACATACAGTAATACTCTGATACAGGATATCACACACAGAATACTCTGATACTGGGTATCGCATACAGTAATACTCTGATACTGGTATCTCATACAGTAATACTCTGATACGGGGTATCACATACAGTAATACTCTGATACAGGGTATCACATACAGTAATACTCTGATACAGGGTGGCACATACAGTAATACTCTGATCCAGGTATCACAAACAGTAATACTCTGATACAGGTTCCACATACAGTAATACTCTGATACAGGTATCACATACAATAATACACTGATACAGGGTATCACATACAGTAATACTCTGATACAAGGATATCACACACAGTAATACTCTGATACAGGTAACACATGCAGTAATACTCTGATAGAGTGTATCACATCCAGTAATAATCTGATACAGGTAACACATGCAGTAATACTCTGATAGAGTGCATCACATACAGTAATACTTTGATACAGGTATCACATACAGTAATACTCTGATGCAGGGTAGAACATACAGTAATACTCTGATACAGGGTATCATACACAGTAATACTGTAATGCAGGGTATCACATATAGTAATACTCTGATACAGGGTATCACATACAGTAATACTCTGATACTGGGTAGCACATACAGTAATACTCTGATACAGGGTAGAACATACCATAATACTCTGATGCAAGGGTATCACATACAGTAATACTATGATACAGGTAACACATGCAGTAATACTCTGATACAGGGCGTCACATACAGTAATACTCTGATACAGTTATCACATACAGTAATACTCTGACACAGGGTATCACACACAGTAATACTCTGATACAGGTATCACATACAGTAATACTCTGATACAGGATAGAACATACAGTAATACTCTGATACAGGGTATCACATACAGTAATAATCTGATACAGGGTATCACACACAGTAATACTCTGATATTGGTATCACATACAGTAATATTCTGATACAGGGTATCACATACAGTAATACTCTGATACAGGTTAGCACATACAGTAATACTCTAATACAGGGTGTCACATACAGTAATACTCTGATACTGGGTAGCACATACAGTAATACTCTGATACAGGGTAGAACATACAGTAATACTCTGATACAGGTATCACATACAGTAATACTCTGATGCAAGGGTATCACATACAGTAATACTATGATACAGGTAACACATGCAGTAATACTCAGATACAGGGCGTCACATACAGTAATACTCTGATACAGTTATCACATACAGTAATACTCTGACACAGGGTATCACACACAGTAATACTCTGATACAGGTATCACATACAGTAATACTCTGATACAGGGTAGAACATACAGTAATACTCTGATACAGGGTATCACATACAGTAATACTCTGATACAAGGGTATCACACACAGTAATACTCTGATACAGGTATCACACAGTAATATTCTGATACAGGCTATCACATACAGTAATACTCTGATACAGGTAACACATGCAGTAATACTCTGATAGAGTGTATCACATACCGTAATACTCTGATACAGGTATCACATACAGTAATACTCTGATACAGGGTAGAACATACAGTAATACTCTGATACAGGGTATCATACACAGTAATACTGTGATGCAGGTTATCACATATAGTAATACTCTGATACAGGGTATCACATACAGTAATACTCTGATACTGGGTAGCACATACAGTAATACTCTGATACAGGGCAGAACATACAGTAATACTCTGATACAGGATATCACACACAGAATACTCTGATACTGGGTATCGCATACAGTAATACTCTGATACTGGTATCTCATACAGTAATACTCTGATACGGGGTATCACATACAGTAATACTCTGATACAGGGTATCACATACAGTAATACTCTGATACAGGGTGGCACATACAGTAATACTCTGATCCAGGTATCACAAACAGTAATACTCTGATACAGGTTCCACATACAGTAATACTCTGATACAGGTATCACATACAATAATACACTGATACAGGGTATCACATACAGTAATACTCTGATACAAGGATATCACACACAGTAATACTCTGATACAGGTAACACATGCAGTAATACTCTGATAGAGTGTATCACATACAGTAATACTCTGATACAGGTATCACATACAGTAATACTCTGATACAGGGTAGAACATACAGTAATACTCTGAAACAGGGTATCATACACAGTAATACTGTGATGCAGGGTATCACATATAGTAATACTCTGATACAGGGTATCACATACAGTAATACTCTGATACTGGGTAGCACATACAGTAATACTCTGATACAGGGTAGAACATACAGTAATACTCATACAGGGTATCACATACAGTAATACTCTGATGCAAGGGTATCACATACAGTAATACTATGATACAGGTAACACATGCAGTAATACTCTGCTACTGGGTAGCACATACGGTAATACTCTGATACAGGGCAGAACATACAGTAATACTCTGATATAGGATATCACACACAGAATACTCTGATACTGGGTATCGCATACAGTAATACTCTGATACAGGGTATCACATACAGTAATACTCTGATACTGGGTAGCACATACAGTAATACTCTGATACAGGGCAGAACATACAGTAATACTCTGATATAGGATATCACACACAGAATACTCTGATACTGGGTATCGCATGCAGTAATACTCTGATACTGGTATCACATACAGTAATACTCTGATACGGGGTATCACATACAGTAATACTCTGATACAGGTATCACATACAGTAATATTCTGATACAGGGTATCACATACAGTAATACTCTGATACAGGTAACACATGCAGTAATACTCTGATAGAGTGTATCACATACAGTAATACTCTGATACAGGTATCACATACAGTAATACTCTGATACAGGGTAGAACATACAGTAATACTCTGAAACAGGGTATCATACACAGTAATACTGTGATGCAGGGTATCACATATAGTAATACTCTGATACAGGGTATCACATACAGTAATACTCTGATACTGGGTAGCACATACAGTAATACTCTGATACAGGGTAGAACATACAGTAATACTCATACAGGGTATCACATACAGTAATACTGTGATGCAAGGGTATCACATACAGTAATACTATGATACAGGTAACACATGCAGTAATACTCTGCTACTGGGTAGCACATACGGTAATACTCTGATACAGGGCAGAACATACAGTAATACTCTGATATAGGATATCACACACAGAATACTCTCATACTGGGTATCGCATACAGTAATACTCTGATACAGGGTATCACATACAGTAATACTCTGATACTGGGTAGCACATACAGTAATACTCTGATACAGGGCAGAACATACAGTAATACTCTGATATAGGATATCACACACAGAATACTCTGATACTGGGTATCGCATACAGTAATACTCTGATACTGGTATCACATACAGTAATACTCTGATACGGGGTATCACATACAGTAATACTCTGATACAGGGTATCACATACAGTAATACTCTGATACAGGGTGGCACATACAGTAATACTCTGATCCAGGTATCACAAACAGTAATACTCTGATACAGGGTATCACACAGTAATACTCTGATACAGGTTCCACATACAGTAATACTCTGATACAGGTATCACATACAATAATACACTGATACAGGGTATCGCATACAGTAATAATCTGATACAGGGTATCACATACAGTAATATTCTGATACAGGGTATCACACACAGTAATACTCTGATACAAGGATATCACACACAGTAATACTCTGATACAGGTATCACATACAATAATGCACTGATACAGGGTATCACATACAGTAATAATCTGATACAGGGTATCACATACAGTAATACTCTGATACAAGGATATCACACACAGTAATACTCTGATACAGGTATCACATACAGTAATATTCTGATACAGGGTATCACATACAGTAATACTCTGATACAGGTAACACATGCAGTAATACTCTGATAGAGTGTATCACATACAGTAATACTCTGATACAGGTATCACATACAGTAATACTCTGATACAGGGTAGAACATACAGTAATACTCTGAAACAGGGTATCATACACAGTAATACTGTGATGCAGGGTATCACATATAGTAATACTCTGATACAGGGTATCACATACAGTAATACTCTGATACTGGGTAGCACATACAGTAATACTCTGATACAGGGTAGAACATACAGTAATACTCATACAGGGTATCACATACAGTAATACTCTGATGCAAGGGTATCACATACAGTAATACTATGATACAGGTAACACATGCAGTAATACTCTGCTACTGGGTAGCACATACGGTAATACTCTGATACAGGGCAGAACATACAGTAATACTCTGATATAGGATATCACACACAGAATACTCTGATACTGGGTATCGCATACAGTAATACTCTGATACAGGGTATCACATACAGTAATACTCTGATACTGGGTAGCACATACAGTAATACTCTGATACAGGGCAGAACATACAGTAATACTCTGATATAGGATATCACACACAGAAATACTCTGATACAAGGATATCACACACAGTAATACTCTGATACAGGTATCACATACAGTAATATTCTGATACAGGGTATCACATACAGTAATACTCTGATACAGGTCACACATGCAGTAATACTCTGATAGAGTGTATCACATACAGTAATACTCTGATACAGGTATCACATACAGTAATACTCTGATACAGGGTAGAACATACAGTAATACTCTGATACAGTTATCACATACAGTAATACTCTGACACAGGGTATCACACACAGTAATACTCTGATACAGGTATCACATACAGTAATACTCTGATACAGGGTAGACCATACAGTAATACTCTGATACAGGTAACACATGCAGTAATACTCTGATAGAGTGTATCACATATAGTAATACTCTGATACAGGTATCACATACAGTAATACTCTGATACAGGGTAGAACATACAGTAATACTCTGATACAGGGTATCATACACAGTAATACTGTGATGCAGGGTATCACATATAGTAATACTCTGATACTGGGTAGCACATACAGTAATACTCTGATACAGGGCAGAACATACAGTAATACTCTGATACAGGATATCACACACAGAATACTCTGATACTGGGTATCGCATACAGTAATACTCTGATACTGGCATCACATACAGTAATACTCTGATACGGGGTATCACATACAGTAATACTCTGATACAGGGTATCACATACAGTAATACTCTGATACAGGGTGGCACATACAGTAATACTCTGATCCAGGTATCACAAACAGTAATACTCTGATACAGGGTATCACACACAGTAATACTCTGATACAGGTTCCACATACAGTAATACTCTGATACAGGTATCACATACAATAATACACTGATACAGGGTATCACATACAGTAATACTCTGATCCAGGTATCACAAACAGTAATACTCTGATACAGGGTATCACACACAGTAATACTCTGATACAGATTCCACATACAGTAATACTCTGATATAGGATATCACACACAGAATACTCTGATACTGGGTATCGCATACAGTAATACTCTGATACAGGGTATCACATACAGTAATACTCTGATACTGGGTAGCACATACAGTAATACTCTGATACAGGGCAGAACATACAGTAATACTCTGATATAGGATATCACACACAGAAATACTCTGATACAAGGATATCACACACAGTAATACTCTGATACAGGTATCACATACAGTAATATTCTGATACAGGGTATCACATACAGTAATACTCTGATACAGGTCACACATGCAGTAATACTCTGATAGAGTGTATCACATACAGTAATACTCTGATACAGGTATCACATACAGTAATACTCTGATACAGGATAGAACATACAGTAATACTCTGATACAGGGTATCACATACAGTAATAATCTGATACAGGGTATCACACACAGTAATACTCTGATACTGGTATCACATACAGTAATATTCTGATACAGGGTATCACATACAGTAATACTCTGATACAGGTAACACATGCAGTAATACTCTGATAGAGTGTATCACATACAGTAATAATCTGATACAGGTAACACATGCAGTAATACTCTGATAGAGTGCATCACATACAGTAATACTTTGATACAGGTATCACATACAGTAATACTCTGATGCAGGGTAGAACATACAGTAATACTCTGATACAGGGTATCATACACAGTAATACTGTAATGCAGGGTATCACATATAGTAATACTCTGATACAGGGTATCACATACAGTAATACTCTGATACTGGGTAGCACATACAGTAATACTCTGATACAGGGTAGAACATACCATAATACTCTGATGCAAGGGTATCACATACAGTAATACTATGATACAGGTAACACATGCAGTAATACTCTGATACAGGGCGTCACATACAGTAATACTCTGATACAGTTATCACATACAGTAATACTCTGACACAGGGTATCACACACAGTAATACTCTGATACAGGTATCACATACAGTAATACTCTGATACAGGATAGAACATACAGTAATACTCTGATACAGGGTATCACATACAGTAATAATCTGATACAGGGTATCACACACAGTAATACTCTGATATTGGTATCACATACAGTAATATTCTGATACAGGGTATCACATACAGTAATACTCTGATACAGGTTAGCACATACAGTAATACTCTAATACAGGGTGTCACATACAGTAATACTCTGATACTGGGTAGCACATACAGTAATACTCTGATACAGGGTAGAACATACAGTAATACTCTGATACAGGTATCACATACAGTAATACTCTGATGCAAGGGTATCACATACAGTAATACTATGATACAGGTAACACATGCAGTAATACTCAGATACAGGGCGTCACATACAGTAATACTCTGATACAGTTATCACATACAGTAATACTCTGACACAGGGTATCACACACAGTAATACTCTGATACAGGTATCACATACAGTAATACTCTGATACAGGGTAGAACATACAGTAATACTCTGATACAGGGTATCACATACAGTAATACTCTGATACAAGGGTATCACACAGTAATATTCTGATATGGGCTATCACATACAGTAATACTCTGATACAGGTAACACATGCAGTAATACTCTGATAGAGTGTATCACATACCGTAATACTCTGATACAGGTATCACATACAGTAATACTCTGATACAGGGTAGAACATACAGTAATACTCTGATACAGGGTATCATACACAGTAATACTGTGATGCAGGGTATCACATATAGTAATACTCTGATACAGGGTATCACATACAGTAATACTCTGATACTGGGTAGCACATACAGTAATACTCTGATACAGGGCAGAACATACAGTAATACTCTGATACAGGATATCACACACAGAATACTCTGATACTGGGTATCGCATACAGTAATACTCTGATACTGGTATCTCATACAGTAATACTCTGATACGGGGTATCACATACAGTAATACTCTGATACAGGGTATCACATACAGTAATACTCTGATACAGGGTGGCACATACAGTAATACTCTGATCCAGGTATCACAAACAGTAATACTCTGATACAGGTTCCACATACAGTAATACTCTGATACAGGTATCACATACAATAATACACTGATACAGGGTATCACATACAGTAATACTCTGATACAAGGATATCACACACAGTAATACTCTGATACAGGTAACACATGCAGTAATACTCTGATAGAGTGTATCACATCCAGTAATAATCTGATACAGGTAACACATGCAGTAATACTCTGATAGAGTGCATCACATACAGTAATACTTTGATACAGGTATCACATACAGTAATACTCTGATGCAGGGTAGAACATACAGTAATACTCTGATACAGGGTATCATACACAGTAATACTGTAATGCAGGGTATCACATATAGTAATACTCTGATACAGGGTATCACATACAGTAATACTCTGATACTGGGTAGCACATACAGTAATACTCTGATACAGGGTAGAACATACCATAATACTCTGATGCAAGGGTATCACATACAGTAATACTATGATACAGGTAACACATGCAGTAATACTCTGATACAGGGCGTCACATACAGTAATACTCTGATACAGTTATCACATACAGTAATACTCTGACACAGGGTATCACACACAGTAATACTCTGATACAGGTATCACATACAGTAATACTCTGATACAGGATAGAACATACAGTAATACTCTGATACAGGGTATCACATACAGTAATAATCTGATACAGGGTATCACACACAGTAATACTCTGATATTGGTATCACATACAGTAATATTCTGATACAGGGTATCACATACAGTAATACTCTGATACAGGTTAGCACATACAGTAATACTCTAATACAGGGTGTCACATACAGTAATACTCTGATACTGGGTAGCACATACAGTAATACTCTGATACAGGGTAGAACATACAGTAATACTCTGATACAGGTATCACATACAGTAATACTCTGATGCAAGGGTATCACATACAGTAATACTATGATACAGGTAACACATGCAGTAATACTCAGATACAGGGCGTCACATACAGTAATACTCTGATACAGTTATCACATACAGTAATACTCTGACACAGGGTATCACACACAGTAATACTCTGATACAGGTATCACATACAGTAATACTCTGATACAGGGTAGAACATACAGTAATACTCTGATACATGGTATCACATACAGTAATACTCTGATACAAGGGTATCACACACAGTAATACTCTGATACAGGTATCACACAGTAATATTCTGATACAGGCTATCACATACAGTAATACTCTGATACAGGTAACACATGCAGTAATACTCTGATAGAGTGTATCACATACCGTAATACTCTGATACAGGTATCACATACAGTAATACTCTGATACAGGGTAGAACATACAGTAATACTCTGATACAGGGTATCATACACAGTAATACTGTGATGCAGGTTATCACATATAGTAATACTCTGATACAGGGTATCACATACAGTAATACTCTGATACTGGGTAGCACATACAGTAATACTCTGATACAGGGCAGAACATACAGTAATACTCTGATACAGGATATCACACACAGAATACTCTGATACTGGGTATCGCATACAGTAATACTCTGATACTGGTATCTCATACAGTAATACTCTGATACGGGGTATCACATACAGTAATACTCTGATACAGGGTATCACATACAGTAATACTCTGATACAGGGTGGCACATACAGTAATACTCTGATCCAGGTATCACAAACAGTAATACTCTGATACAGGTTCCACATACAGTAATACTCTGATACAGGTATCACATACAATAATACACTGATACAGGGTATCACATACAGTAATACTCTGATACAAGGATATCACACACAGTAATACTCTGATACAGGTAACACATGCAGTAATACTCTGATAGAGTGTATCACATACAGTAATACTCTGATACAGGTATCACATACAGTAATACTCTGATACAGGGTAGAACATACAGTAATACTCTGAAACAGGGTATCATACACAGTAATACTGTGATGCAGGGTATCACATATAGTAATACTCTGATACAGGGTATCACATACAGTAATACTCTGATACTGGGTAGCACATACAGTAATACTCTGATACAGGGTAGAACATACAGTAATACTCATACAGGGTATCACATACAGTAATACTCTGATGCAAGGGTATCACATACAGTAATACTATGATACAGGTAACACATGCAGTAATACTCTGCTACTGGGTAGCACATACGGTAATACTCTGATACAGGGCAGAACATACAGTAATACTCTGATATAGGATATCACACACAGAATACTCTGATACTGGGTATCGCATACAGTAATACTCTGATACAGGGTATCACATACAGTAATACTCTGATACTGGGTAGCACATACAGTAATACTCTGATACAGGGCAGAACATACAGTAATACTCTGATATAGGATATCACACACAGAATACTCTGATACTGGGTATCGCATGCAGTAATACTCTGATACTGGTATCACATACAGTAATACTCTGATACGGGGTATCACATACAGTAATACTCTGATACAGGTATCACATACAGTAATATTCTGATACAGGGTATCACATACAGTAATACTCTGATACAGGTAACACATGCAGTAATACTCTGATAGAGTGTATCACATACAGTAATACTCTGATACAGGTATCACATACAGTAATACTCTGATACAGGGTAGAACATACAGTAATACTCTGAAACAGGGTATCATACACAGTAATACTGTGATGCAGGGTATCACATATAGTAATACTCTGATACAGGGTATCACATACAGTAATACTCTGATACTGGGTAGCACATACAGTAATACTCTGATACAGGGTAGAACATACAGTAATACTCATACAGGGTATCACATACAGTAATACTGTGATGCAAGGGTATCACATACAGTAATACTATGATACAGGTAACACATGCAGTAATACTCTGCTACTGGGTAGCACATACGGTAATACTCTGATACAGGGCAGAACATACAGTAATACTCTGATATAGGATATCACACACAGAATACTCTCATACTGGGTATCGCATACAGTAATACTCTGATACAGGGTATCACATACAGTAATACTCTGATACTGGGTAGCACATACAGTAATACTCTGATACAGGGCAGAACATACAGTAATACTCTGATATAGGATATCACACACAGAATACTCTGATACTGGGTATCGCATACAGTAATACTCTGATACTGGTATCACATACAGTAATACTCTGATACGGGGTATCACATACAGTAATACTCTGATACAGGGTATCACATACAGTAATACTCTGATACAGGGTGGCACATACAGTAATACTCTGATCCAGGTATCACAAACAGTAATACTCTGATACAGGGTATCACACAGTAATACTCTGATACAGGTTCCACATACAGTAATACTCTGATACAGGTATCACATACAATAATACACTGATACAGGGTATCGCATACAGTAATAATCTGATACAGGGTATCACATACAGTAATATTCTGATACAGGGTATCACACACAGTAATACTCTGATACAAGGATATCACACACAGTAATACTCTGATACAGGTATCACATACAATAATGCACTGATACAGGGTATCACATACAGTAATAATCTGATACAGGGTATCACATACAGTAATACTCTGATACAAGGATATCACACACAGTAATACTCTGATACAGGTATCACATACAGTAATATTCTGATACAGGGTATCACATACAGTAATACTCTGATACAGGTAACACATGCAGTAATACTCTGATAGAGTGTATCACATACAGTAATACTCTGATACAGGTATCACATACAGTAATACTCTGATACAGGGTAGAACATACAGTAATACTCTGAAACAGGGTATCATACACAGTAATACTGTGATGCAGGGTATCACATATAGTAATACTCTGATACAGGGTATCACATACAGTAATACTCTGATACTGGGTAGCACATACAGTAATACTCTGATACAGGGTAGAACATACAGTAATACTCATACAGGGTATCACATACAGTAATACTCTGATGCAAGGGTATCACATACAGTAATACTATGATACAGGTAACACATGCAGTAATACTCTGCTACTGGGTAGCACATACGGTAATACTCTGATACAGGGCAGAACATACAGTAATACTCTGATATAGGATATCACACACAGAATACTCTGATACTGGGTATCGCATACAGTAATACTCTGATACAGGGTATCACATACAGTAATACTCTGATACTGGGTAGCACATACAGTAATACTCTGATACAGGGCAGAACATACAGTAATACTCTGATATAGGATATCACACACAGAAATACTCTGATACAAGGATATCACACACAGTAATACTCTGATACAGGTATCACATACAGTAATATTCTGATACAGGGTATCACATACAGTAATACTCTGATACAGGTCACACATGCAGTAATACTCTGATAGAGTGTATCACATACAGTAATACTCTGATACAGGTATCACATACAGTAATACTCTGATACAGGGTAGAACATACAGTAATACTCTGATACAGTTATCACATACAGTAATACTCTGACACAGGGTATCACACACAGTAATACTCTGATACAGGTATCACATACAGTAATACTCTGATACAGGGTAGACCATACAGTAATACTCTGATACAGGTAACACATGCAGTAATACTCTGATAGAGTGTATCACATATAGTAATACTCTGATACAGGTATCACATACAGTAATACTCTGATACAGGGTAGAACATACAGTAATACTCTGATACAGGGTATCATACACAGTAATACTGTGATGCAGGGTATCACATATAGTAATACTCTGATACTGGGTAGCACATACAGTAATACTCTGATACAGGGCAGAACATACAGTAATACTCTGATACAGGATATCACACACAGAATACTCTGATACTGGGTATCGCATACAGTAATACTCTGATACTGGCATCACATACAGTAATACTCTGATACGGGGTATCACATACAGTAATACTCTGATACAGGGTATCACATACAGTAATACTCTGATACAGGGTGGCACATACAGTAATACTCTGATCCAGGTATCACAAACAGTAATACTCTGATACAGGGTATCACACACAGTAATACTCTGATACAGGTTCCACATACAGTAATACTCTGATACAGGTATCACATACAATAATACACTGATACAGGGTATCACATACAGTAATACTCTGATCCAGGTATCACAAACAGTAATACTCTGATACAGGGTATCACACACAGTAATACTCTGATACAGATTCCACATACAGTAATACTCTGATATAGGATATCACACACAGAATACTCTGATACTGGGTATCGCATACAGTAATACTCTGATACAGGGTATCACATACAGTAATACTCTGATACTGGGTAGCACATACAGTAATACTCTGATACAGGGCAGAACATACAGTAATACTCTGATATAGGATATCACACACAGAAATACTCTGATACAAGGATATCACACACAGTAATACTCTGATACAGGTATCACATACAGTAATATTCTGATACAGGGTATCACATACAGTAATACTCTGATACAGGTCACACATGCAGTAATACTCTGAGAGTGTATCACATACAGTAATACTCTGATACAGGTATCACATACAGTAATACTCTGATACAGGGTAGAACATACAGTAATACTCTGATACAGTTATCACATACAGTAATACTCTGACACAGGGTATCACACACAGTAATACTCTGATACAGGTATCACATACAGTAATACTCTGATACAGGGTAGACCATACAGTAATACTCTGATACAGGTAACACATGCAGTAATACTCTGATAGAGTGTATCACATATAGTAATACTCTGATACAGGTATCACATACAGTAATACTCTGATACAGGGTAGAACATACAGTAATACTCTGATACAGGGTATCATACACAGTAATACTGTGATGCAGGGTATCACATATAGTAATACTCTGATACTGGGTAGCACATACAGTAATACTCTGATACAGGGCAGAACATACAGTAATACTCTGATACAGGATATCACACACAGAATACTCTGATACTGGGTATCGCATACAGTAATACTCTGATACTGGCATCACATACAGTAATACTCTGATACGGGGTATCACATACAGTAATACTCTGATACAGGGTATCACATACAGTAATACTCTGATACAGGGTGGCACATACAGTAATACTCTGATCCAGGTATCACAAACAGTAATACTCTGATACAGGGTATCACACACAGTAATACTCTGATACAGGTTCCACATACAGTAATACTCTGATACAGGTATCACATACAATAATACACTGATACAGGGTATCACATACAGTAATACTCTGATCCAGGTATCACAAACAGTAATACTCTGATACAGGGTATCACACACAGTAATACTCTGATACAGATTCCACATACAGTAATACTCTGATACAGGTATCACATACAGTAATACACTGATACAGGGTTTCACATACAGTAAGAATCTGATACAGGGTATCACATACAGTAATATTCTGAAACAGGGTATCACATACAGTAATACTCTGATACAGGGTAGAACATACAGTAATACTCTGATACAGGGTATCATACACAGTAATACTGTGATGCAGGGTATCACATATAGTAATACTCTGATACAGGGTATCACATACAGTAATACTCTGATACAGTTATCACATACAGTAATACTCTGACACAGGGTATCACACACAGTAATACTCTGATACAGGTATCACATACAGTAATACTCTGATACAGGGTAGAACATAAAGTAATACTCTGATACAGGGTATCACATACAGTAATACTCTGATACAGGTATCACACAGTAATATTCTGATACAGGCTATCACATACAGTAATACTCTGATACAGGTAACACATGCAGTAATACTCTGATAGAGTGTATCACATACAGTAATACTCTGATACAGGTATCACATACAGTAATACTTTGATACAGGGTAGAACATACAGTAATACTCTGATACAGGGTATCATACACAGTAATACTGTGATGCAGGGTATCACATATAGTAATACTCTGATACAGGGTATCACATACAGTAATACTCTGATACTGGGTAGCACATACAGTAATACTCTGATACAGGGCAGAACATACAGTAATACTCTGATACAGGATATCACACACAGAATACTCTGATACTGGGTATCGCATACAGTAATACTCTGATACTGGTATCTCATACAGTAATACTCTGATACGGGGTATCACATACAGTAATACTCTGATACAGGGTATCACATACAGTAATACTCTGATACAGTGTGGCACATACAGTAATACTCTGATCCAGGTATCACAAACAGTAATACTCTGATACAGGTTCCACATACAGTAATACTCTGATACAGGTATCACATACAATAATACACTGATACAGGGTATCACATACAGTAATAATCTGATACAGGGTATCACATGCAGTAATATTCTGATACAGGGTATCACATACAGTAATACTCTGATACAAGGATATCACACACAGTAATACTCTGATACAGGTAACACATGCAGTAATACTCTGATAGAGTGTATCACATACAGTAATACTCTGATACAGGTATCACATACAGTAATACTCTGATACAGGGTAGAACATACAGTAATACTCTGAAACAGGGTATCATACACAGTAATACTGTGATGCAGGGTATCACATATAGTAATACTCTGATACAGGGTATCACATACAGTAATACTCTGATACTGGGTAGCACATACAGTAATACTCTGATACAGGGTAGAACATACAGTAATACTCATACAGGGTATCACATACAGTAATACTCTGATGCAAGGGTATCACATACAGTAATACTATGATACGGGTAACACATGCAGTAATACTCTGCTACTGGGTAGCACATACGGTAATACTCTGATACAGGGCAGAACATACAGTAATACTCTGATATAGGATATCACACACAGAATACTCTGATACTGGGTATCGCATACAGTAATACTCTGATACAGGGTATCACATACAGTAATACTCTGATACTGGGTAGCACATACAGTAATACTCTGATACAGGGCAGAACATACAGTAATACTCTGATATAGGATATCACACACAGAATACTCTGATACTGGGTATCGCATACAGTAATACTCTGATACTGGTATCACATACAGTAATACTCTGATACGGGGTATCACATACAGTAATACTCTGATACAGGGTATCACATACAGTAATACTCTGATACAGGGTGGCACATACAGTAATACTCTGATCCAGGTATCACAAACAGTAATACTCTGATACAGGGTATCACACAGTAATACTCTGATACAGGTTCCACATACAGTAATACTCTGATACAGGTATCACATACAATAATACACTGATACAGGGTATCGCATACAGTAATAATCTGATACAGGGTATCACATACAGTAATATTCTGATACAGGGTATCACACACAGTAATACTCTGATACAAGGATATCACACACAGTAATACTCTGATACAGGTATCACATACAGTAATATTCTGATACAGGGTATCACATACAGTAATACTCTGATACAGGTAACACATGCAGTAATACTCTGATAGAGTGTATCACATACAGTAATACTCTGATACAGGTATCACATACAGTAATACTCTGATACAGGGTAGAACATACAGTAATACTCTGAAACAGGGTATCATACACAGTAATACTGTGATGCAGGGTATCACATATAGTAATACTCTGATACAGGGTATCACATACAGTAATACTCTGATACTGGGTAGCACATACAGTAATACTCTGATACAGGGTAGAACATACAGTAATACTCATACAGGGTATCACATACAGTAATACTCTGATGCAAGGGTATCACATACAGTAATACTATGATACAGGTAACACATGCAGTAATACTCTGCTACTGGGTAGCACATACGGTAATACTCTGATACAGGGCAGAACATACAGTAATACTCTGATATAGGATATCACACACAGAATACTCTGATACTGGGTATCGCATACAGTAATACTCTGATACAGGGTATCACATACAGTAATACTCTGATACTGGGTAGCACATACAGTAATACTCTGATACAGGGCAGAACATACAGTAATGCTCTGATATAGGATATCACACACAGAAATACTCTGATACAAGGATATCACACACAGTAATACTCTGATACAGGTATCACAAACAGTAATATTCTGATACAGGGTATCACATACAGTAATACTCTGATACAGGTCACACATGCAGTAATACTCTGATAGAGTGTATCACATACAGTAATACTCTGATACAGGTATCACATACAGTAATACTCTGATACAGGGTAGAACATACAGTAATACTCTGATACAGTTATCACATACAGTAATACTCTGACACAGGGTATCACACACAGTAATACTCTGATACAGGTATCACATACAGTAATACTCTGATACAGGGTAGAACATACAGTAATACTCTGATACAGGTAACACATGCAGTAATACTCTGATAGAGTGTATCACATATAGTAATACTCTGATACAGGTATCACATACAGTAATACTCTGATACAGGGTAGAACATACAGTAATACTCTGATACAGGGTATCATACACAGTAATACTGTGATGCAGGGTATCACATATAGTAATACTCTGATACAGGGTATCACATACAGTAATACTCTGATACTGGGTAGCACATACAGTAATACTCTGATACAGGGCAGAACATACAGTAATACTCTGATACAGGATATCACACACAGAATACTCTGATACTGGGTATCGCATACAGTAATACTCTGATACTGGTATCACATACAGTAATACTCTGATACGGGGTATCACATACAGTAATACTCTGATACAGGGTATCGCATACAGTAATACTCTGATACAGGGTATCACACACAGTAATACTCTGATACAGGTTCCACATACAGTAATACTCTGATACAGGTATCACATACAGTAATACTCTGATACAGGGTTTCACATACAGTAAGAATCTGATACAGGGTATCACATACAGTAATATTCTGAAACAGGGCATCACATACAGTAATACTCTGATACAGGGTAGAACATACAGTAATACTCTGATACAGGGTATCATACACAGTAATACTGTGATGCAGGGTATCACATATAGTAATACTCTGATACAGGGTATCACATACAGTAATACTCTGATACTGGGTAGCACATACAGTAATACTCTGATACAGGGTAGAACATACAGTAATACTCTGATACAGGGTATCACATACAGTAATACTCTGATGCAAGGGTATCACATACAGTAATACTATGATACAGGTAACACATGCAGTAATACTCTGATACAGGGCATCACATACAGTACTACTCTGATACAGTTATCACATACAGTAATACTCTGACACAGGGTATCACACACAGTAATACTCTGATACAGGTATCACATGCAGTAATACTCTGATACAGGGTAGAACATACAGTAATAATCTGATACAGGGTATCACACACAGTAATACTCTGATACAGGTATCACATACAGTAATATTCTGATACAGGGTATCACACACAGTAATACTCTGATACAGGTTAGCACATACAGTAATACTCTGATACAGGGTGTCACATACAGTAATACTCTGATACACGTAACACATGCAGTAATACTCTGATAGAGTGTATCACATACAGTAATACTCTGATACAGGTATCACATACAGTAATACTCTGATACAGGGTAGAATATACAGTAATACTCTGATACAGGGTATCATACACACTAATACTGTGATGCAGGGTATCACATATAGTAATACTCTGATACAGGGTATCACATACAGTAATACTCTGATACTGGGTAGCACATACAGTAATACTCTGATACAGGGTAGAACATACAGTAATACTCATACAGGGTATCACATACAGTAATACTCTGATGCAAGGGTATCACATACAGTAATACTATGATACAGGTAACACATGCAGTAATACTCTGCTACTGGGTAGCACATACGGTAATACTCTGATACAGGGCAGAACATACAGTAATACTCTGATATAGGATATCACACACAGAATACTCTGATACTGGGTATCGCATACAGTAATACTCTGATACAGGGTATCACATACAGTAATACTCTGATACTGGGTAGCACATACAGTAATACTCTGATACAGGGCAGAACATACAGTAATACTCTGATATAGGATATCACACACAGAATACTCTGATACTGGGTATCGCATACAGTAATACTCTGATACTGGTATCACATACAGTAATACTCTGATACGGGGTATCACATACAGTAATACTCTGATACAGGGTATCACATACAGTAATACTCTGATACAGGGTGGCACATACAGTAATACTCTGATCCAGGTATCACAAACAGTAATACTCTGATACAGGGTATCACACAGTAATACTCTGATACAGGTTCCACATACAGTAATACTCTGATACAGGTATCACATACAATAATACACTGATACAGGGTATCGCATACAGTAATAATCTGATACAGGGTATCACATACAGTAATATTCTGATACAGGGTATCACACACAGTAATACTCTGATACAAGGATATCACACACAGTAATACTCTGATACAGGTATCACATACAGTAATATTCTGATACAGGGTATCACATACAGTAATACTCTGATACAGGTAACACATGCAGTAATACTCTGATAGAGTGTATCACATACAGTAATACTCTGATACAGGTATCACATACAGTAATACTCTGATACAGGGTAGAACATACAGTAATACTCTGAAACAGGGTATCATACACAGTAATACTGTGATGCAGGGTATCACATATAGTAATACTCTGATACAGGGTATCACATACAGTAATACTCTGATACTGGGTAGCACATACAGTAATACTCTGATACAGGGTAGAACATACAGTAATACTCATACAGGGTATCACATACAGTAATACTCTGATGCAAGGGTATCACATACAGTAATACTATGATACAGGTAACACATGCAGTAATACTCTGCTACTGGGTAGCACATACGGTAATACTCTGATACAGGGCAGAACATACAGTAATACTCGGATATAGGATATCACACACAGAATACTCTGATACTGGGTATCGCATACAGTAATACTCTGATACAGGGTATCACATACAGTAATACTCTGATACTGGGTAGCACATACAGTAATACTCTGATACAGGGCAGAACATACAGTAATACTCTGATATAGGATATCACACACAGAAATACTCTGATACAAGGATATCACACACAGTAATACTCTGATACAGGTATCACATACAGTAATATTCTGATACAGGGTATCACATACAGTAATACTCTGATACAGGTCACACATGCAGTAATACTCTGATAGAGTGTATCACATACAGTAATACTCTGATACAGGTATCACATACAGTAATACTCTGATACAGGGTAGAACATACAGTAATACTCTGATACAGTTATCACATACAGTAATACTCTGACACAGGGTATCACACACAGTAATACTCTGATACAGGTATCACATACAGTAATACTCTGATACAGGGTAGAACATACAGTAATACTCTGATACAGGTAACACATGCAGTAATACTCTGATAGAGTGTATCACATATAGTAATACTCTGATACAGGTATCACATACAGTAATACTCTGATACAGGGTAGAACATACAGTAATACTCTGATACAGGGTATCATACACAGTAATACTGTGATGCAGGGTATCACATATAGTAATACTCTGATACAGGGTATCACATACAGTAATACTCTGATACTGGGTAGCACATACAGTAATACTCTGATACAGGGCAGAACATACAGTAATACTCTGATACAGGATATCACACACAGAATACTCTGATACTGGGTATCGCATACAGTAATACTCTGATACTGGTATCACATACAGTAATACTCTGATACGGGGTATCACATACAGTAATACTCTGATACAGGGTATCGCATACAGTAATACTCTGATACAGGGTGGCACATACAGTAATACTCTGATCCAGGTATCACAAACAGTAATACTCTGATACAGGGTATCACACACAGTAATACTCTGATACAGGTTCCACATACAGTAATACTCTGATACAGGTATCACATACAATAATACACTGATACAGGGTATCACATACAGTAATACTCTGATCCAGGTATCACAAACAGTAATACTCTGATACAGGGTATCACACACAGTAATACTCTGATACAGGTTCCACATACAGTAATACTCTGATACAGGTATCACATACAGTAATACACTGATACAGGGTTTCACATACAGTAAGAATCTGATACAGGGTATCACATACAGTAATATTCTGAAACAGGGTATCACATACAGTAATACTCTGATACAGGGTAGAACATACAGTAATACTCTGATACAGGGTATCATACACAGTAATACTGTGATGCAGGGTATCACATATAGTAATACTCTGATACAGGGTATCACATACAGTAATACTCTGATACTGGGTAGCACATACAGTAATACTCTGATACAGGGTAGAACATACAGTAATACTCTGATACAGGGTATCACATACAGTAATACTCTGATGCAAGGGTATCACATACAGTAATACTATGATACAGGTAACACATGCAGTAATACTCTGATACAGGGCATCACATACAGTACTACTCTGATACAGTTATCACATACAGTAATACTCTGACACAGGGTATCACACACAGTAATACTCTGATACAGGTATCACATGCAGTAATACTCTGATACAGGGGAGAACATACAGTAATAATCTGATACAGGGTATCACACACAGTAATACTCTGATACAGGTATCACATACAGTAATATTCTGATACAGGGTATCACACACAGTAATACTCTGATACAGGTTAGCACATACAGTAATACTCTGATACAGGGTGTCACATACAGTAATACTCTGATACACGTAACACATGCAGTAATACTCTGATAGAGTGTATCACATACAGTAATACTCTGATACAGGTATCACATACAATAATACTCTGATACAGGGTAGAATATACAGTAATACTCTGATACAGGGTATCATACACACTAATACTGTGATGCAGGGTATCACATATAGTAATACTCTGATACAGGGTATCACATACAGTAATACTCTGATACTGGGTAGCACATACAGTAATACTCTGATACAGGGTAGAACATACAGTAATACTCTGATACAGAGTATCACATACCATAATACTCTGATGCAAGGGTATCACATACAGTAATACTATGATACAGGTAACACATGCAGTAATACTCTGATACAGGGCGTCACATACAGTAATACTCTGATACAGTTATCACATACAGTAATACTCTGACACAGGGTATCACACACAGTAATACTCTGATATAGGTATCACATACAGTAATACTCTGATACAGGGTAGAACATACAGTAATACTCTGATACAGGGTATCACATACAGTAATAATCTGATACAGGGTATCACACACAGTAATACTCTGATACAGGTATCGCATACAGTAATATTCTTATACAGGGTATCACATACAGTAATACTCTGATACAGGTTAGCACGTACAGTAATACTCTGATACAGGGTGTCACATACAGTAATACTCTGATACAGGTAACACATGCAGTAATACTCTGATAGAGTGTATCACATACAGTAATACTCTGATACAGGTATCACATACAGTAATACTCTGATACAGGGTAGAATATACAGTAATACTCTGATACAGGATATCATACACACTAATACTGTGATGCAGGGTATCACATATAGTAATACTCTGATACAGGGTATCACATACAGTAATACTCTGATACTGGGTAGCACATACAGTAATACTCTGATACAGGGTAGAACATACAGTAATACTCTGATACAGAGTATCACATACCATAATACTCTGATGCAAGAGTATCACATGCAGTAATACTATGATACAGGTAACACATGCAGTAATACTCTGATATAGGGCGTCACATACAGTAATACTCTGATACAGTTATCACATACAGTAATACTCTGACACAGGGTATCACACACAGTAATACTCTGATACAGGTATCACATACAGTAATACTCTGATACAGGGTAGAACATACATTAATACTCTGATACAGGGTATCACATACAGTAATAATCTGATACAGCGTATCACACACAGTAATACTCTGATACAGGTATCACATACAGTAATATTCTGATACAGGGTATCACAGACAGTAATACTCTGATACAGGTTAGCACATACAGTAATACTCTGATACAGGGTATCACATACAGTAATACTCTGATACACGTAACACATGCAGTAATACTCTGATAGAGTGTATCACATACAGTAATACTCTGATACAGGTATCACATACAGTAATACTCTGATACAGGGTAGAATATACAGTAATACTCTGATACAGGGTATCATACACACTAATACTGTGATGCAGGGTATCACATATAGTAATACTCTGATACAGGGTATCACATACAGTAATACTCTGATACTGGGTAGCACATACAGTAATACTCTGATACAGGGTAGAACATACAGTAATACTCTGATACAGAGTATCACATACCATAATACTCTGATGCAAGGGTATCACATACAGTAATGCTATGATACAGGTAACACATGCAGTAATACTCTGATACAGGGCGTCACATACAGTAATACTCTGATACAGTTATCACATACAGTAATACTCTGACACAGGGTATCACACACAGTAATACTCTGATATAGGTATCACATACAGTAATAATCTGATACAGGGTATCACACACAGTAATACTCTGATACAGGTATCGCATACAGTAATATTCTTATACAGGGTATCACATACAGTAATACTCTGATACAGGTTAGCACGTACAGTAATACTCTGATACAGGGTGTCACATGCAGTAATACTCTGATACAGGTAACACATGCAGTAATACTCTGATAGAGTGTATCACATACAGTAATACTCTGATACAGGTATCACATACAGTAATACTCTGATACAGGGTAGAATATACAGTAATACTCTGATACAGGGTATCATACACACTAATACTGTGATGCAGGGTATCACATATAGTAATACTCTGATACAGGGTATCACATACAGTAATACTCTGATACTGGGTAGCACATAGAGTAATACTCTGATACAGGGTAGAACATACAGTAATACTCTGATACAGAGTATCACATACCATAATCATCTGATGCAAGAGTATCACATACAGTAATACTATGATACAGGTAACACCTGCAGTAATACTCTGATATAGGGCGTCACATACAGTAATACTCTGATACAGTTATCACATACAGTAATACTCTGACACAGGGTATCACACACAGTAATACTCTGATACAGGTATCACATACAGTAATACTCTGATACAGGGTAGAACATACAGTAATACTCTGATACAGGGTATCACATACAGTAATAATCTGATACAGCGTATCACACACAGTAATACTCTGATACAGGTATCACATACAGTAATATTCTGATACAGGGTATCACAGACAGTAATACTCTGAGACAGGTTAGCACATACAGTAATACTCTGATACAGGGTATCACAGACAGTAATACTCTGATACAGGGTAGCACATACAGTAATACTCTGATGCAGGGCAGAACATACAGTAATACTCTGATACAGGATATCACACACAGAATACTCTTATACTGGGTATCGCATACAGTAATACTCTGATACTGGTATCACATACTGTAATACTCTGATACGGGGTATCACATACAGTAATACTCTGATACAGGGTATCACATACAGTAATACTCTGATACAGGGTGGTACATACAGTAATACTCTGATCCAGGTGTCACAAACAGTAATACTCTGATACAGGGTATCACACACAGTAATACTCTGATACAGGTTCCACATACAGTAATACTCTGATACAGGTATCACATACAATAATACACTGATACAGGGTATCACATACAGTAATAATCTGATACAGTGTATCACATACAGTAATATTCTGATACAGGGTATCACATACAGAAATACTCTGATACAAGGATATCACACACAGTAATACTCTGATACAGGTATCACATTCAGTAATATTCTGATACAGGTTATCACATACAGTAATACTCTGATACAGGTAACACATGCAGTAATACTCTGATAGAGTGTATCACATACAGTAATACTCTGATACAGGTATCACATACAGTAATACTCTGATACAGGGTAGAACATACAGTAATACTCTGATACAGGGTATCATACACAGTAATACTGTGATGCAGTGTATCACATATAGTAATACTCTGATACAGGGTATCACATACAGTAATACTCTGATACTGGTAGCACATACAGTAATACTCTGATACAGGGTAGAACATACAGTAATACTCTGATACAGGGTATCACATACAGTAATACTCTGATGCAAGGGTATCACATACAGTAATACTATGATACAGGTAACACATGCAGTAATACTCTGATACAGGGCATCACATACAGTACTACTCTGATACAGTTATCACATACAGTAATACTCTGACACAGGGTATCACACACAGTAATACTCTGATACAGGTATCACATACAGTAATACTCTGATACAGGGTAGAACATACAGTAATACTCTGATACAGGGTATCACATACAGTAATACTCTGATACAGGGTGGTACATACAGTAATACTCTGATCCAGGTATCACAAACAGTAATACTCTGATACAGGGTATCACACACAGTAATACTCTGATACAGGTTCCACATACAGTAATACTCTGATACAGGTATCACATACAATAATACACTGATACAGGGTATCACATACAGTAATAATCTGATACAGTGTATCACATACAGTAATATTCTGATACAGGGTATCACATACAGAAATACTCTGATACAAGGATATCACACACAGTAATACTCTGATACAGGTATCACATTCAGTAATATTCTGATACAGGGTATCACATACAGTAATACTCTGATACAGGTAACACATGCAGTAATACTCTAATAGAGTGTATCACATACAGTAATACTCTGATACAGGTATCACATACAGTAATACTCTGATACAGGGTAGAACATACAGTAATACTCTGATACAGGGTATCATACACAGTAATACTGTGATGCAGTGTATCACATATAGTAATACTCTGATACAGGGTATCACATACAGTAATACTCTGATACTGGTAGCACATACAGTAATACTCTGATACAGGGTAGAACATACAGTAATACTCTGATACAGGGTATCACATACAGTAATACTCTGATGCAAGGGTATCACATACAGTAATACTATGATACAGGTAACACATGCAGTAATACTCTGATACAGGGCATCACATACAGTACTACTCTGATACAGTTATCACATACAGTAATACTCTGACACAGGGTATCACACACAGTAATACTCTGATACAGGTATCACATTCAGCAATACTCTGATACAGGTTAGAACATACAGTAATACTCTGATACAGGGTATCACATACAGTAATAATCTGATACAGGGTATCACACACAGTAATACTCTGATACAGGTATCACATACAGTAATATTCTGATACAGGGTATCACATACAGTAATACTCTCATACAGGTTAGAACATACAGTAATACTCTGATCCAGGGTAGCACAGACAGTAATACTCTGATACAGGGTATCACATACAGTAATACCCTGATACTGGGTAGCACATACAGTAATACTCTGATACAGGGTAGAACATACAGTAATACTCTGATACAGGGTATCACATACAGTAATACTCTGATGCAAGGGTATCACATACAGTAATACTATGATACAGGTAACACATGCAGTAATACTCTGATACAGGGCATCACATACAGTACTACTCTGATACCGTTATCACATACAGTAATACTCTGACACAGGTATCACACACAGTAATACTCTGATACAGGGTAGAACTTACAGTAATACTCTGATACAGGGTATCACATACAGTAATAATCTGATACAGGGTATCACACACAGTAATACACTGATACAGGTATCACATACAGTAATATTCTGATACAGGGTATCACACACAGTAATACTCTGATACAGGGTATCATACACAGTAATACTGTGATGCAGGGTATCACATATAGTAATACTCTGATACAGGGTATCACATCCAGTAATACTCTGATATTGGGTAGCACATACAGTAATACTCTGATACAGGGTAGAACATACAGTAATACTCTGATACACGGTATCACATACCATAATACTCTGATGCAAGGGTATCACATACAGTAATACTATGATACAGGTAACACATGCAGTAATACTCTGATACAGGGCGTCACATACAGTAATACTCTGATACAGTTATCACATACAGTAATAATCTGATACAGGGTATCACACACAGTAATACTCTGATACAGGTATCACATACAGTAATATTCTGATACAGGGTATCACAGACAGTAATACTCTGATACAGGTTAGCACATACAGTAATACTCTGATACAGGGTAGCACAGGCAGTAATACTCTAATACAGGGTGTCACATACAGTAATACTCTGATACAGATATCACATACAGTAATACTTTGATACAGAGTATCACATACAGTAATACTCTGATACAGCGTATCACATACAGTAATACTCTGATACAGGTATCACATACAGTAATACTCTGATACAGGGTATCACATACAGTAGTTCTCTGATACAGGTATCACATAAAGTAATACTCTGATACAGGTGTCACTTTCAGTAACACTAATACAGGGTGTCACATACAGTAATACTCTGATACGGGGTATCACATACAGTAATACTCTGATACAGGGTATCACATACAGCAATACTCTGATACATATATCACATACAGTAATACTCTGATACAGGGTATCACATTCAGAAATACTCTGATACAGGTATCACATACAGTAATACTCTGATACAGGGTATCACATACAGCAATACTCTGATACAGGGTATCACATACAGTAATACTCTGATACAGGGTATCACACACAGTAATACTCTGATACAGGTATCACATACAGTAATACTCTGATACAGGGTAGAACATACAGTAATACTCTGATACAGGGTATCACATACAGTAATAATCTGATACAGGGTATCACACACAGTAATACTCTGATACAGGTATCACATACAGTAATATTCTGATACAGGGTATCACATACAGTAATACTCTCATACAGGTTAGAACATACAGTAATACTCTGATACAGCGTAGCACAGACAGTAATACTCTGATGCAAGGGTATCACATTCAGTAATAATCTGATACAGGGTATCACACACAGTAATACTCTGATACAGGTATCACATACAGTAATACCCTGATACTGGGTAGCACATACAGTAATACTCTGATACAGGGTAGAACATACAGTAATACTCTGATACAGGGTATCACATACAGTAATACTCTGATGCAAGGGTATCACATACAGTAATACTATGATACAGGTAACACATGCAGTAATACTCTGATACAGGGCATCACATACAGTACTACTCTGATACCGTTATCACATACAGTAATACTCTGACACAGGTATCACATACAGTAATACTCTGATACAGGGTAGAACATACAGTAATACTCTGATACAGGGTATCACATACAGTAATAATCTGATACAGGGTATCACACACAGTAATACACTGATACAGGTATCACATACAGTAATATTCTGATACAGGGTATCACACACAGTAATACTCTGATACAGGGTATCATACACAGTAATACTGTGATGCAAGGTATCACATATAGTAATACTCTGATACAGGGTATCACATACAGTAATACTCTGATACTGGGTAGCACATACAGTAATACTCTGATACAGGGTAGAACATACAGTAATACTCTGATACACGGTATCACATACCATAATACTCTGATGCAAGGGTATCACATACAGTAATACTATGATACAGGTAACACATGCAGTAATACTCTGATACAGGGCGTCACATACAGTAATACTCTGATACAGTTATCACATACAGTAATACTCTGACACAGGGTATCACACACAGTAATACTCTGATACAGGTATCACATACAGTAATACTCTGATACAGGGTAGAACATACAGTAATACTCTGACACAGGGTATCACATACAGTAATACTCTGATACAAGGATATCACACACAGTAATACTCTGATGCAGGTATCACACAGTAATATTCTGATACAGGGTATCACATACAGTAATACTCTGATACAGGTAACACATGCAGTACTACTCTGATACAGTGTATCACATACAGTAATACTCTGATACAGGTATCACATACAGTAATACTCTGATACAGGGTAGAACATACAGTAATACTCTGATACAGGGTATCATACACAGTAATACTGTGATGCAGGGTATCACATATAGTAATACTCTGATACAGGGTATCACATACAGTAATACTCTGATACTGGTAGCTCATACAGTAATACTCTGATACAGGTATCACATACAGTAATACTCTGATACAGGATATCACACACAGAATACTCTGATACTGGGTATCGCATACAGTAATACTCTGATACTGGTATCACATACAGTAATACTCTGATACGGGGTATCACATACAGTAATACTCTGATACAGGGTATCACATACAGTAATACTCTGATACAGGGTGGCACATACAGTAATACTCTGATCCAGGTATCACAAACAGTAATACTCTGATACAGGGTATCACACACAGTAATACTCTGATACAGGTTCCACATACAGTAATACTCTGATACAGGTATCACATACAATAATACACTGATACAGGTATCACATACAGTAATATTCTGATACAGGGTATCACATACAGTAATACTCTGATACAGGTAACACATGCAGTAATACTCTGATAGAGTGTATCACATACAGTAATACTCTGATACAGGTATCACATACAGTAATACTCTGATACAGGGTAGAACAGACAGTAATACTCTGATACAGGGTATCATACACAGTAATACTGTGATGCAGGGTATCACATATAGTAATACTCTGATACAGGGTATCACATACAGTAATACTCTGATACTGGGTAGCACATACAGTAATACTCTGATACAGGGTAGAACATATAGTAATACTCTGATACAGTTATCACATACAGTAATACTCTGATGCAAGGGTATCACATACAGTAATACTATGATACAGGTAACACATGCAGTAATACTCTGATACAGGGCGTCACATACAGTAATACTCTGATACAGTTATCACATACAGTAATAATCTGATACAGGGTATCACACACAGTAATACTTTGATACAGGTATCACATACAGTAATATTCTGATACAGGGTATCACAGACAGTAATACTCTGATACAGGTTAGCACATACAGTAATACTCTGATACAGGGTAGCACAGGCAGTAATACTCTAATACAGGGTGTCACATACAGTAATACTCTGATACAGATATCACATACAGTAATACTTTGATACAGAGTATCACATACAGTAATACTCTGATACAGCGTATCACATACAGTAATACTCTGATACAGGTATCACATACAGTAATACTCTGATACAGGGTATCACATACAGTAGTTCTCTGATACAGGTATCACATAAAGTAATACTCTGATACAGGTGTCACTTTCAGTAACACTCTAATACAGGGTGTCACATACAGCAATACTCTGATACATATATCACATACAGTAATACTCTGATACAGGGTATCACATTCAGAAATACTCTGATACAGGTATCACATACAGTAATACTCTGATACAGGGTATCACATACAGCAATACTCTGATACAGGGTATCACATACAGTAATACTCTGATACAGGTATCACTTTCAGAAACACTCTAATACAGGGTGTCACATACAGTAATACGCTGATACAGGGTATCACATACAGTAATACTCTGATACAGGGTATCACATAGCAATACTCTGATAGTGTATCACATACAGTAATTCTCTGATACAGGTATCACATACAGGTATACTGTGATACAAGTAGAACATACAGTAATACTCTGATACAGGGTATCATACACGGTAATACTGTGATACAGGGTATCACATACAGTAATGATCTGATACAGGTATCACGTACAGTAATGCTCTGCTACAGGTATCACATACAGTAATACTCTGATAAAGGGTAGCACATGCAGCCTTACTCTGACACAGGATATGATATACAGTAATACTCTGATACAGGTATCACATGCAGTAATACTCTGATACAGGGTATCACACACAGTAATACTCTGATACAGGTATCACATAGTCATATTCTGATACAGGGTATCACGTACAGTAATACTATGATACAGGGTATCACATACAGCAATACTCTGATACAGGGTATCACATACAGAAATTCTCTGGTACAGGTATCACTTTCAGTAATACTCTAATACAGGGTGTCACATACAGTAATACTCTGATAAGGGTAGCACATACAGTAATACTCTGATACAGTGTATCACATACAGTAATACTGTGATACAGGTATCACATACAGCAATACTCTGATACAGGGTACCACATACAGTAATATTCTGATACAGGTATCACATACGGTAATACTCTGATGCAGGGTATCACATACAGCAATACTCTGATACAGGGTATCACATTATGTAATACTCTGATACAGGTATCACTTTCAGTAATACTCTAATATAGGGTGTCACATACAGTAATACTCTGATACGGGGTATCACATACAGTAATACTCTGATACAGGTATCACATACAGTAATACTTTGATACAGAGTATCACATACAGTAATACTCTGATACAGCGTATCACATACAGTAATACTCTGATACAGGTATCACATACAGTAATACTCTGATACAGGGTATCACATACAGTAGTTCTCTGATACAGGTATCACATAAAGTAATACTCTGATACAGGTGTCACTTTCAGTAACACTAATACAGGGTGTCACATACAGTAATACTCTGATACGGGGATCACATACAGTAATACTCTGATACAGGGTATCACATACAGCAATACTCTGATACATATATCACATACAGTAATACTCTGATACAGGGTATCACATTCAGAAATACTCTGATACAGGTATCACATACAGTAGTACTCTGATACAGGGTATCACATACAGCAATACTCTGATACAGGGTATCACATACAGTAATACTCTGATACAGGTATCACTTTCAGAAACACTCTAATACAGGGTGTCACATACAGTAATACGCTGATACAGGGTATCACATACAGTAATACTCTGATACAGGGTATCACATAGCAATACTCTGATAGTGTATCACATACAGTAATACTCTGATACAGGGTATCTCATACAGTAATACTGTGATACAATGTATCACATGCAGTAATACTCTGATACAGGGCATCACATACAGTACTACTCTGATACAGTTATCACATACAGTAATACTCTGACACAGGGTATCACACACAGTAATACTCTGATACAGGTATCACATACAGTAATACTCTGATACAGGGTAGAACATACAGTAATACTCTGATACAGGGTATCACATACAGTAATAATCTGATACAGGGTATCACACACAGTAATACTCTGATACAGGTATCACATACAGTAATATTCTGATACAGGGTATCACATACAGTAATACTCTCATACAGGTTAGAACATACAGTAATACTCTGATACAGCGTAGCACAGACAGTAATACTCTGATGCAAGGGTATCACATTCAGTAATAATCTGATACAGGGTATCACACACAGTAATACTCTGATACAGGTATCACATACAGTAATACCCTGATACTGGGTAGCACATACAGTAATACTCTGATACAGGGTAGAACATACAGTAATACTCTGATACAGGGTATCACATACAGTAATACTCTGATGCAAGGGTATCACATACAGTAATACTATGATACAGGTAACACATGCAGTAATACTCTGATACAGGGCATCACATACAGTACTACTCTGATACCGTTATCACATACAGTAATACTCTGACACAGGTATCACATACAGTAATACTCTGATACAGGGTATCACATACAGTAATAATCTGATACAGGGTATCACACACAGTAATACACTGATACAGGTATCACATACAGTAATATTCTGATACAGGGTATCACACACAGTAATACTCTGATACAGGGTATCATACACAGTAATACTGTGATGCAAGGTATCACATATAGTAATACTCTGATACAGGGTATCACATACAGTAATACTCTGATACTGGGTAGCACATACAGTAATACGCTGATACAGGGTAGAACATACAGTAATACTCTGATACACGGTATCACATACCATAATACTCTGATGCAAGGGTATCACATACAGTAATACTATGATACAGGTAACACATGCAGTAATACTCTGATACAGGGCGTCACATACAGTAATACTCTGATACAGTTATCACATACAGTAATACTCTGACACAGGGTATCACACACAGTAATACTCTGATACAGATATCACATACAGTAATACTCTGATACAGGGTAGAACATACAGTAATACTCTGATACAGGGTATCACATACAGTAATACTCTGATACAAGGATATCACACACAGTAATACTCTGATGCAGGTATCACACAGTAATATTCTGATACAGGGTATCACATACAGTAATACTCTGATACAGGTAACACATGCAGTAATACTCTGATACAGTGTATCACATACAGTAATACTCTGATACAGGTATCACATACAGTAATACTCTGATACAGGGTAGAACATACAGTAATACTCTGATACAGGGTATCATACACAGTAATACTGTGATGCAGGGTATCACATATAGTAATACTCTGATACAGGGTATCACATACAGTAATACTCTGATACTGGGTAGCTCATACAGTAATACTCTGATACAGGTATCACATACAGTAATACTCTGATACAGGATATCACACACAGAATACTCTGATACTGGGTATCGCATACAGTAATACTCTGATACTGGTATCACATACAGTAATACTCTGATACGGGGTATCACATACAGTAATACTCTGATACAGGGTATCACATACAGTAATACTCTGATACAGGGTGGCACATACAGTAATACTCTGATCCAGGTATCACAAACAGTAATACTCTGATACAGGGTATCACACACAGTAATACTCTGATACAGGTTCCACATACAGTAATACTCTGATACAGGTATCACATACAATAATACACTGATACAGGTATCACATACAGTAATATTCTGATACAGGGTATCACATACAGTAATACTCTGATACAGGTAACACATGCAGTAATACTCTGATAGAGTGTATCACATACAGTAATACTCTGATACAGGTATCACATACAGTAATACTCTGATACAGGGTAGAACAGACAGTAATACTCTGATACAGGGTATCATACACAGTAATACTGTGATGCAGGGTATCACATATAGTAATACTCTGATACAGGGTATCACATACAGTAATACTCTGATACTGGGTAGCACATACAGTAATACTCTGATACAGGGTAGAACATACAGTAATACTCTGATACAGTTATCACATACAGTAATACTCTGATGCAAGGGTATCACATACAGTAATACTATGATACAGGTAACACATGCAGTAATTCTCTGATACAGGGCGTCACATACAGTAATACTCTGATACAGTTATCACATACAGTAATAATCTGATACAGGGTATCACACACAGTAATACTTTGATACAGGTATCACATACAGTACTATTCTGATACAGGGTATCACAGACAGTAATACTCTGATACAGGTTAGCACATACAGTAATACTCTGATACAGGGTAGCACAGGCAGTAATACTCTAATACAGGGTGTCACATACAGTAATACTCTGATACAGATATCACATACAGTAATACTTTGATACAGAGTATCACATACAGTAATACTCTGATACAGCGTATCACATACAGTAATACTCTGATACAGGTATCACATACAGCAATACTCTGATACAGGGTATCACATACAGTAATACTCTGATACAGGTATCACTTTCAGAAACACTCTAATACAGGGTGTCACATACAGTAATACGCTGATACAGGGTATCACATACAGTAATACTCTGATACAGGGTATCACATAGCAATACTCTGATAGTGTATCACATGCAGTAATACTCTGATACAGGGTATCTCATACAGTAATACTGTGATACAATGTATCACATACAGTAATTCTCTGATACAGGTATCACATACAGGTATACTGTGATACAGGGTAGAACATACAGTAATACTCTGATACAGGGTATCATACACGGTAATACTGTGATACAGGGTATCACATACAGAAATTCTCTGGTACAGGTATCACTTTCAGTAATACTCTAATACAGGGTGTCACATACAGTAATACTCTGATAAGGGTAGCACATACAGTAATACTCTGATACAGGGTATCACATACAGTAATACTGTGATACAGGTATCACATACAGCAATACTCTGATACAGGGTACCACATACAGTAATATTCTGATACAGGTATCACATACAGTAATACTCTGATGCAGGGTATCACATACAGCAATACTCTGATACAGGGTATCACATTATGTAATACTCTGATACAGGTATCACTTTCAGTAATACTCTAATATAGGGTGTCACATACAGTAATACTCTGATACGGGGTATCACATACAGCAATACTCTGATACAGGGTATCACATACAGTAATACTCTGATACTGGGTAGCACATACAGTAAAACTCTGAAACAGGATATGATCTACAGTAATACTCTGATACAGGGTATCTCATACAGTAATACTGTGATACAGGATATCTCTTTCAGTAATACTCTGAAACAGGTATCACATACAGTAATACACTGATACAGGGTATCACATACAGTAATACTCTGATACAGTATCACATACAGTAATACTCTGGTACATGTATCACACACAGTTATACTCTGATACAGGGTATCACATACAGTAATACTGTGATACATATATCACATACAGTAATACTCTGATACAGGGTATCACATACAGTAATACTCTGATACAGGTATTACATACAGTAATACTCTGATACATATATCACATACAGTAATACTCTGATACAGTGTATCGCATACAGTAATACTCTGATACATATATCACATACAGTAATACTCTGATACAGGGTATCACATACAGTAATACTCTGATACAGGGTATCACATACAGTAATACTCTGATACAGGTTTCACATACAGTAATACGCGGATACAGGGTATCACATACAGTAATACTCTGATACTGGGTAGCACACACAGTAATACTCTGATACAGGGTATCACATACAGTAATAATCTGATACTGGGTAGCACATACAGTAATACTCTGATACAGGGTATCACGTACAGTAATACTCTGATACTGGGTAGCACATACAGTAAAACTCTGAAACATGCTATGACCGACAGTAATACTCTGATACAGGGTATCTCATACAGTAATACTGTGATACAGGGTATCACATACAGTAATACTCTGATACAGGGTATCACATACAGCAATACTCATACAGGGTATCACATACAGTAATACTCTGATACAGGTATCACATTCAGTAATACTCTGATACAGGGTATCACATACAGTAATACTCTGATACAAGGTATCACATACAGTAATACTCTGATACAGGTATCACATACAGTAATACTCTGATACAGAGTATCACATACAGTAATACTCATACATATATCACATACAGTAATACTCTGATACAGGAATCACTTTCAGTAACACTAATACTGGGTGTCACGTACAGTAATACGCTGATACAGGGTAGAACATACAGTAATACTATGATACAGGGTGTCATCCACGGTAATACCGTGATACAGGGTATCACATACAGTAATGATCTGATACAGGTATCACGTACAGTACAGCTCTGCTACAGGTATCACATACAGTAATACTCTGATAAAGGGTAGCACATACAGTAATACTGTGATGCAGGGTAGAACATACAGTAATACTCTGATAATGGGTATCACATACAGCAATACTCTGATGCAGGGTAGAACATACAGTAATATTATGATACAGGTAACACATGCAGTAATACTCTGATACAGGGCGTCACATACAGTAATACTCTGATACAGGTATCACACACAGTAATACTCTGATACAGGGTAGAACATACAGTAATACTCTGATACAGGGTATCATACACAGTAATACTGTGATGCAGGGTATCACATACAGTAATACTCTGATACAGGTATCACATACAGTAATGCTCTGCTACAGGTATCACATACAATCATACTCTGATAAAGGGTAGCACATACAGTAATACTGTGATGCAGGGTAGAACATACAGTAATACTCTGATACTGGGTATCACATACAGTAACACTCTGATACAGGGTATCACACACAGTAATACTCATACAGGTATCACACACAGTAATACTCTGATACAGGTACCACATACAGTAATACTTTGATACAGGTATCACATACAGCAATACTCTGATACAGAGTATCACATACAGTAGTACTCTGATACAGGATATCACACACAGAATACTCTGATACAGGGTATCGCATACAGTAATACTCTGATACTGGTATCACATACAGTAATACTCTGATACGGGGTATCACATACAGTAATACTCTAATACAGGGTATCACATACAGTAATACTCTGATACAGGGTGGCACATACAGTAATACGCTGATCCAGGTATCACAAACAGTAATACTCTGATACAGGGTACCACATACAGTAATACTCTGATACAGGTATCACATTCAATAATACACTGATACAGGGTATCACATGCAGTAATAATCTGATACAGGGTAGAACATACAGTAATACTCTGATACAGGGTATCACATACAGTAAAATTCTGATACAGGGTATCACATACAGTAATACTCTGATACAAGGGTACCACACACAGTAATACTCTGATACAGGTATCACACATTAATATTCTGATACAGGGTATCACATACAGTAATACTCTGATACAGGTAACACATGCAGTAATACTCTGATAGAGTGTATCACATACAATAATACTCTGATACAGGTATCACATACAGTAATACTCTGATACAGGGTAGAACATACAGTAATACTCTGACACAGGGTATCATACACAGTAATACTGTGATGCAGGGTAGCACATATAGTAATACTCTGATACAGGGTATCACATACAGTAATACTCTGATACAGGGCAGAACATACAGTAATACTCTGATACAGGATATCACATACAATAATACACTGATACAGGGTATCGCATACAGTAATAATCTGATACAGGGTATCACATACAGTAATATTCTGATACAGGGTATCACATACAGTAATACTCTGATACAAGGATATCACACACAGTAATACTCTGATACAGGTATCACATACAGTAATACTCTGATACAGGTATCACATACAGTAATACTCTGATACAGGATAGAACATACAGTAATACTCTGATACAGGGTATCATACACAGTAATACTGTGATGCAGGGTATCACATACAGTAATACTCTGATACAGGGTATCACATACAGTAATACTCCGATGCAGGGTATCGCATACAGTAATACTATGATACAGGTAACAAATGCAGTAATACTCAGATACAGGGCGTCACATACAGTAATACTCTGATACAGTTATCACATACAATAATACTTTGACACAGGGTATCACACACAGTAATACTCTGATACAGATATCACATACAGTAATACTCTGATACAGGGTATCACATACAGTAATAATCTGATACAGGGTATCACACACAGCAATACTCTGATACAGGTATCACATACAGTAATACTCTGATAGAGTGTATCACATACAGTAATACTCTGATACAGGTATCACATACAGTAATACTCTGACACAGGGTATCACACACAATAATACTCTGATACAGGTATCACATACAGTAATACTCTGATTCAGGGTATCACACACAGTAATACTCATGCAGGTATCACACACAGTAATACTCTGATACAAGTACCACATACAGTAATACTTTGATACAGGTATCACATACAGTAATACTCTGATATGGGGTATCACACACAGCAATACTCTGATACAGAGTATCACATACAGTAATACTCTGATACAGGATATCACACACAGAATACTCTGATACAGGGTATCGCATACAGTAATACTCTGATACTGGTATCACATACAGTAATACTCTGATACGGGGTATCACATACAGTAATACTCTGATACAGGGTATCACATACAGTAATACTCTGATACAGGGTGGCACATACAGTAATACGCTGATCCATGTATCAAAAACAGTAATACTCTGATACAGGGTACCACATACAGTAATACTCTGATACAGGTATCACATTCAATAATACACTGATACAGGGTATCACATACAGTAATAATCTGATACAGGGTAGAACATACAGTAATACTCTGATACAGGGTATCACATACAGTAAAATTCTGATACAGGGTATCACATACAGTAATAATCAGATACAAGGGTATCACTCACAGTAATACTCTGATACAGGTATCACACATTAATATTCTGATACAGGGTATCACATACAGTAATACTCTGATACAGGTAACACATGCAGTAATACTCTGATAGAGTGTATCACATACAGTAATACTCTGATACAGGTATCACATACAGTAATACTCTGATACAGGGTAGAACTACAGTAATACTCTGATACAGGGTATCATACACAGTAATACCGTGATGCAGGGTATCACATATAGTAATACTCTGATACAGGGTATCACATACAGTAATACTCTGATACTGTGTAGCACAT
Source organism: Pristiophorus japonicus (assembly GCF_044704955.1). Classification (NCBI taxonomy): domain Eukaryota; kingdom Metazoa; phylum Chordata; class Chondrichthyes; family Pristiophoridae; genus Pristiophorus; species Pristiophorus japonicus. The sequence continues at coordinate 71,992,648 of NC_091992.1, read as the reverse complement.
ACAGTAATACTCTGATACAGGGCAGAACATACAGTAATACTCTGATACAGGATATCACACACAGAATACTCTGATACAGGGTATCGCATACAGTAATACTCTGATACTGGTATCACATACAGTAATACTCTGATACGGGGTATCACATACAGTAATACTCTGATACAGGGTATCACATACAGTAATACTCTGATACAGGGTGGCACATACAGTAATACTCTGATCCAGGTATCACAAACAGTAATACTCTGATACAGGGTATCACACACAGTAATACTCTGATACAGGTTCCACATACAGTAATACTCTGATACAGGTATCACATACAATAATACACTGATACAGGGTATCACATACAGTAATAATCTGATACAGGGTATCACATACAGTAATATTCTGATACAGGGTATCACACACAGTAATACTCTGATACAGGTTCCACATACAGTAATACTCTGATACAGGTATCACATACAATAATACACTGATACAGGGTATCGCATACAGTAATAATCTGATACAGGGTATCACATACAGTAATATTCTGTGACAGGGTATCACATACAGAAATACTCTGATACAAGGATATCACACACAGTAATACTCTGATACAGGTATCACATACAGTAATATTCTGATACAGGGTATCACATACAGTAATACTCTGATACAGGTAACACATGCAGTAATACTCTGATACAGGGTATCACATAGCAATACTCTGACAGTGTATCACATACAGTAATACTCTGATACAGGGTATCTCATACAGTAATACTGTGATACAATATATCACATACAGTAATTCTCTGATACAGGTATCACATACAGTAATACTGTGATACAGGGTAGAACATACAGTAATACTCTGATACAGGGTATCATACACGGTAATACTGTGATACAGGGTATCACATACAGTAATGATCTGATACAGGTATCACGTACAGTAATGCTCTGCTACAGGTAACACATACAGTAATACTCTGATAAAGGGTAGCACATACAGTAATACTGTGATACAGGGTATCACACACAGTAATACTCTGATACAGGGTATCACGTACAGTCATACTCTGATACGGGGTATCACATACAGTAATACTCTGATACAGGGTATCACATACAGCAATACTCTGATACAGGGTATCACATTCAGTAATACTCTGATACAGGGTATCACATACAGTAATACTCTGATACTGGGTAGCACAAACAGTAAAACTCTGAAACAGGATATGACCTACAGTAATACTCTGATACAGGGTATCTCAGACAGTAATACTGTGATACAGGGTATCTCTGACAGTTATACTCTGAAACAGGTATCACATACAGTAATACACTGATACAGGGTATCACATACAGTAATACTGTGATACATATATCACATACAGTAATACTCTGATACAGGGTATCACATACAGTAATACTCTGATACAGGGTTTCACATACAGTAATACTCTGATACAGGGTATCACATACAGTAATACTGTGATACAGGGTATCACATACAGAAATTCTCTGGTACAGGTATCACTTTCAGTAATACTCTAATACAGGGTGTCACATACAGTAATACTCTGATACAGGGCAGCACATACAGTAATACTCTGATACAGGGTATCACATACAGTAATACGCGGATACAGGGTATCACATACAGTAATACTCTGATACTGGGTAGCACACACAGTAATACTCTGATTCAGGGTATCACATACAGTAATACTCTGATACAGGGTATCACATACAGTAATACTCTGATACAGGTATCACGTACAGTAATACTCTGATACAGGTATCACTTTCAGTCACACTCTAATACAGGGTGTCACATACAGTAATACTCTGATACGGGGTGTCACATAAAGAAATACTCTGATACAGGTATCACATACAGTAATACTCTGATACAGGTATCACTTTCAGTAACACTAATACAGGGTGTCACATACAGTAATACGCTGATACAGGGTATCACATGCAGTAATACTCTGATACAGGGTATCACATAGCAATACTCTGATAGTGTATCACATACAGTAATACTCTGATACAGGGTATCTCATACAGTAATACTGTGATACAGGGTATCATACACAGTAATACTGTGATGCAGGGTCGCACATATAGTAATACTCTGATACAGGGTATCACATACAGTAATACTCTGATACTGGGTAGCACATACAGTAATACTCTGATACAGGGTAGAACATACAGTAATACTCTGATGCAGGGTATCACATACAGTAATACTCTGATGCAAGGGTATCACATACAGTCATACTATGATACAGGTAACACATGCAGTAATACTCAGATACAGGGCGTCACATACAGTAATACTCTGATACAGTTATCACATACAGTAATACTCTGACACAGGGTATCACACACAGTAATACTCTGATACAGGTATCACATACAGTAATACTCTGATACAGGGTAGAACATACAGTAATACTCTGATACAGGGTATCACATACAGTAATAATCTGATACAGGGTATCACACACAGTAATACTCTGATACAGGTATCACATACAGTAATATTCTGATACAGGGTATCACATACAGTAATACTCTGATACAGGTTAGCACATACAGTAATACTCTGATACAGGGTAGCACAGACAGTAATACTCTAATACAGGGTGTCACATACAGTAATACTCTGATACAGGTAACACATGCAGTAATACTCTGATAGAGTGTATCACATACAGAAATACTCTGATACAGGGATCACATACAGTAATACTCTGATACAGGGTAGAACAGACAGTAATACTCTGATACAGGGTATCATACACAGTAATACTGTGATGCAGGGTATCACATATAGTAATACTCTGATACAGGGTATCACATACAGTAATACTCTGATACTGGGTAGCACATACAGTAATACTCTGATACAGGGCAGAACATACAGTAATACTCTGATACAGGATATCACACACAGAATACTCTGATACAGGGTATCGCATACAGTAATACTCTGATACTGGTATCACATACAGTAATACTCTGATACGGGGTATCACATACAGTAATACTCTGATACAGGGTATCACATACAGTAATACTCTGATACAGGGTGGCACATACAGTAATACTCTGATCCAGGTATCACGAACAGTAATACTCTGATACAGGGTACCACATACAGTAATACTCTGATACAGTTATCACATACAATAATACACTGATACAGGGTATCACATACAGTAATAATCTGATACAGGGTAGAACATACAGTAATACTCTGATACAGGGTATCACATACAGTAATACTCTGATACAGGGTATCACATACAGCAATACTCTGATACAGGTATCACATACAGTAATGCTCTGATACAGGGTATCACATACAGTAATACTCTGATACAGGTAGCACATATAGTAATACTGTGCTGCAGGATAGAACATACCCTGTATCAGAGTATTACTGTATATCATACCCTGTGTCAGAGTATTACTGTATGTGATACCCTGTATCAGAGTATTAATGTATGTAATACCCAGTTTCATAGTATTACTGTATGTGATACCTGTATCAGAGTATTACTGTATGTGATACCCTGTATCAGAGTATTACTGTATGTGATACCCTGTATCAGAGTATTACTGTATGTGATACCCTGTATCAGATTATTACTGTATGTGATACCTGTATCGGAGTATTACTGCATGTGATACCTGTATCAGAGTATTACTGTATATCATACCCTGTGTCAGACTATTACTGTATGTGATACCCTGTATCAGAGTATTACTGTATCACATACAGTAATAGTCTGACACAGGGTATGATATACAGTAATACTCTGATACAGGTATCACATGCAGTAATACTCTGATACAGGGTAGAACATACAGCAATACTCTGATACAGGGTATCACATACAGTAATACTCTGACACAGGGTATGATATACAGTAATACTCTGATACAGGTATCACTTTCAGTAATACTCTAATACAGGGTGTCACATACAGTAATACTCTGATACAGGTATCACACACAGTAATACTCTGATACAGGGTATGATATACAGTAATACTCTGATACAGGTATCACATGCAGTAATACTCTGATATAGGGTATCACACACAATAATACTCTGAAACAGGTATCACATACAGTCATATTCTGATACAGGGTATCACGTACAGTAATACTCTATAAACAGGGCATCACATACAGCAATACTCTGATACAGGGTATCACATACAGTAATACTCTGATACAGGTATCACATACAGTAATACTCTGATACAGGTTATCACATACAGTAATACTCTGATACTGGGTAGCACATACAGTAATACTCTGATACAGGTATCACATACAATAATACACTGATACAGGATATCACATACAGTAATACTCTGATACAGGTATCACATACAATAATACACTGATACAGGATATCACATACAGTAATAATCTGATACAGGGTAGAACATACAGTAATACTCTGATACAGGGTATCACATACAGTAATATTCTGATACAGGGTATCACATACAGTAATACTCTGATACAGGTAACACATGCAGTAATACTCTGATAGAGTGTATCACATACAGTAATACTCTGATACAGGTATCACATACAGTAATACTCTGATACAGGGTAGAACATACAGTAATACTCTGATACAGGGTATCATACACAGTAATACTGTGATGCAGGGTATCACATATAGTAATACTCTGATACAGGGTATCACATACAGTAATACTCTGATACAGGTATCACTTTCAGAAACACTCTAATACAGGGTGTCACATACAGTAATACGCTGATACAGGGTATCACATACAGTAATACTCTGATACAGGGTATCACATAGCAATACTCTGACAGTGTATCACATACAGTAATACTCTGATACAGGGTATCTCATACAGTAATACTGTGATACAATATATCACATACAGTAATTCTCTGATACAGGTATCACATACAGTAATACTGTGATACAGGGTAGAACATACAGTAATACTCTGATACAGGGTATCATACACGGTAATACTGTGATACAGGGTATCACATACAGTAATGATCTGATACAGGTATCACGTACAGTAATGCTCTGCTACAGGTAACACATACAGTAATACTCTGATAAAGGGTAGCACATACAGTAATACTGTGATACAGGGTATCACACACAGTAATACTCTGATACAGGGTATCACGTACAGTCATACTCTGATACAGGGTATCACATACAGCAATACTCTGATACAGGGTATCACATTCAGTAATACTCTGATACAGGGTATCACATACAGTAATACTCTGATACTGGGTAGCACAAACAGTAAAACTCTGAAACAGGATATGACCTACAGTAATACTCTGATACAGGGTATCTCAGACAGTAATACTGTGATACAGGGTATCTCTGACAGTTATACTCTGAAACAGGTATCACATACAGTAATACACTGATACAGGGTATCACATACAGTAATACTGTGATACATATATCACATACAGCAATACTCTGATACAGGGTATCACATACAGTAATACTCTGATACAGGTATCACATACAGTAATACTCTGATTCATATATCACATACAGTAATACTCTGATACAGGGTATCACATACAGTAATACGCGGATACAGGGTATCACATACAGTAATACTCTGATACTGGGTAGCACACACAGTAATACTCTGATTCAGGGTATCACATACAGTAATACTCTGATACAGGGTATCACATACAGTAATACTCTGATACAGGTATCACGTACAGTAATACTCTGATACAGGTATCACTTTCAGTCACACTCTAATACAGGGTGTCACATACAGTAATACTCTGATACGGGGTATCACATAAAGAAATACTCTGATACAGGTATCACATACAGTAATACTCTGATACAGGTATCACTTTCAGTAACACTAATACAGGGTGTCACATACAGTAATACGCTGATACAGGGTATCACATGCAGTAATACTCTGATACAGGGTATCACATAGCAATACTCTGATAGTGTATCACATACAGTAATACTCTGATACAGGGTATCTCATACAGTAATACTGTGATACAGTGTATCACATACAGTAATTCTCTGATACAGGTATCACATACAGTAATACTGTGATACAGGGTAGAACATACAGTAATACTCTGATACAGGGTATCATCCACGGTAATACTGTGATACAGGGTATCACATACAGTAATGATCTGATACAGGTATCACGTACAGTAAAGCTCTGCTACAGGTATCACATACAGTAATACTCTGAAAAAGGGTAGCACATACAGTAATACTGTGATGCAGGGTAGAACATACAGTAATACTCTGATACTGGGTATCACATACAGTAATACTCTGATGCAAGGGTATCACATACAGTAATACTCTGATACAGGTTACACATGCAGTAATACTCTGATACAGGTATCATGTACAGTAATGCTCTGCTACAGGTATCACATACAGCAATACTCTGATAAAGGGTAGCACATACAGTCATATTCTGATACAGGGTATCACGTACAGTAATACTCTGATACAGGTATCACATACAGTAATACTCTAATACAGGGTGTCACATACAGTAATACTCTGATACAGGTATCACATACAGTAATACTCTGACACAGGGTATCACATACAATCATACTCTGATACAGGTATCACATACAGTAATACTCTGATACAGGGTATCACACACAGTAATACTCATATAGGTATCACACACAGAATACTCTGATACAGGGTATCGCATACAGTAATACTCTGATACTGGTATCACATACAGTAATACTCTGATACGGGGTATCACATACAGTAATACTCTGATACAGGGTATCACATACAGTAATACTCTGATACAGGGTGGCACATACAGTAATACTCTGATCCAGGTATCACGAACAGTAATACTCTGATACAGGGTACCACATACAGTAATACTCTGATACAGGTATCACATACAGTAATAATCTGATACAGGGTATCACATACAGTAATACTCTTAAACAGGATATGACCTACAGTAATACTCTGATACAAGGTATCTCATACAGTAATACTGTGATACAGGGTATCACATACAGTAATACTCTGATACAGGTATCACATACAGTAATACTATGAAACAGGGTATCACATACAGTAATACTCTGATACAGGTATCACATACAGTAATGCTCTGATACAGGGTATCACATACAGTAATACTCTGATACAGGGTAGAACATACAGCAATACTCTGATACAGGGTATCACATACAGTAATACTCTGATACAGGATATGATATACAGTAATACTCTGATACAGGTATCACATGCAGTAATACTCTGATATAGGGTATCACACACAGTAATACTCTGAAACAGGTATCACATACAGTCATATTCTGATACAGGGTATCACGTACAGTAATACTCTGATTCAGGGCATCACATACAGCAATACTCTGATACAGGGTATCACATACATTAATACTCTAATACAGGTATCACATACAGCAATACTCTGATACAGGTATCACATACAGTAATACTCTGATACAGGGTATCACATACAGTAATACTCTGATACAGGTAGCACATGCAGTAATACTCTGATACAGGTATCACATACAGTAATACTCTGATACAGGGTATCACATACAGCAATACTCATACAGGGTATCACATACAGTAATACTCTGATACAGGGTATCACATACAGTAATACTCTGATACTGGGTAGAACATACAGTAATACTCTGATACAGGGTAGAACATACAGTAATACTCTGATACAGGGTATCACATACAGTAATACTCTGATACAGGGTATCACATACAGTAATACTGTGATACAGGGTAGAACATACAGTAATACTCTGATACAGGGTATCATACACAGTAATACTGTGATACAGGGTATCACATACAGTAATGATCTGATACAGGTATCATGTACAGTAATGCTCTGCAACAGGTATCACATGCAGTAATACTCTGATAAAGGGTAGCACATACAGTAATACTGTGATGCAGGGTAGAACATACACTGATACTCTGATACAGGGTATCACATACAGTAATACTCTGACACAGGGTATGATATACAGTAATACTCTGATACAGGTATCACATGCAGTAATACTCTGATACAGGGTATGACAGACAATAATACTCTGATACAGATATCACATACAGTAATACTCTGATACAGGTATCACATACAGTAATAGTCTGATACAGGGTATCACATACAGCAATACTCTGATACAGGTATCACATACAATAATACTCTGATACAGGGTATCACATACAGTAATAGTCTTGATACATATATCACATACAGTAATACTCTGATACAGGTATCACATACATTAATACTCTGATACAGTGTATCACATACAGTGATACTCTGATACAGGTATCACATACAGTAATACTCTGATGCAGGGTATCACATACAGTAATACTCTGATGCAGGGTAACACATACAGTAATACTCTGATACAGGGTACCACATACAGTAATACTCTGATACAGGTATCACATACAGTAATATTCTTATACAGGGTATCTCATACAGTAATACTCTGATACAGGGTAGCACATACAGTAATACTCTGATACAGGGTAGAATATACAGTAATACTCTGATACAGGTATCACATACAGTAATACTCTGATACCGGGTATCGCATACAGTAATACTCTGATACAGGGTATCACATACAGTAATACTCTGATACAGGTGTATCACATACAGTGATGCAAGGGTATGAGAACACTAAAATCTGTTAATATCAGCAGCTGGAGATATCAGTGGGAAAAGGAATTCAAACTAACACGTTCCCGTTAGGGCTCATGTTATGCACCAATGTCGTCCATGAAGGCAAATGTTGTGACAACCCTGACCGCTAGGGAATTTCTGTAGATTCTTGAAGACGGATGTTCGCAGAGTGATTTCCCAGTAGGTACACTGTGATAACAGTAAAGATGAAAAGACAAACTGAAGCGCCTGAAATAACAAGCAATACATCGGGTCTGTCAACATCTCAAAGACAAACGACAGGTTAACATTGTCAGGTTTGCATTTGCAGCAAAGTTCAGCATCTTTTATTGTGCTCTTTGCCCCATATTGGTATAGTTTTGTGCCCGGTGTTGTCAACCGCTGGCTGGATCAGAATATGTCTGTACCAGAGCCACCATATCAGGTGCCAAGTGTACTGGCACGGCACAAAACTATTCTGAAAGCAGCCTTAGGAGATAACGGAGTGCCTAAATCGGACTGACTGTAATTAAGAGAGAGGAACAGGTCATTAGAAATGATAATGTAAGAACTTGCATTTATATTGTGCCTTTCAGTCTCGAAGGTCACAAAATGCCTTGCAGCCAATGAAGTGCATTTGAAGTGTTGCCACTGCTGTAATGTAACAAACATCAATCAGAGATAGGACCAGATAATGTTTTTTAATGCTGTTAACTGAGGGATAAATAGTGATCATGACACACCGCGAAGAACTCCCCTGCTCCTCTTTGAAAAATGCCCTGGGATCAGTTACGTCCATGTGACGTTTCATCCGAAAGACAGCACCTCAAATTTCTTGATTTGGACTTAACACACAGCCTTCTGACAAGACCGGTCGGTTTATTGTTAAAGTTGCTGAATCTCCAATTCACTCACTGTGTGTCCTTGTTTGAGATTTGAGGAAGTTATACTGAAACAGGCTAGCCAACAGGGATGGGGCTCTGCAGTACATTGCGAAACTCTAGTTGATTGGGAATATGTCCGTGCGGATACAGAATGGGAAGGCTGCAGCCAACTTATTCGGGTTGCAACATGAATTGCATATCATTACCATCATCCTCCCAACTGCATGTTCAGGCTAACACCAATGGTGTGTAACCTCTGTGCTCCATTTGACCCTGAGCTTGGCCTCAGAACCAGTATCTGATCGGTCATAAAGCCTCTCCGCCCCCTTCCCCAACATCACTTCCCTCCGTTCTCATGGCTGGGAAAATTCTGAGCCACACTTTTTCCAGCTCCGGACTCAACTTCTGCAATCCCCCTGTGACTGGCCTCCTGGTCTGCACCCTACACAATCCTGCCCTGCACTAAATCCGGCTCACCCATCTCATTAACCTCCCACGGCTTGCTGTTCCTCAACACCTTCCTCCTCCATGAAGTGCCTTGGACATTTCCTGCTTGCACGGTGCTGCATAAATGCCACGTGTTCCTATTTCTTAATCAATCCTTTGGCACAAGCTCCAAATGGTGTGGACTTCAGGTTGAAGTGACTGTGGCTCTCATGTAAGTCCAGAGTCGAGGATCTACCCCCACTCCGCTTTCAGTTTTATCCCCATCTCTCATGAAGACAGTCTCTGCTGTTAAAACAGTTCCACCCCTCTTCCCTCACTATCATCTGTAATCCTGGACAGTGAGTGTAAAGAAAGACTTGTATTTCCCGACCACCAGACGTCCCAAACTGCTTTACAGACAATGAAGTACTTTTCAGACGCTCATTTGTGCACAGCATAGATCTCACAAACAGCATTGTGAAAATGACCAGATAATTTTTTTTTGTTCTGCTGATTGAGGGATAAATATTGGCCAGGACACTGGGGAGAACTCCCCTGCTCTTCTTTGAAATAGTGTCATAGGATCTTTTACATCCACCTGAGAGAGCAGACGGGGCCTCGGTTTAACATCTCATCCGAAAGACGGCATCTCCGACTGTGCAGCACTCCCTCAGCACTGCCCTGGAGTGTCAGCCTAGACTTTTGTATTTAGGACTTGAACCCACAGCCTTCTGGCTCAGAGGCGAGAGTGCAGGCAAGTGATACCTTGTCCTATCCTTGCCTGATGTTCACACCGTCTAAGTTCACACACAAAAAACAGTCACTTGGGCGAGGTGCTGGCAGCCGTAGAACCCTATCCAGCACAGGCCCCCGCCTTCAGGGCAGGATGTGGGCGGGTTACACCCTGCAATGGCCAATTAGCCATGGGTGGGCCTCCAGAGATAATCCAATATTATCTTGTATTCTGCTTCTGCCATCTTCAGGAGACTGTACACATGGACAGACGGCTGAGATGTCATGTCCCCTGAGGAACAATTGGTTCCCCTATTTCTGATTTTAATCCTCTTCCACCTTCTCTCCTAAACCCCGTAACTTTGGTGTAACAAATGAAACGTTTGAAGAAAACATGTGCAGCTACAGTTAGGCCTGTTTGATGTCTTGTTCATCTAGAATGAAGATCTTCCAGATGAAGAAAGGAAATCTTTCAAAAGTGCAGGAAATCTTATTCAAGGAATGCCCACTGCAACTATAATAAGATGGCAGTGTGGTGGGACAGTATGTGCCCTGGCAACGTACTGATCAGATCCAATATACTCATCTTTGATTAAGCCTGAAACTGGACTTCAGCAAAACTGCATCAACTTTCAAACTGGGAGCACTTGGCTGGGCCTGTGGGCTTCTATATGGAGCTCAGCTCTTCTCATCACTGCCAGCCTACACAGTGATAGACTCGTACAGCACAGAAAGAGGCCATTTGGCCCATCGTGCCTGTGCCAGCTCTTTGAAAGCGCAATCCTATCCAATTAGTCCCACTCCTCTACTCTTTCCCCATAGCCCTGTATTTTTTTTTATTTTCAAGTATTTATCTAATTCCCATTTGAAAGTTACTATTGAATCTGCTCCTACCGCCCTTTCAGGCAGCGTGCTCGAGATCACAACAACATCTGCCCACTGATGGCATAGAGAGCTGTTGGGCGGGCTGCAGGAAAACCCCACATCTTGAACTTCATAGAGTCAAAGACAGGAATACTGGGAGGAGCTTGTCATTCTCCATGCCAGAACCAAGATTCAAAAACATTGGAGAGATGAAGCCAAGTTGTCATTCCTCACTAGATCACAAAACCAAATTGTGTCAGCATGGATGACGTTTAGGCTGGAGTGGAACATAAACACTGGCATAGACCTGTTGCGCAGAATGGCCTGTTTCTGTACAGTAAATTCTTTCATTACATCGGATTACACAGGATATATGGCACAGAAACAGGCCATTCGGCCCAACCAGTCCATGTTGGCCTTTATGCTCCACTCGAGCCTCCTCCCATCTTTCCTCATATGAATCTATCAGCATAACCCTCTATTCCCTTCTTCCTCATATGCTAATCTAGCCTCCCTTTAAATGCATCGATACTATTCGCTTCAACCACTCCCTGTGGCAGCGAGTTCCACATTCTCACCACTCTCTGGGTAAAGAAGTTTCTTCTGAATTCTCTATTGGATTTCATGGTGACTATTTTATATTGATGGTCACTAGTTATGCTCTTCCCCACAAGTGGAAACATTCTCTCTGTATCCACTCTATCAAAACCTTTCATCATTTTAAAGACCTCTATTAGGTCATTCCTCAGCCATTTTTTTCAAGAGAAAAGAGACCGAATCTGTTCATCCTTTCATAAGAACATAAGAAATAGGAGCCTTTCCTGATATGTATACCCTCGCATTTCTGGTATAGTTCTTGTAAATCTTCTCTGCACCCTCTCCAGTGCTTCTATATCCTTTTTATATTAAGAACATAAGAAATAGGAGCAGGAGTAGGCCATTTGGCCCCTCAAGCCTGCTCCGCCATTCAACAAGATCGTGGCTGATCTGATCACGGGCTCAGCTCCACTTACCTGCCCGTTCCCCATAACCCTTTACTCCCTTATTGCAAAAAAATCTGTCTATCTCCACCTTAAATATATTCAATGACCCAGCCTCCACACTCTCTGGGGCAGAGAATGCCACAGATTTACAACCCTCTGAGAGAAGAAATTCCTCCTCATCTCAGTTTTAAATGGGCAGCCCCTTATTCTGAGACTATGCCCCCTAGTTTTAGTTTTCCCATGAGTGGAAATATCCTCTCTGCATCCACCTTGTCGAGCCCCCTCATTATCTTATACGTTTCGATAAGATCACCTCTCATTCTTCTGAACTCCAATGAGTATAGGTCCAACCTACTCAACCTATTTTTATAAGTCAACCTCCTCATCTCTAAAATCAACCTAGTGAACCTTCTCTGAACAGCCTCCAATGCAAGTATATCCTTCCTTAAATATGGAGACCAAAACTGTACGCAGTACTCCAGATATGGCCTCACTAATATCCTGTACAGTTGTAGCAGGACTTGGCTGCTTTTATACTCTATCCCCCTTGCAATAAAGGCCAACATTCCATTTGCCTTCCTGATTATTTGCTGTACCTGCATACTAACTTTTTGTGTTTCATGCACAAGGACCCCCAGGTCCCTCTGTACCGCAACACTTTGCAATTTTTCCCCATTTAAATTATAATTTGCTTTTTTATTTTTTCTGCCAAAGTGGATAACCTCACACTTTCCCACATTATACTCCATCTGCCAAATTTTTGCCCACTCACTTAGCCTGTCTATATTTCTTTGCAGATTTGGTGTGTCCTCCTCACAATTTGCTTTCCCGCCATCTTTGTATCATCAGCAAACTTGGCTACATTACATTCAGTCCCTTCATCCAAGTCATTAATATAGATTGTAAATAGCTGAGGACCCAGCACCGATCCCTGTGGCACCCCACTAGTCACTGTTTGGCAACTGGAAAATGATCCATTTATCCCGACTCTCTGTTTTCTGTTAGTTAGCCAATCCTCTATCCATGCTAATATATTACCCCCAACCCCGTGAGCTTTTATCTTGTGCAGTGACCTCTTATGTGGCACCTTATCGAATGCCTTCTGGAAATCCAAATACAGCACATCCACTGGTTCCCCCTTATCCACCCTGCTCGTTACATCCTCAAAGAACTCCAACAAATTTGCCAAACATGATTTCCCTTCATAAAACCATGCTGACTCTGCTTGATTGAATCATGCTTTTCCAAATGTCCTGTTACTGCTTCCTTAATAATGGACTCCAGCATTTTTCCAACGCCAGATGTTGGGCTAACTGGTCTATAGTTTCCTGCTTTTTGTTTGCCTCCTTTTTTAAATAGGGGCGTTACATTTGCGGTTTTCTAATTCCAGAATCCAGGGAACCAATGCATCCACTATCTCTACAGCCATCTCTCTCATTAGTCCCATTATTTTACCGAGTACTACTACTTTAGTGACAGTGATTGTATTAAGTTCCTCCCTCCTTATAGCCCTTTGATTATCTACTATTGGAATGTTTTTAGTGTCTTCTCCTGTGCAGACCAATACAAAATATTTGTTTGAAGTCTGCCATTTCCCTGTTGTCCATTATTAATTCCCAAGTCTCATCCTCTAGGGGACCAACATTTACTTTAGCTACTCTTTTCCTTTTTTTATATTTTGTGCTAGTTTACTTTCATAATCTACCTTCTCTCTCTTCATCATTTTTTTAGTCGTTCTTTGCTGGCTTTTAAAAGTTCCTCAATCCTCTGGCCTCCCACTAGTCTTGGCCACACTGTATGCTCTTGTTTTCAATTTGATACCATCCCTTATTTTCTTATGGCGAACAGAACTGTACGCAGTACTCTTAAGTGTGTTCTAGAAACATAGAAACATAGAAAATAGGTGCAGGAGTAGGTCATTCGGCCCTTTGAGCCTGCACCACCATTCAATATGATCATGGCTGATCATGCAACTTCAGTATCCCATTCCTGCTTTCTCTCCATACCTCTTGATCCCTTTAGCCATAAGGGTCATATCTAACTCCCTTTTGAATATATCTAACAAACTGGCCTCAACAACTTTCTGTGGTAGAGATTTCCACAGGTTCACAATTTTCTGAGCGAAGCAGTTTCTCCTCATCTCGGTCCTAAATGGCTTACCCTTTATCCTTAGACTGTGACCCCTGGTTCTGGACTTCCCCAATATCGGGAACATTCTTCCTGCATCTAACCTGTCCAATCCCATCAGAATTTTATATGTTTCTATGAGATCCCCTCTCATTCTTCTAAATTCCAGTAAATATAAGCTTAGTCGATCCAATCTTTCTTCATATGTCAGTCCTGCCATCCCGGGAATCTGTCTGGTGAACCTTCGCTGCACTCCCTTAATAGCAAGAATGTCCTTCCTCAGATTAGGAGACCAAAACTGTACACAATATTCAAGGTGTGGCCTCACCAAGGCCCTGTACAACTGCAGTAAGACCTCCCTGCTCCAATACTCAAATCCTCTTGCTATGAAGGCTAACATGCCATTTGTCTTCTTCACCGCCTGCTATACCTGCACGCCAACTTTGAATGACTGATGTACCATGACACACAGGTCTCGTTGCACCTCCCCTTTTCCTAATCTGTCACCATTCAGATAATATTCTGCCTTCTTGTTTTTGCCACCAAAGTGGATAACCTCACATTTATCTACGTTATACTGCATCTGCCATGCATTTGCCCACTCACTTAACCTGTCCAAGTCACTCTGCAGCCTCTTAGCATCCTCCTCACAGCTCTAACCAAGTTTCGGTACAGGTTTAACATAACTTCCCTACTTTTCAATTCTGTACCTCCAGAAATAAACCCTAGTGCTTGGTTTTCTTTTTTATAGCCTTGCTAACCTGTGTCGCAACTTTTAATGATTAATGTATTTGTACTCCGAGATCCCTTTGTTCCTCTCTCCCACCTAGACTCGCATCCTCCAAGTACTAAGCGATCTCCTTGTTTTTCCTACCAAAATGTAATGTCTCACATTTATCTGTGTTGAACTTTGTTTGCCAATTATATGCCCATTCTGCAAGTTTATTCATGTCCTCCTATAATTTGTTGCAGTTCTCCTCGGTAGTGACAATCCTTCCCTCCCCAATTTGGTGTCATCCGCAAATTTAGAAATTGTGTTTTTTTGATTCCAAAGTCTAAATTGTTAATCTAAATTGTGAACAGCAGCGGTCCCAGCACTGATCCATGTGTAACACCACTACCCACCTTCTGCCACTGTGAATAGCTACCCTTTACCCCTACTCTCTGCTTTCTGTCTTGAAGCCAGCTACCTATCCATTCTGTCCCCTGACTCCGCATTCTCTGACTTTGTTCATCAGTCTATTATGGGGAACCTTATCGAAGGTCTTTTGAAAATCTAGATAAATTACATCTACTGCATTACCCTTATCTACTCACTCTTATTTCTTCAAAAAATTCAGTGAGGTTGGTCAAGCAAGACTTCCCTTTTGAAATCCATGCCAAATATTCATTATTATATTTTTGGTTTCTAGATGTTCTTCTATTTTCTCCTTTAGTAGGGATTCCATTATTTTTCCTACCACCGATGTTAAGCTGACTGGTCTGTAATTCCCTGGACATGTTCTATCCCCCTTAAATATAGGTATTACGCTCGCTATCCGCTAGTCCTCTGGCACTACACTTTTTTCTAATGAATTATTATATATGTAGTAATGCCTCTGCTATCTCTTCCCTAGATTATTTAAAATGTGTGGATGCAATCCATCAAGACGAAGGATTTTATCCTCTTTGAGTTTATTTAATGTATCCTTTTTTTAAATGCACTTATCTCATTACTAATCTCATCATCCAATGTCCTACGTACCTGTTCTATCTCCCTGGTCAATACTGAAGCAAAATAATGATTTAATATTTCTGCCATCTCTCTATCATGGTATTATCCTTCCTATTCCTTCATGGCCCTACTCCCATCCCAACCTTCCTTTTTTTATTGATGTGCCTGTAAAATATTTTACTATTTTGTTTTATGTTCCTTGATAATTTAATTTCATAGTTCCTCTTTGCCTTCTGAATTGTTTTTTTACTTCTCTCCTAATCTTTTTGTACTCTCCCTTATCATGCACTCCCTTGCTGTCTATGTATTTAATGTATGCCTCTTTCCTTACCCTCATTTGTTCCCTTATGGCTTTATTCATCCATGGAATTTCATTAGTGTTTAATTTGTTCTTTCCTTTTCCTGCACTCTGTTGAACACCATTTTAAATGTTTCCCATTGCTGTTCTGCATCATTTTTTGCCAATATTGTTGCCCATTTTATCTTCCCAAGTTCTATTTCAGCCCCTCAGAATCAGCTTTTCAGCCCCTGTAAAAGGTTTCAATTGGATGTGAATTCCTGTGCTGCAGCTGCACTTCAATAATTTTACCTTAGTCCATAAGGTCTGGTAATGTCAAATAATGCCAACAAGCTGGGCAGGGGTTGGATCCATCAACTGCAAACTAACTCATGGATGTAGGCAGTCCGATGACATACTGCAGAGAAGGTTAAGGGGAAATTTAATAGACGCATTCAAAATCATGAAGGATTTTGATGGAATATATAAGGAGAAACTTTTTCACTGGCAGAAGAGTTGGTAACCAGATGACACAAATTTAAGGTAATTGACAAAAGAACCAGAGGGTTCATGAAGGAAATACTTTTTACACAGCGAGTTGTTGTGATCTGGAATACACTGCCTTGAAAGGCTGGTGGAAGCAGATTCAATAGTAACTCTCAATGTATCACTATCTCTGCAGCTACCTCCTTTAGAACCCTAGGATGCAGACCGTCAGGTCCAGGGGATTTGTTGGTTTTTAGTCCCACTAGTACTTTTTCTCTACTTATATTAATTACAGTAAGTTCCTCACCATCATTAGACCATTGGTTCCCCACCATTTTAGGTATGCTTTTGCATTTTCTACTGTGAAGACAGATATAAAATATTTGTTTAACCTTTCTGCCATTTCTTTATTCCCCATAATAATTTCTCCTGCCTCAGCCTCTAAGGGACCAATGTATACTTTTGCTAATCGCTTCCTTTTTACATACTTGTAGAAGCTCTTACAATTTGTTTTTATATTTCTTGCTAGTTTTCTCTCATTCTATTTTTTCCCTTTTAATCATTTTTGGTCACCCTTTGCTGGTTTCTGAAACTCTCCCAATCCTCAGGCTTACTACTATTCTTCGCAACATCTATCTTTGACGTGGAAGCACAGCACGTGAGGCTATTTAGCTTTCACTGAATTCGACATCAAAGCAACAATGGTGCCTTCGTCATTGGTTTTATGAAAGGGAAATCATGTTTGACAAATTTATTCATGTTTTGAGGATGTAACTAGCCGGGTAGGTAAAGGGGAACCAGTGGGTGTAGTATATTTGGATTTCCAAAAGGCGTTTGATAAGGTGCCACATAAAAGATAATTACACAAGATAAGGGCTCATGGGAATGGAGGTAATGTATTAGCATGGATAGAGGATTGGTTAACTGACAGAAAACAGAGAGTAAGGATAAACAGGTCTGTTTCAGGTTGGTCTGTAACTAGCGGGGTACTGAAAGGATCAGTGCTGGGGCCTCAGCTATTTATAATCTATATTAATGACATAGATGAAGGGACCGAGTGTAATGTATCCAAGTTTGCTGACAATACAAAGCTAGGTGGGTCAGTGAGCTGTGAGGAGAACACAAAGCGTCTGCAAAGGGATATAGATAGACTGAGTGAGCGGGCAGTAAGATGGCAGATGGAGTATAATGTGGGGAAATGTGAGATTATTCACTCTGGTAGGAAGAATAGAAAAACAGAATATCTTTTAAATGGTGAGAAACTTTTAAATATTGGTGTTTGGAGAGATTTGGGTGTCTTTGTGCAAGAAACACAGAAAGCGAGCATGCAGGTACAGCAAGCAATAAGGAGAGCAAATGGCATGTTGGCCTTTATTGTAAGGGGATTGGAGTATAAAAGAGTAAGGAATTCCTGCTACAATTGTACAGGGCCTTGGTGAGACCACACCTGGAGTACTGTGCACAGTTTTGGTCTCCTTATCTAAGGAAGGATATACATGTCTTGGAGGTGGTACAACGGAGGTTCACTAGATTGATTGCTGGGTTGAGAGGGCTGTCTTATGATGAGAAATTGTGTAGAATGGGTCTATACTCTCTGGAGTTTAAAAGAATGAGAGGTGATCTCATCGAAACATACAAGATTCTGAGGAGGATTGAAGGGGTAGATCAGTGGTGTGTAAAATACGGCTCGCGGGCCATATGTAGCCCGCCAGGTCATTCTATCCAGCCCGCTGAACGGGACAGAAATGGAACGCGAGCCAGAGCTCGAGCTGCACATTCGTCTATCCACTTTCACTTCTCAGGTCAGAGACAGACCTGAACTGCAGCCAGGGAAATACCATAGTAATTCTTCATTCAAATTAATAATTCGCAAAGGCGATTCTCCCTGGCCCGATCTTAAAATGATTTATTCCTTGATGTGGACCCCAATGGCGGGTGTCCGTACCCAGAATGCACTGCATACTTGAATATGCCCTATCCAGTTTAGAGAGGGGTCATGGCTACTCACCTCCACAACTCTTTTACTGGAGAAAGTGACCGGCGCTGCATCTTTCCCTCCCAGTATCCAGGGTACTACGGCAGGGGAGTTCTCATCTGGCACCAATTGGAATGGCATTATTAATCTTTGCAGAGGGGCATAAGGATGACTGAGGTGGGAAATTGATGCTGACACAGGCTCTAAAGTATTTCACAGCACGGATTTACAGAGACCAGAAGATACCACAATATTTTCAACTTTTATCTTTGATTCATTTCTAAGCAGTATCCAATACATGTTGTGTATGTAAGATAACATCTGACTACTATAAGAATTTATGTTTATGCAGTGCTTATGCAATGTTTCCTCCATATTTTTGCGCGCGGTCTGATTAAACTTGCCGCATGGCCAGCCACTGTGTAGCCACACATGCGCAGTATCGCTTCCCACGGCAGGAGCTGGGGAGCGGCCTGCACGGGACCGTGCAATTGGTGGAACATTGGTGGGCGGCCCTCAACAGCTCACTAAAACTTGTTAAGTGGCCCTCCAGCCCAAATAATTGTCCACCCCTGCAGTAGATGCTGGGAGGTTGTTTCCCCCGGGCTGGAGTGTCTAGAACCAGGGGGCACAGTCTCAGGATAAAGGGGCGGCCATTTAGGATAGAAATGAGAAGGAATTTCTTCACTCAGGGTTGTGAATCTTTGGAATTCTCTGCCCCAGAGGGCTGTGGATGCTGAGTCTCTGACTATATTCAAGGCTGAGATAGATAGATTTTTGGAGTCTCGGGGAATCGAGGGATATGGAGATCGAGCGGGAAAGTGGAGTTGAGGTCGATGATCAGCCATAATCTTATTGAATGGCGGAGCAGGCTCGAGGGGTTGTAAGGCCAACTCCTGCTCCTATTTCTTATGTTCTTATCGGACACCAACAATCTGGGGTCCCTTCGTGGTCTCCCGTCTCCATTCACCTAATCCTTGTGAGTGCGGAATTGAAGCTCGACGATCAGCCAGATCACTTAAATCTACGACAAATGGATGGACCTGTTGGGCCGGAGTCCTTCCCTGTTGCTAAAAGTCCTTACCTGCATTTCTGTTGTGTGTGTAATTCACCAAGAAGGTACAAGTAACAGGAGAAGCTCAGCTGAGCAGCTCCAACAGACTGAATACAGCAACATTTATCAATCAAAAGCAAGATCACTACAGAAACCAAAGCAGAAAGCCTCCTGACAGGAGTAATAAAGATGCTGCACCTCAGCGTTCCCCTCTGCTCGACAACAGATCTGTCAAGTGTCAGTTATTTCAAATGGCAATTATAAAAAACTATTCATTTCATGGCTTTGCAATTAATGTTGCTCCAAGATGGTGTGTTGGTGCGATACAGAACTCCAGTCCTTCACCCAAATGGATGTCTGTGTGTGAGCCAAGCCAGTGGCTCTTGACAGGCGATTTTACCACATAGGGCTGTCCGCCTCCAACCGCCACACACGTGTGCAGCTTACAATAGAGAGGCAATGAATGAACCCCTGACTGTGGAGCTTCCTGGTCCCTCGGGCTCAGGACTACTCTGCACCGTTCATTTATCCACTCAGCCAGCAAGGGTGCTTCCTGTTGCTGTTTCTCTCAACACCAATAGTGGTTGTATCTTACTATCTGTGCCTGGCTAGTGATCCTCGATGATGATCTGCTTTGACCAGGATGCAGGGCTTCATCCCTGGGATTCATTTCCTCCTTTTTCTCTGACCCATTTTTCTCCGCCTGCTGTTCCTTTAAGGATCTTCCTCTCTTGCTGGCACCTCCAGCGTCAGTCTAAAGAAAATAACACCAGAATTTTTCGAAAGAAGAACGAGCCATTAATCAGACAAGCTCATCCGTTTTCCACAGCTGACTTTACATTCCTGTGGTCCTGGGCTTTTAGTTTTTCCCAGCCCCAGAGAATTACTTTGGCGCTGCCGAGAGCCACGTTGGAGCCAGGGCAATTACTGCAAGGTAAAGCAGCTTTCGATTCACCCGGCCCAAAGCCTTCCCACCACAACCCTGATTCTCATTTGTTGCAAAGCACGTGGAATTTGCCCGTCTAATAGCGGTTATGCAAGAGCAGTCTGGCGTGACTCACAGTGCATTGGTGTAATCTTGTGGTGGAGTTGCAGCAGTGAACCTGGCTCTTACCCTTCCATGACAGTGCGCTGATGTCCCAGCACGCTGAATCCTGCACTGCCCCTCTCTGGGATTCTGGATGGATTGTAGCATACAATCACGCTTCAGGAAGCATACACTGCCAAGCTTTTAACCGATGCGCGTTGAGATCCATTGTTGATTGCTGTGTCGAGTACATTTTGTTACTGTAGTTTAGCTTACAGTTTGTTTTCAAAGTCCAGTCACTAGATATTTTGGGCATGCATGACAGAGTTTAGTAGAAACTAGAAATGTGGGTCGTGCCAGTGTTGCTGATTACTGTACGTCGCTCTCAGTTGCTTCCAGTTGTAGAAAGTAGAGAAAAGTGGTTGGGAAAAGAGGGCGAAACCAGTGAGTAGTGCATTAAGCAGAGAGTCAATGCCACTTTATCCTGACCGTACATTTTCCAGCACACACCTCCAAAAGAAATTTCAGAATCAGGATTGTAATCGCAAGCAGTTTCAATTACCCCTCAATAAACAAATGGAACTCAAGTGACTGCGAGGAAGTGAGTGAAAGAAAATGTATCAAGGTATTTGGAGACTGCTTCTGGTCAGGGCAGCAGGGTTTTCAATTTGGCAGAGTCTGGCATTCAACAGTGAACCAACAGTAAGTAACCTGCAGGCACCGAGCTTAGAGTCTGGTGTACTTGGACTTTTGTTATTATCAAAGCAAAAGTTGCAAGTGCTTTTATCAGTGGTTTCCCACACACACATATATTGATATATTTAAATTGATATTAATACCTAGATATTTTAGATATAAATATGATGTCTGCAGAGTTATATTATTTTATATAGATATGGATAATTTTATTTGTAAGGAATAGAAAAGAGAGGGTTCCCCTAGTGGCTCAGCTGGGTAAGACAGCTAAAACGACTTCAGGATGTGCCAAAGCCCTTTGTACCAATGAAGTACCTTTTTGAAGTGTGGTCATTATTGTAATGTAGGAAACACGACAGCCAATTTGCAAACTCCCACAAACAGCAATGTGATAATGATCAGATAATCTGTTTTAGTGATGTTGATTGAGGGATAAATATTGGCCAGGACACCGGAGATAACTCCCCTGCTCTTCTTCGAAATAGTGCCATCTTTTACATCCACCTGAGAGAACAGAAGGGCCTTGATTTAACGTCTCATCTGTACCACTCCCTCAGCACTGCACTGGAGTGTCAGCCTAGATTTCTGTGCTCAAGTCTCTGGAGTGGGACTTGAACCCACAACCTTCTGACTCAGAGGTGAGAGCACGACCCACTGAGCAACGTAGAGATTGTGAAGGTCCCAGGTTTAATTCCTGAGCCGCAATGAGTTATGTGATCTCAGCTTGGTGGTGGTAGTTGCACTACAATTGGCCTCAGCTGCCTTGGGTAAAGGAGGGCAGAATCAGCATGGGTTCCCACTCCTGGTCACTGTACCTGTGTGTATGGATGTCAGGTGAAGAGGCGATCAGGCTCGGCTATAAGGAGTCCCTGTGGTGAAATAGCCCGTCCACAATAATCACACGCAAGGAACGGAAGAAGAAACAGGAAATTGCAGAAAAAATGAGGGAGAAAATGAAACAAGGGAGAAGCCTAAGAGATTGTAGGAAATTGGATTCCGCAGGACTAGACCCTTGCTTTTTGTGGTATACATCAATGGTCTAGACTTGAACATAGCGGGTATGATTAAGAAGTTTGCAGATGATTCAAAAATACGCTGTGTGGTTGATAATGAAGAAGAAAGCTGCGGACTGCAGGAAGATATCAATGAACTGGTCAGGTGGGCAGAACAATAGCAAATGGAATTCAATCTAGAGAAGTGTCAGGTAATGCATTTGGGGAGGGCTAACAAGGCAAGGGAATACACATTAAATGGTAGGACACTGAGAAGTGTCGAGGAACAAAGGGACCTTGGAGTGCATGTCCACAGATCCCTGAAGGTAACAGGCCAGGTAGATAAGGTGGTTAAGAAGGCATAAGGAATACTTGCCTTTATTAGCCAAGGCATAGAATACAAGAGCAGGGAGGTTATGCTTCAACTGTATAAAACACTAGTTAGGCCACAGCTGGAGTACTGCATGTAGTTCTGGTCACCACATTACAGGAAAGATGTGATTGCACTGGAGAGGGTACAGAAGAGATTTATGAGGATGTTGCCAGCACTGAAGAATTTTAGCTATGAAGAAAGATTGGATAGGCTGGGTTTGTTTTCTTTGGAACAGAGGAGCTGAGACGAGACCTTATTGAAGCGTATAAAATTATGAGGGGCCTGGATCGAGTGGATAGGAAGGACCTGTTTCCCTTGGCAGAGGGGTCAACAACCAGGGAGCATAGATTTAAAGTAATTGGGAGAAGGTTTAGAGGGGATTTGAGGAGAAATTTCTTCACCCAGAGGGTGATGGGGGTCTGGAACTCACTGCCTTAAAGGGTGGTAGAGGCAGAAACCCTCACCACATTAATAAGTACTTGAATGTGCACCTGAAGTGCCGTAACCTACAGAGCTACGGACCTAGAGCTGGAAAGTGGGATTAGGCTGGATAGCTCTTTGTCGGCCGGCGCAGACACGATGGGCCGAAATGGCCTCCTTCCGTGCTGTAAATTTCTATGATTCTATGAAATTGAGAAAATCAGAAAAGAATAAAGATGGAAAATTGGAGGAGCAAATGAATAGTGAGAGGATGTAGGGAAATACTGATTTCATGTTGGCTCAAATCATCAAGGGTGTTGAAATAGTTTGGGTGGAGATAAGGAATAATAAGGGAAAAAAGTCACTGGTGGGCGTAGTCTATAGGCCCTCGAACAGTAGCAACTCTGTTGGGCGGAGCATAAAGCAGGAAATAGTGGGGGCTTGTAAAAAGGGAACAGCAATAATCATGGGTGATTTTAACCTCCATATTGATTGGACAAATTAAATTGGTCAGGGTAGCCTTGAAGAAACATAAAAACATAGAAAATAGGTGCAGGAGTAGGCCATTCGACCCTTTAAGTCTGCACCACCATTCAATATCATCATGGCTGATCATTTTTGCAACTTCAGTACCCCATTCCTGCTTTCTCTCCATACCCCTTGATCCCTTTAGCTGTAAGGGCCACATATAACTCCCTTTTGAATATATCTAACGAACTGGCCTCAACAACTTTTTGTGATAGAGAATTCCACAGGTTCACAATTCTCTGAGTGAAGAAATTTCTCCTCATCTCGGTCCTAAATGCTTACCCCTTATCCTTAGACTATGACCCCTGGTTCTGGACTTCCCCAACATCGGGAACATTCTTCCTGCATCTAACCTGTCCAATCCTATCAGAATTTTATATGTTTCTATGAGATCCCCTCTCATTCTTCTAAATTCCAGTGAATATAAGCCTAGTCGATCCAGTCTTTCTTCATATGTCAGTCCTGCCATCCCGGGAATCCCGTGCTTCGCTGCACTCCCTCAATAGCAAGAATGTCTTTCCTCAGATGAGGAGACCAAAACTGAACACAATATTCCAGGTGTGGCCTCACCAAGGCCCTGTACAACTGCAGTAAGATCTCCATGCTCCTATACTCAAATCCTCTTGCTATGAAGGCCAAC
Source organism: Pristiophorus japonicus (assembly GCF_044704955.1). NCBI lineage: Eukaryota > Metazoa > Chordata > Chondrichthyes > Pristiophoridae > Pristiophorus > Pristiophorus japonicus. The sequence goes on along the minus strand of NC_091992.1, from coordinate 71,967,670 downwards.
ATGCCATTTGCCTTCTTCACCACCTGCTGTATCTGCATGCCAACTTTGAATGACTGATGTACCATGACACCCAGATCTTGTTGCACCTCCCCTTTTCCTAATCTGTCACCGTTCAGATAATATTCTGCCTTCTTGTTTTTGCCACCAAAGTGGATAACCTCACATTTATCCACATTATACTGCATCTGCCATGCATTTGCCCACTCACCTAACCTGTCCAAGTCATCCTGCAGCCTCTTAGCATCCTCCTCACAGCTCATACTGCCACCCAGCTTAGTGTCATCTGCAAACTTGGAGATATTACATTCAAGAAGAATAGTTCATAATAGAGTGCATAAGGGACGAGTTCCTTGAGCAGTATGTAACGGAACCAACCAGGGTGCAGGCTATCTTAGATCTGGTCCTGTGTAATGAGACAGGATTAATAAACAATCTCCTAGTAAAGGATCCTCTCGGAATGAGTGATCATAGCATGATTGAATTTCAAATTCAGATGGAGATTGAGAAAGTTGGATCTCAAACCAGAGTACTAAGCTTAAATAAAGGAGACTATGAAGGTATGAGGGCAGAGTTGGGTAAAGTGGACTGGGAAAATAGATTAAAGTGTAGGACGGTTGATGAACAGTGGTGTTCATTTAAGGAGATATTTCACAACTCTCAAGAAAAATATATTCCAGTGAGGAGGAAAGGGTGTAAGAGAAAAAATAGCCATCCGTGGCTAACTAAAGAAATAAAGGACGGTATCCAATTAAAAACAAGGGCATACAAAGTGGCCAAAACTAGTGGGAGGACAGAAGACTGGGAAGCTTTTAAAAACAAGCAAAGAATGACTAAAAAAATGATTAAGAAAGGGAAGATAGACTATGAAAGTAAACTAGCACGAAATAGAAAAACAGATAGCAAGAGTTTCTATAGGTATATAAAAAGGAAAAGAGTGGCTAAAGTAAATGTTGGTCCCTTTGAGGACGAGACTGGGGAATTAGTAATGGGGAACATGGAGATGGCAGAATCTCTGAACAAATATTTTGTATCAGTCTTTGCGGTAGAGGACACTAACAATATCCCAACAATGGATAGTCAAGGGGCTATAGAGGGGGAGGAGCTTAACACAATCACAATCACGAAGGAGGTGGTACTCAGTAAGATAATGGGACTAAAGGCTGATAAATCCCCTGGACTTGATGGCTTGCATCCTAGGGTCTTAAGAGAAGTAGCGGCAGGGATAGTGGATGCATTGGTTGTAATTTACCAAAATTCCCTGGATTCTGGGGAGGACCTAGCAGATTGGAAAACTGCAAATGTAACGTCCCTGTTTAAAAAAGGAGGCAGACAAAAAGCAGGAAACTATAGACCAGTTAGCCTACATCTGTGGTTGGGAAAATGTTGGAGTCCATTATTAAAGAAGCAGTAGCAGGACATTTGGAAAAGCATAATTCGGTCAGGCAGAGTCAGCATGGCTTTATGCAGGGGAAGTTATGTTTGACAAATTTGCTGGAATTCTTTGAGGATGCAACGAACATAGAAAACATAGAAAATAGGTGCAGGAGCAGGCCATTCAGCCCTTCTAGCCTGCACCGCCATTCAATGAGTTCATGGCTGAACATGAAACTTCAGTACCCCCTTCCTGCTTTCTCGCCATACCCCTTGATCCCCCGAGTAGTAAGGACTTCATCTAACTCCCTTTTGAATATATTTAGTGAATTGGCCCCAACCACTTTCTGTGGCAGAGAATTCCACAGGTTCACCACTCTCTGGGTGAAGAAGTCTCTCCTCATCTCGGTCCTAAATGGCTTACCCCTTATCCTTAGACTGTGACCCCTGGTTCTGGACTTCCCCAACATTGGGAACATTCTTCCTGCATCTAACCTGTCTAAACCCGTCAGAATTTTAAACGTTTCTATGAGGTCCCCTCTCATTCTTCTGAACTCCAGTGAATACAAGCCCAGTTGATCCAGTCTTTCTTGATAGGTCAGTCCCACCATCCCGGGAATCAGTCTGGTGAATCTTCGCTGCACTCCCTCAATAGCAAGAATGTCCTTCCTCAAGTTAGGAGACCAAAATTGTACACAATACTCCAGGTGTGGCCTCACCAAGGCCCTGTACAACTGTAGCAACACCTCCCTGCCCCTGTACTCAAATCCCCTCACTATGAAGGCCAACATGCCATTTGCTTTCTTAACCGCCTGCTGTACCTGCATGCCAACCTTCAATGACTGATGTACCATGACACCCAGGTCTCGTTGCACCTTCCCTTTTCCTAATCTGTCACCATTCAGATAATAGTCTGTCTCTCTGTTTTTACCACCAAAGTGGATAACCTCACATTTATCCACATTATACTTCATCTGCCATGCATTTGCCCACTCACCTAACCTATCCAAGTCACTCTGCAGCCTCATAGCATCCTCCTCGCAGCTCACACTGCCACCCAACTTAGTGTCATCCGCAAATTTGGAGATACTACATTTAATCCCCTCGTCTAAATCATTAATGTACAATGTAAACAGCTGGGGCCCCAGCACAGAACCTTGCGGTACCCCACTAGTCACTGCCTGCCATTCTGAAAAGTACCCATTTACTCCTACTCTTTGCTTCCTGTCTGACAACCAGTTCTCAATTCACGTCAGCACACTACCTCCAATCCCATGTGTTTTAACTTTTCACATTAATCTCTTGTGTGGGACCTTGGCGAAAGCCTTCTGAAAGTCCAAATATACCACATCAACTGGTTCTCCTTTGTCCACTTTACTGGAAACATCCTCAAAAAATTCCAGAAGATTTGTCAAACATGATTTCCCCTTCACAAATCCATGCTGACTTGGACCTATCATGTCACCATTTTCCAAATGCGCTGCTATGACATCCTTAATAATTGATTCCATTATTTTACCCAGGCTGACCGGTCTATAATTCCCTGTTTTCTCTCTCCCTCCTTTTTTAAAAAGTGGGGTTACATTGGCTACCCTCCACTCGATAGGAACTGATCCAGAGTCAATGGAATGTTGGAAAATGACTGTCAATGCATCCGCTATTTCCAAGGCCACCTCCTTAAGTACTCTGGGATGCAGTCCATCAGGCCCTGGGGATTTATCGGCCTTCAATCCCATCAATTTCCCCAACACAATTTCCCGACTAATAAAGATTTCCCTCAGTTCCTCCTCCCTACTAGACCCTCTGACCCCCTTTATATCCGGAAGGTTGTTTGTGTCCTCCTTAGTGAATACTGAACCAAAGTACTTGTTCAATTGGTCTGCCATTTCTTTGTTCCCCATTATGACTTCCCCTGATTCTGACTGCAGGGGACCTACGTTTGTCTTTACTAACCTTTTTCTCTTTACATACCTATAGAAACTTTTGCAAGCCGCCTTAATGTTCCCTGCAAGCTTCTTCTCGTACTCCATTTTCCCTGCCCTAATCAAACCCTTTGTCCTCCTCTGCTGAGTTCTAAATTTCTCCCAATCCCCAGGTTCGCTGCTATTTCTGGCCAATTTGTATGCCACTTCCTTGGCTTTAATACTATCCCTGATTTCCCTAGATAGCCACGGTTGAGCCACCTTCCCTTTTTTATTTTTACGCCAGACAGGAATGTACAATTGTTGTAATTCATCCATGCAGTCTCTAAATGTCTGCCATTGCCCATCCACAGTCAACCCCTTAAGTATCATTCGCCAATCTATCCTAGCCAATTCACGCCTCATACCTTCAAAGTTACCCTTCTTTAAGTTCTGGACCATGGTCTCTGAATTAACTGTATCATTCTCCATCCTAATGCAGAATTCCACCATATTATGGTCACTCTTCCCCAAGGGGCCTCGCACAATGAGATTGCTAATTAGTCCTCTCTCATTACACAATACCCAGTCTAAGATGGCCTACCCCCTAGTTGGTTCCTCGACATATTGGTCTAGAAAACCATCCCTTATGCATTCCAGGAAATCCTCCTCCACCGTATTGCTTCCAGTTTGGCTAGCCCAATCTATGTGCATATTAAAGTCACCCATTATAACTGCTGCACCTTTATTGCATGCACCCCTAATTTCCTGTTTGATGCCCTCCCCAACATCACTACTACTGTTTGGAGATCTGTACGCAACTCCCACTAACGTTTTTTGCCCTTTGGTGTTCTGCAGCTCTACCCATATAGATTCCACATCATCCAAGCTAATGTCTTTCCTAACTATTGCATTAATCTCCTCTTTAACCAGCAATGCTACCCCACCTCCTTTTCCTTTTATTCTATCCTTCCTGAATGTTGAATACCCCTGGATGTTGAGTTCCCAGCCCTGATCATCCTGGAGCCACGTCTCCGTAATCCCAATCACATCATATTTGTTAACATCTATTTGCAGTGTTAATTCATCCACCTTATTGCGGATACTCCTTGCATTAAGACACAAAGCCTTCAGGCTTGTTTTTTTAACACCCTTTGACCTTTTAGAATTCTGCCGCACAGTGGCCCTTCCTGTTCCCCGCCCCGGGCCTCTCTGCCCACCACACCCCTCCGCCATCTCCCCTCCGTCTCCTGCCTCTGCCTCCCTTTTGTCTCCCTGCATTGGTTCCCATCCCCCTGCCATATTAGTTTAACTCCTCCCCAACAGCACTAGCAAACACTCCCCCTAGGACATTGGTTCCGGTCCTGCCCAGGTGCAGACCGTCCGGTTTGTACTGTGCCCCAGGAATTTGAATCCCTCCCTGCTGCACCACTGCTCAAGCCACGTATTCATCTGCGCTATCCTGCGATTCCTACTCTGACTAGCACGTGGCACTGGTAGCAATCCCGAGATTACCAGTTTTGAGGTCCTACTTTTTAATTTAGCTCCCAGCTCCTTAAATTCGTTTCGTAGGACCTCATCCCTTTTTTTACCTATGTCGTTGGTACCAATGTGCACCACGACAACTGGCTGTTCTCCCTCCCATTTCAGAATGTCCTGCACCCGCTCCGAGACATCCTTGACCCTTGCACCAGGGAGGCAACATACCATCCTGGAGTCTCGGTTGCGGCCGCAGAAACGCCTATCTATTCCCCTCACCATTGAATCCCCTATCACTATCGCGCTCCCACTCTTTTTCTTGCCCTCCTGTGCAGCAGCGCCAGCCACGGTGCCATGAACTTGTCTGCTGCAGCCCTCCCCTGATGAGTCATCCCCCCCAACAGTACTCAAAACGGTGTATCTGTTTTGCAGGGGGATGACCACAGGGGGACCCTTGCACTGCTCTTCCTGCTGGTCTTCCATTCCCTATCTGGCTGTGGACCCTTCTCCTGCGGTAAGACCAACTCACTACACGTGATACTCACGTCATTCTCAGCATCGTGGATGCTCCAGAGTGAATCCACCCTCAGCTCCAATTACATATCGCGGACCGTCAGGAGCTCGAGGCGGACACACTTCTCACACACGTAGTCGTCAGGGACACCGGAAGTGTCCCTGAGTTCCCACATGGCACAGGAGGAGCATATCACGTGACCGATCTCTCCTGCCATGCCTTAAACCTTAGATACACTTAAATTGGTAATAACAATGTTACAGTTCACTTACTGATATAAAAAACAAAAAGAAAAGCTACTCACGAGTCACCAGCCAATCACTTACCCCATTGGCTGTGACGTCACCTTTTGATTCCTTTCTACTTCTATTTTGCTTTCTCTCCCGCTGTAGCTGCACAAGTTCGCCTTTATAGGCCGCTCCGACGCTGCTCCCACCTCTCGCCAACTGCCGCTGACCCTCGAGCTCCCGCTGGGCCTTTGTAGGCCGCTCCGACGCTGCTCCCGCCTCTCGCCAACTGCGTTTATAAAGGGGAACCAGTGGATGTGGTGTATTTGGACTTCCAGAAGGCATTTGACAAGGTGCCACATAAAAGGTTACTGCTCAAGATAAAAGTTCATGGGGTTGGGGGTAATATATTAGCATGGATAGAGGATTGGGTAACTAACAAAAAACAGAGAGTCGGGATAAATGGTTCATTCTCTGGTTGGCAATCAGTAACTAGTGGGGTGCCGCAGGGATCAGTGCTGGGACCCCACCTGTTTACAATCTATATTAACGACTTGGAAGAAGGGGCTGAGTGTAACATAGCCAAGTTTGCTGACAATACAAAGATGGGAGGAAAAGCAATGTGTGAGGAAACAAAAAATCTGCAAAGGGACATAGACAGGCTAAGAGAGTGAGCAAAAATTTGGCAGATGGAATATAATGTTGGAAAGTGTGAGGTCATGCACTTTGGCAGAAAAAAATCAAAGAGCAAGTTATTATTTAAATGGAGAAAGATTGCAAAGTGCTGCAGTACAGCAGGACCTGGGGGTACTTGTGCGTGAAACACAAAAGGTTAGTATGCAGGTACAGCAAGTGATCAGGAAGGCCAATGGAATCTTAGTCTTTATTGCAAAGGGGATGGAGTATAAAAGCAGGGAAGTCTTGCTACAGTTATACAGGGTATTGGTGAGGCCACACCTGGAATACTGCGTGCAGTTTTGGTTTCCATATTTACGAAAGGATATACTTGCTTTGGAGGCAATTCAGAGAAGGTTCACTAGGTTGATTCCAGAGATGAAGGGGTTGACTTATGAGGAAAGGTTGAGTAGGTTGGGCCTCTACTCATTGGAATTCAGAAGAATGAGAGGTGATCTTATCAAAAAGTATAAAAGATTATGAGGGGGCTTGACAAGGTGGATGCAGAGAGGATGTTTCCACTGATAAGGGAGACTAGAACTAGGGGGCATAATCTTTGAATAAGGGGCCGTCCATTTAAAACTGAGATGAGCAATTTCTTCTTTCAGAGGGTTGTCAATCTGTGGAATTCGCTGCCACAGAGAACTGTGGAAGCTGAGACATTGAATAAATTTAAGACAGAAATAGACAGTTTCTTAACTGATAAGGGAATAAGGGGTTATGGGGAGCGGGCGGGGAAGTGGAGCTGAGTCCATGATCGGATCAGCCATGATCTTATTGAATGGCGGAGCAGGCTCGAGGGGCCGTATGGCCTACTCCTGCTCCTATTTCTTATGTTCTTATGTATTATTTAAAAGGTTGATTCTAATTGACGGAAGTAGAAATGACACATCTAAAGTGTCTGTGCAGAGAAATAATGTTAGGCTGCGACAGAGATACAGGTGAAGTTTGCAATGGATGGAAGGAGCAATGGGATTGGAGGTTGGTCAGGACCACAACTTGATGGGGATGTTGTGAGAAAAGAAGATTTGGGCTGGGGTTGGACATTTCTCCAGTTCTGTACAGAGGAAGACTGAAAGATGACTAAACACATTGTAATTATTCAGGAAATGTGAGCCAGGGGCTAGTCAGCTTATCTTATTAGCACAGAAAATGCTTGTGTATTTAAAAAAGGCGCAATAAATGATCATTTATACAACTCAGCCAGCAGTGCTTTGAGATAAAGGAGAGTACGGCACATGTACTTGTCTGATAAGTAGTCCCAGGTCTGTAGATATTCAGTGTTAATCAGCCACTCAGATTCAGAATGTGCTTCACACACAACCGACAGGCCGCCTCCTACGTGGCAAGGATTTGTGATATGTTCCTGTATTCCTGCCCGGCCCAATCTGGGATGAATTCCAGTCCTAGTAACTCCGGAGTTAGGATTGAAGACTAAGTGGGGTGGTTTGCAGCTGGGAGGTGGCAGGATGTTGGAGTTAGAAAGCAAGTTTCTGAAGGTACCAGCAGTGAGTGTGAGACGTTGGGAGAAAGCGTTTCCAAGTGGATGATGTGTCTGACAGCTCAATTATTTATATTTCCTGTTTCTTACACTATGGGTACTCACTACAGTTTTTTTTATGTCTTGTGGTTTTGAACACCACCTTGGAGACATAACTCTACATCTCCATACCACCCGGCAGTTCTTAACCCCCTGTACAATTCCCCGGTTTACCGAGCCAACTAAAGCACTAAACACGAGAATCATTCTCACTGCAGTTACTGGAGTTAAATGGGGACAAGCTGACTGTTGACAATTTGTTGAAACCTTGCAGTGGTAGGACTCCAGCTCAGGCTGCCATACTGATCAATTCCATAAGGGTCACTGTCCTGATAATGTTTTTGTTCTGTGTTCTGGGATCATTAAGAGCAGCACACCTCGCTCCATGTGTTCTGGTTAACTGTGCCACTCACAAATTGAATGATTTAAGGTGCACTCTCTTTGAGGATGTAACTAATAGAATGGACAAGGGAGAACCAGTGGATGTGGTGTATTTGAACTTTCAAAAGGCTTTTGACAAGGTCCCACACAAGAGATTGGTGTGCTAAATCAAAGCACATGGTATTGGGGGTAATATACTGACGTGGATAGAGAACTGATTGGCAGACAGGAAGCAGAGAGCCGGGATAAACGGGTCCTTTTCAAAATGGCAGGCAGTGACTAGTGGAGTGCCACAAGGCTCAATGCTGGGACCCCTGCTCTTTACAATATACATCAATGATTTGGATGAAGGAATTGAGTGTAATATCTCCAAGTTTGCAGATGACACTAAACTGGGTGGTGGTGTGAGCTGTGAGGGGGACGCTAGGAGGCTGCACGGTGACTTGGACAGGTTAGGTGAGTGGGCAAATGCATGGCAGATGCAGTATAATGTGAATAAATGTGAGGTTATCCATTTTGGGGGCAAAAACGCGAAGACAGAATATTATCTGAATGGCGGCAGATTAGGAAAAGGGGAGGTGCAACGAGACCTGGGTGTCATGGTACATCAGTCATTGAAAGCTGGCATGCAGGTACAGCAGGCGGTGAAGAAGGCAAATGGCATGTTGGCCTTCATAGCTTGGGGATTTGAGTATGGGATATATTCAAAAGGAAGTTAGTTATGGCCTTTATGGCTAAGGGGATCAAGGGGTATGGAGAGAAAGCAGGAAAGGGGTACTGAGGGAATGATCAGCCATGATCTTATTGAATGGTGGTGCAGGCTCGAAGGGCCGAATGACCTACTGCTGCTCCTATTTTCTATGTTTCTATGTTTCAAAGAAGCCCGAGTTATTGCCTGCTCGAAGTGAATGGGGCGAGTCTTGCACTGCTTGCTTGTTATCCTCTGTGGTGGTCCTTTTATTGTGACTTGTTCTCTGTATGCATAAGCTCTTGCCGGGGTACAGTTCCATGGGAGTTGATAGCCGTCCACCCAAGGGACCATTTTTTTGATAAAGGCCGGCTATTATCTGAGAGACCACCATGGGTAATCTTAATGTCTTCCCCACTTCGCGCTCACACATACTTTTCAGCACATATCACCAGTGGTACTGAACCAGAAGCGCTACCTCAGCATGGACTCTGGATCAAAGCTAACACTCACCTAGACTAATACAAAAGCAAAATACTGCGGATGCTGGAATCTGAAATAAAAACAGAGAATGCTGTAAATCTCAATGGGTCAGGCAGCATCTGTGGAGAGGAAGCAGAGTTAATGTTTCGTCAGAACTGGCGACTGTTCGAAATGAACAGATTCTTAACCAGCACTGAAAGGGGGAGGGGAGGAAAGAACAAGAGGGAAGGTCTGTGATAGGGTGGAAGACAGGAGAGATTTGAGAGACAAAAGGGATGATGGGCCGACTTGAGATGGTAATGGCAGAAGTTAGAAAAAGGATCGTCTAGATAAGGTGTGAATGGCAGAATAATTCCAGCTGCCATGGGAGATAGAGAGAGAAAATACATATGATCGGGGTAGGGGATTGGTTTAAAATAAGGAGGAAAGAGAGCAAAATATGGGCAGAGGTTCCTAGACTAAGTGGCTCAACAGGTGCCACACGCAGCCACTGTGCCAGTGGGTCCAGTTGTTTGTCTGCGATGTGTTGTCACGTCCTATCCCAGTCATCAGTCCCAAATCTACCAGTCATGCCTTGAAGGAGTTTGCTGGCAATAGGCTGCACCCAGGTCAATTCCCTTTCCCCTGCAGTCACTCGTTCCCCTCTCTCTCCTTCCATGCCTTCTACCTTTCTCTCCTAAAGCATGGTCCCATAAGCTTTGCCCGCAGTCTCCCGAGCTCCTCCATGGAAGGGCATTATGGATAATGGGCCACTGACCCACTTCACCGAACATCCCATTGGAGCAATGACTTGCAGCCCCTGGGCCTTGCATCTTCATGGAGATTCCTGAGTTTCCTGAAAGGAATGCACAGTGTGGCCAAGGAATTCCCCCAAAATCAGAATGCTGATGGAAGCACAAGAAATATTGCAGTGGGGACATATGCCCTTGTAGGTCCTGAGTGGGGAGGAATCTCCCACCCCTCCCCAGCCACACATACTCTCTTGCTGTGGGTTGGGGTCGGGATTGGGGTTGGATTTGAGGTTGTTGTTGGGGTTGAGGATGTTGTTGGGGTTGAGGTTGTTGTTGGGGTTGAGGATGGGGCTGTGCTAGTAGAAACTCTACTACCACAGGCTGAGACTAGCTAATTCAGCACAGACTGGGCATCGAATGAAATATTAGATGAAATAAACATAGTGAGAGAAGAGGTATTAATGGGTTTAGCAGCTTTGAAAGTGGATAAGTCCCCAGGCTCGAATTAAATGTATCCCAGGCTGTTAAGCGAATCAAAAGAGGAAATAGCAGAGGCTCTGATCATCATTTTCCAGTCCTCTCTGGCTTCAGGTATGGTACTGAAGGACTGCTAATGTGGTACCTTTGTTTAAAAAGGGAGAACGGGATAGACCGCGTAATTACAGGCCAGTCAGTCTAACCTCAGTGGTGGGAAAATTATTGGAAAGAAATCTGAAGGACAGGATAATACTTCATTGAGAAAGACAAGGATTAATCAAGGACAGTCAGCACGGATTTGTTGAGGGAAGGTCGTGTCTGACTAACTTGATTGAATTTTTTGAGGAGGTAACAAGGAGGGTCGATGAGAGTAGTGCGTATGATGTAGTGTTTATGGATTTTAGCAAAGCTTTTGATAAGGTCCCACATGGCAGACTGGCCACGAAAGTAAAAGCCCATGGGATCCAGGGCAAAGTGGCAAGTTGGATCCAGAATTGGCTCAAAGGCAGGAAGCAAAGGGTAATGGTTGATGGGTGTATTTGTGACTGAAAGGCTGTTTCCAGTGGGGTTCCACGGGGCTCAGTACTGGGTCCCTTTTTGTAATATACATCAATGATCTAGATTTGAATATAAGGGTATGATTAAGAAGTTTGCAGATGATACTAGAATCGGCTGTGGTTGATAATGAAGAAGAAAGCTGTGGGCTGCAGGAAGATATCAATGAACTGGTCAGGTGGGCAGAACAGTGGCAAATGGAATTCAATCCGGAGAAGTGTGAGGTAAAGCATTTGGGGAGGGCTAACAAGGAAAGGGAATACACATTAAATGGTAGGACACTGAAGTGTAGAGGAACAAAGGGACCTTGGAGTTCATGTCCACAGATCCCTGAAAGTAACAGGCCAGTAAATAAGATGGTTAAGAAGGCATACGGAATGCTTGCCTTTATTAGCTGAGGCATAGAATACAAGAGCAGGGGGGTTATGCTTGAACTGCATAAAACATTGGTTAGGCCACGGCTGGAGTACTGCAAGTAGTTCTGGTCACCACATTACAGGAAGGATGTGATCGCACTGGAGAGGGTACAGAGGAGATTTACAAGGATGTTTCCGGGAGTAGAGAATCTTAGCTATGAGGAAAGATTGGATAGGCTGGGTTTGTTTTCCGTGGAACAGAGGAGGCTGAGGGGAGACCTCATTGAGATGTTTAAAATTATGAGGGGCCTAGATAGAGTGGATAGAAAGGGCCTATTTCCCTTAGCAGAGGGGTCAACAATCAGGGGCATAGATTTAAGTAATTTGCAAAAGGTTTCGAGGGAATTTGAGGGGAAATTTCTTCATGCAGAGGGTTGTGGGGGTCTGGAACTCACTGCCTGAAAGGGTGGTAGAGGCAGAAACCCTTACCACATTTAAAAAGTACTTGGATGTGCACCTGAAGTGCCGTAACTTACAGGGCTACGGACCGAGAGCTGGAAAGTGGGATTAGGCTGGATAGCCTGTTGGTGGCTGACGTACACGATGGGCCGAAATGGCCTCCTTACATGCTGTAACCTTCTGTGATTCTCTCAACCCGAGACCTGGTCAGTGACATGCTGCTTCTGCCAACTGAGGATTCGGGCAACCCTACCAGAGTCTCTTTGATTCTGCAAGAGTTGAAGACCATTCAGCCAATCGGACTTTCTGTGATGCTAAGAAGCCTGGGTAAACTGTGGTCTCCTCCGTGAGAGCTGTGAATGGAAGGGTCCATCAAAGTGGAGCAAGCCAAATGCAGAATCCCCAGTGTGGAATGTGTCCGAGGTGCTGAATGCAGACCAGCTGGAGATGGCAGTGCAGGAGCTGGCAGAGCCCATCATTCCCAAGGGGAACTTTAGCTCACTCATAGTTTGTTACATTGCGAACCAGATCATTTGTTTAAGGTGAATTGTTTTGCTCTGGAAAACACACAAAAAAAATATTCTTCTGATGATTTGGATCTCCCCATATGTGGAAGGTGCAGCTGTTTAAACGAGATATCCACAAGGATATGCAAATTTAAACAGCATATCAAAGACATGGGGGCTGCGATTGGCCCGCGCTGGATTTGCAGCGCATAATTCCAATTGTAGCCCAATGGTGGGTGCGGTAATCGTGACTTCCCCCGGGGCGGGCTCGTGACGCGATGCCCAGCACTGCACTACTCATCAGCACAGCGGCATCACTGATGCACCGCGTCACAAAGGGGAGGGGCGCTGTGATCTGAGCAGCATCTTCAGTGCCGCCCAGGGAGGGTGTCGGCATGGCCAGCAGCCTGCTACCCAAGAGTGCGTGCCCGGCCGAACCAGCGGCTGCCATCGTCGGGTCAACTCAAAAGTCGTCCGACACAAAAAAGATGGCAGCCGCCATGGTGGCACCTCTCCTTTAAAGGCGCTAGTGCATCACAGCCTCTGGCAACGAGAAGCTGTCGGTGGCATCGCCCTGCGCAGGCAATAAGCGGTCGGCACACTCGGCAATGATGTCATTGCCGCGGCACAGCGCAAGGCCCCATTCACTGGCGGAGCCCCGGGTGCAATTGCTGGGGGTGGGGGGAGTGCTCTGCGCAGCGCCTGGGCGCAAACTCTTTGGCGCTCCCTATTCACCGGCCGCCAGCACCAACTGGCCCAGCGCAAGGTGGGCATTTCGGCCCCATAGTCTACACTGTGTTTGTGTGTGTGGCGCTTATGTACTGATGCTGCTGACATTCGATCCTCCTGTGAGGGCATTGGTTCCTGAGGTTTCATGGATGCCGACTGCCTTCCCAACCTCGCCCGATTCACCATTCTTGGGTGAGCTTCGATAGTAAGTGTTGACAACCTCGTCGGGTCCCCACGTCCGGGGACCACGCCCGTGTCCACACTAGCACTTCCCCAATCATGGATTACTTGGTATCAATCAATAGCAGGAACTGTAGTTTTGCTTTTCCCTCTCCAGTCAGGAGAAATGATGCCCATTCCAGTGAGCATCTCCGGTAAATTTCTATGATTCTGTCTCATCCCAGCTGAGATCAGCTACCTCAGCACAGAGCAGGAAGTGTAGCTGGTGTACCGCCTGCTCGCCATTGCTCACAGCATTGTTGGGCGATATCTTCCCTCCATCGGGGAGATGCACGTGTGTTTATAAAGGTGTCAAATGTTATCCCTGGCACTCTGGGGGTTAATTTGCTTTTGCAGGCATTACTTGCTGACATCTAAATACCCTGAACTAAATAATCATTTCCTAATCTGCTTTATGCGCTGCATTCTAAGAAAAAGCAATCCAATCAAAGAGCAACCTGCAGTTTGAACCATAAAATGTTTTTATTCCCGTGAGGGCCAGTTGACTATGACAAAATTGCATTCCATCTTAGCTGTGGCTGTGAATTGCGATCAGGGAATCCATATACCCACAGGCTCTCATTACACTCAGTACTCAGGGGTGGGCTCAGCATAAATCCAGGCCAGAGCTGGATTAGCAAATGTAGTTAGAAATATTATGGATTGTTTTTAAAAGATACTCTTACTCCGCACCCCCGCCCACCTTCAAGTAGAGGCACATACACATGCATGCACGTTTTTAAGGACCGTGTGTGCCAGAAATCAGTCTGTGGAATATATCTTGCTCCAGCAGATCGGTGATGCAACTCTCCTGTCAGGGTCAGAAGGAGGCTCTTCAGCCCCAAACCCATTCTGCCTTTCTATGAGATCAGGGCTGATTTGTACCTCAACACCATTTTCCTGCCCTTGCCCCAATCCCTTGATGCGCTTACCTAACAAAAATCTAGTGAGAATGCCAGATTTCCACTACCCTTTGTGTGAAAATTGCTTCCTGATTTCGCTCAATGGCTAGCTCTAATTTTAACATTTTTTACTCTTGTTCTGGATCACCGCTCAACCTTGTAAGGAGGAGAAACTTCTTCACTCAAAGGGAGGTGAATCTTTGGAATTCTCTGCCCCAGAGGGCTGTGGATGCTGAGTCGTTGAGTATATTCAAGGCTGGGATCGATAGATTTTTTTGGATTCTAAGGGAATCAGGGATATAGGAATGGTATGGAAATGTGGAGTTGAGATGGGGATCAGCCATGCAGGCTCAAAGCACCTACTCCTGCTCCTAATGCTTATGTTCTTAGAAACTCAAGGGAATACAAGCCAAGTTTATGCAACCTGTCCTCATAATTTAGCTATTTAAACCCTGGTATAATTTTTGTGAATCTGCTCTGCAGCCCCTCCAAGGCCAGTATATCCTTCCGGAGATGTGGTGCCCAAACTGAACACAGCTGGGGTCTGACTAACATCTGCACAACGGAAGCCTAACTTCCTCCCCTTTGTATTCCAGGCCCCTCGAGATCAAGTCCAACACTCCATTAGTCTCTTTGATTACTTTTAGTATCGGTTTACTAGCTTGTAGTGATTTGTGTACCTGCCCACCCAAATCCCTTTGCCCCTCCACAACCCCAAGTCTCTCCACTAATATCCAATTTGCTTTTCTTGGATCCAAAGTGGAGGAACCTCATGCTTCCCTATATTGAACTCCATCTCCCATAGTTTTTCCCACTCACTTAGTCTGACCATGTCCCTTTGTAACTTGCTCCCATCTGCGCTCTGTATTAGTGTCATCCTAATTTAGTATCATCTGCAAACTTGGATATGTAGCTCTCTATTCCTTCATCCAAGTCATTGATACATATGGTGCAAAGCCTTTTCTCCAGGGAGTACCACTCGTCACATCCCACCAATCAGAGAACATTCCCTTTATCCCTACCCTCTGTCTCCTACCTCCCAACCAATCACCAAACCTAGTCACAAGGTTCCCTCCAAGTCTGTCTCCTTTCACTTTCAGTAATCTTTTCGTTCTTATATGAAATCCATTACTTTCCTCCCGGTGACTTATATTTAGGAATCCTTGTACTGCTGGCATTTTGTCCCGTTTCTCTACTGTGAAAACAGATATAAATACTCATTTAATAAGGCTGCCATTTTCTCCCTGTTCCTCCTTGACCCTTGCATCTGTCTTCAATGGGACTACATTTTCTGTTGGATTTCTATTTTTCCTTGCATTTGTATAAGCCTTTCTTTGTTGACCATGGTTGCTTACACACGTGAATCCTTTGTCATTTAGGGTATATACTGATTCTATATTGTACCATGTAAGTCCCCGAATGCTTCCAACTGCTTTTCTGTCACTGATGACTGAGGAAAGAGTGAGTTTGGGTCGGTCTTTACCTGATTTCTAGAGAGCTACGTCAGCAACACAAACATTGGATGCTGTGTCTTGATTGCAGTCTTGCCGTGGACAAACCGAGTGTTACACCAGGGCCAAGGGTTTCCGCTTTGGGCGCAGTCGGCAATCCGGACACACATTGCGTTCGTTTTCAGAGATGTTTTGTTTTGCTCAAGATTCCACTTGAATTCATTTGTATATTGCCGAATGTAAAATCTGCCATGAAACAGCGCAATCGGGCAATGATTTAGAAGCAATGCTCCCTCTAATTGTTTTTTTGTACTGAGCGGGCCACAAACTCCCTTGAACGCGACCATTTCGTCCGTGAGCACATCTTACAACAATAACTGCTGTTACAGCAACAACTGTTACAACATCAACTCTGAAGCATATATACAGTAATGCTGTATTGCCATCCCACCATCTCAAATCATGAGACAATCAGACAAGGTTCTGTACAGGTTTAACATAACTTCTCCGCTTTTGCAATGAAGAGTCTCTCTCTCTTAGACCCCCAGTGTCTCTCTCTCTCTCCCCCACTCTCTTTCCCCCCCCCACTCTCTCTCTCTCTCTCTCCTCCCCAGTCTCTCTCTCCCCCTCCAGTCTCTCTTTCTCTCTCTCTCTCTCTCTCTCTCCTCCCCAGTCTCTCTCTCTTTCTCTCTCCTCCCCAGTCTCTCTCTCCCCCCCGGTCTCTTTCTCTCGCTCCCCTTTTGATCCTTGCTCTTCTCCCTACCACCCCAACAGATCCAGGCATCTAGTTGCAAAGTGTGGCCTGTACTGCCAGAAGCAGAAGTGGGGGTACAGCATCTGCGCGGCTCCGAGATCCCGGGCACGTGCCAGCCGAGGGCTGCCCGGTGATTGGTGTATTTATCAGGCCGCCCGGCGATTGGTGTATTTATCGGGCCGCCCGGTGATTGGTGTGTTTAGTTCGGGACCTGGAATATAGGGTCCTTCATTGAAACACCTGTGAATTCATCCTTTTTTGGCGTGGAAGCAAGTCATCCTTGATACAAGGGACCGCCTATGATGATGAAATTTAAAAAAATAGATATAAAAGCTTTTAAAATGTGCCTATTAGTGTCCTTGTGCTTTATAAAACCAACTTAATTTTTGGAGCCTCTTGAAGGCCCGCAAATGAGCGCAATTAGTGGAACCTGTAATGGTTACTGGTCATTAATTCGATCCAGGGTGGCCGTTTCCAGTACCAGCTGTTTTAAACTGGGGCAAGAGATTGCGGAAGCTCGATTTACGCTGGGCGTAATTTGCCGTTGAAATTCCTCGATCTTCAGCGCTGGTTTGGCCGATTGTGGGCGAATGGCACCGGGGGGAAAAGCACAACCTAGTGAAAACGTCAGGGCCGGGAGCTTCATCCCAGTACACAGACCATGTGTTATATCAGGTGTTCTTTCAAAGTCCCAGAGGAAACGAGTCATAGTGGGGCCAAGCCACAGACTGAAAGGCAGGCTGAGTGGCTGAATATGGGCCGGGATCAGGACTCCGCCATTGTCAATCAGCGGTACAGTGGTGGTGACGTCACCACGCTCTCTCCCCTCCGGTAAAGGGGGCCACCAGGGAGGGTTTTGGCCAGGCTGCACTCAGTGCGGAGAAGGTGCACCGGCAGAAAAACCTGCCGGGGGCACCACGCTGCGGGGGATCGACAAGTTTAGCTGAATTTAGGGAGGTACGTATTTTTTATTAAAACCGACAGTGCACTAACTGATGACACACTTTCGGCGGTCATCAGGATCGGGTCCAGACCGAAAAATCTCCAACCTGAATTTCGGTTGGGTCGGCCAGTTGACTCCAAAGCGGCAGCCATTCAATTTTGACGAATGGCCGCTGCAAACGGGCAGTAACAGGTCTCTCTCAGAGCCTGAATTTCGGCCCGTGTGTGTTATATCAGGTGTTTAATCAGGATCAGGTAAGGATCACGGCTTGCATGTCACCGTGGAGCAGGCGCAGAATGGTAACAAACTTTGGAGGGCAGCCGAATCTGAGGAGGACGCTCCATAATCCCTCATGGTTGAGTGTCGAAGGCTTTTGTGAGGTCGAAGGCGGCCATGTACAGGGGTTGGTGCTGTTCCCTGCATTTCTCTTGTATCTGCCACCGGTGAAGATCATGTCCATTGTGCCCCTTAGTGGACGGAATCTGCATTGCGACTCTGGGAGGAGTTCTTCAGCCACAGGAAGAAGGCGATTCAGGACGATTCTTGCGATGACTTTCCCGGTGGTCAACAGTAGGACTGTTTTCCATACCTTTGGAGCCTACTGTCAACAAGGGCAGACATCGACGACGAGGTCCAACACCGCCTTCTGTCCGCCAGTGCAGTCTTTGGTTGCCCGAGGAAGAGAGTGTTTGAAGACCAGGACCTCAAACCCAGCACCAAGCTCATGATCTACAGAGCAGTGGTGATACCCATCCTTCTATGTGGCTCAGAGACATGGACTATGTACAGCGGGCACCTCAAAATACTGGAGAAGTACCACCGGCGCTGCCTTCGCAAGATCCTGCAAATCCTCTGGGAGGACAGACGCACCAACGTCAGTGTCCTCGCTCAGGCCAACATCCCCGGCATCAAAGCACTGACCACGCTCGATCAGCACCGATGGATGAGCCACATCGCTCGCATGCCTGACACGAGACTCCCAAAACAAGTGCTCTACTTGGAGCTCCGACACGGCAAGAAAGCCCCCGGCGTGCAGAGGAAATGCTTCAAGGGCACCCTCAAAGCCTCCTTGAAGAGCACCCTCAAAGCCTCCCCACCGACACCTGGGAGTCCCTGGCCAAAGACCGTCCAAAGTGGAGGAAAAGCATCCAGGAAGGCGCTGAGCACCTCGAGTCTCTTCGCTGAGAGCATGCAGAAACCAAGCGCAGGCAGCGGAAGGAGCATGCGGCAAACCAGTCCCACCCACCTGTTCCTTCAACTACTGTCTGCCCCACCTGTGACAGAAACTGTAGGTCCTGCATTGGTCTCTTCAGTCACCTGAGAACTCATTTCTAATGTGGAAGCAAGTCTTCCTCGACTCCGAGGGACTGCCTATGATGATGATATCAGGTGTTTGATCCCAGTAGCTAGACCGCCCATTCATATCTATCCAGTCGTATTCAGAGAACTGCTCCCACACCGTTACCTCTGGTGTACCCCAAAGATCTATCCTTGGCCCCCTCCTATTTCTCATCTATATGCTCGACGGCATCATCCGGAAACACAGCGTCAATTTTCACATGTACGCTGACGACACCCAGCTCTACCTCATCACCACTTCCCTCGACCCCTCCATGGTCTCTAAATTGTCAGACTGCTTGTCCGACGTCCAGTACTGCATGAGCAGAAATTTCCTCCAACGAAATATGTGGAAGACCGAAGATATTGCCTTCTGTCCCCGCCACACACTCTGTTCCTGAGCCACTGACTCCATCCCTCTTCCTCGCAACTGTCTGAGGCGGAACCAGACCGCTCACAACCTTGGTCTCATATTTCATCCTGGAATGAGCTTCCGAAAACATCGCCACTGTAACATCCCCCATCTCAGCCCCTGCCTTGGCTCATCTACTGCTGAAACCTTCATCCATGCTCTAGATTTGACTATTCCAATGCACTCTTGGCTGGTCTCCTACGTTATACCCTCCGTAAACTTGAGGTCATCCAAAATTCGGCTGCCCATGTCCTAACTTGCACCAAGTACCGTTCACCCATCATCCCTGTGCTCGCTGACCTACATTGGCTCCCGATTCAGCAATGGCTCAACTTCAGAATTCTCACCCTTGTTTTCAAATCCCTCCATGGTCTCGCCCCTCCCCATCTCTGCAATCTCCTCCACTCCCACAGCCTTCTGAGAAAACTGCACTCCTCTAATACTGGCCTCTTGTGCATCCCCGATTTTAATCACTCAACCATTGGTGGCCGTGCCTTCTGTTGCCTGGGCTCCAAGCTCTGGAACTCCCTCCCCAAACCTCTCTGCTTCTGTACCTCTTTTTCCTCCTTCAAGATGCTCTTTAAAACCGACCTCTTTGACCAAGCTTTTGGTCGCCTGTCCAAATATCTCCTTATGTGGCTCGGTGTCACATTTTGTTTGATAATGCTCCTATGAGGCACCTTGGGATGTTTTACTACGTTAAAGAAACTGTATACATACAAGTTGTTGATGTTATATCTGATGTTTAATCCCAGCCGATAGACACAGTGGTATGACAGGTGTTTAATTTTAGTAGATAGACTGAGCCAATTTCCCAGACTCCTCCATCACCATCCCAGGGTATGTCCTGTCCCGAGGTGGGGGCATAGTGGTATAGAGTCAGGAGAGAGCGGCCCTGGAAGTCCTCAACATTGACTCCGGACCCCATGAAGTCTCAAGGCTTCAGGTCAAGCATGGGCAAGGAAACCTCCTGCTGATTACTACCTTCCACCCTCCTTCAGCTGATGAATCAGTGCTCCTCCATGTTCAACACCACTTGGAAGAAGCACTGAGCATAGCAAGGGCACAGAGTGTACTCTGGGTGGGGGACTTCAATGTCCATCACCAAGACTGGCTCGGCAGCACCACTACCACCGTGCTAAATGGGTTAGACTCAGAACAGATCTAGCAGCTCAAAACTGGGCATCCATGAGGCGCTATGGGCCATCAGCAGCAGCAGAATTGTATTCCACCACAATATGTAACCTCATGGCCCGACATATCCCTCACTCTACCATTACCATCAAGCCAGGAGACCAACCCTGGTTCAATGAGGAGTGCAGAAGAGCATGCCAGGAGCAGCACCAGGCATACCTGAAAATGAGGTACCAACCTGGGGAAGCTGCAACACAGGACTACAGCGGGAGCAGCATGCTATAGACAGAGCTCAGCGCTCCCACAACTAACGGATCAGATCAAAGCTTTGCAGTGTGAATGGTGGTGGACAATTCAACAACTAACAGGAGGAGAAGGCTTAATGAATATCCCCATCCTCAATAATAGTGGAGGCCAGCATAAAGTTGCAACCATTGTCAGCCAGAAGTGCCGAGTGGATGATCCATATCGGCCTCCTCCTGAGGTCCCCACCATCATAGAAGCCAGTCTTCAGCCAATTCAATTCACTCCAAGTGATGTCAAGAAACGGCTGAGCGCACTCTATACAGCAAAGGCTATTGGGCCCCGACAACATCCCGGCTGTTGTGCTGAAGACTTGTGCTCCAGAACTAGCCACGCCTCTAGCCAAGCTGTTCCAGTACAGCTGCAACACTGGTATTTATCCGACAATGTGGAAAACTGCCCAGGTATGTCCTGTCCAGAAAAAGGACAAATCCAAATCTGTCTAATTACCGCCCCATCAGTCTACTCTCAATCATCAGCAAAGTGATGGAAGGTGTCGTCGACAGTGCTATCAAGTGGCACTTACTCACCAATAACCTGCTCACTGATGCTCAGTTTGGGTTCCACCAGGACCACTCAGCTCCAGACCTCATTACAGCCTTGGTCCAAACATGGACAAAAGAGCTGAATTTCAGAGGTGAGCGGAGTGTGATTGACCTTGACATCAAGGCAGCATTTGACTGAGTGTGGTATCAAGGAGCCCTAGCTGATAATACCCAGCTCTTCCTCTGCACCACTTCTCTCGACCCCTGCTTGATATCTAAATTGTCAGATTTCTTATCCGACATCCAGTACTGGAGGAGCAGAAATTTTCTCCCAATTAAATATTGGAAAGACCGAAGCCATTATCTTTGGTCCCCGCCACAAACTGCGTTCCCTAACCACTGACTCAATCCCGCTCATCAGCATCAATCTGAGGGTGAACAAGACTGTTGCAACCTAGGTGTCATATTTGACCCCGAAATGAGTTGCCAACCACATATCCGCGGCATAACTATAACCACCTTTTTCCACCCTCCGTAACATCGCCCGCCTCCGCCCCACCTCAGCTCTTCTGCTGCTGAAACCCTCATCCATGCCTTTGTTACCTCTAGACTTGACTACTCCAACTCACTCCTGGCTGGCCTCCCACATTCCACACGACGTAAACTTGAGGTCATCCAAAACTCAGCAGCCCGTGTACTAACTCGCACCAAGTCATGATCACCCATCTCCCCTGTGCTTTCTGACCTACATTGGCTCCCTGTTAAACAACACCACGATTTCAAAATTCTCATCCTAGTTTACAAATCACTCCATGGACTTGCCCCTCCCTATCTCTGTAATCTTTTTCAGCCTCACAACCCCACAAGATGTCTGCGCTCCTCAAATTCTGGCCTCTTGAACATCCCTCATTATCACTACTCAACCATTGGTGGGCGTGTCTTCAGCAATTTGGGTCCTGGAATTCCCTTCCTAAACTTCTCCGCCTCTCTACCTCTCTTTCCTCCTTTAAGACGCTCCTTAAAACCTACCTCTTTAAACAAGCTTTTGGTCATCTGCCTTAATTTCTTCTTTTGTGGCTCAGCATCAAATGTATCTGTTTTGTCTTATAGCACTGTTTTGAAGTGCCTTGGGCCATTTTACGATGAAAATTATTATTATTAGTACTAAAACTGAAGTCAATGGGAATCAGGGGAAAACTCTCCACTGGCTGGAGTCATACCTAGCACAAAGGAAGATGATTGTGGTTGTTGGAGGTCAACCATCGCAGCCCCAGGACTTCGACATTGCTGGAGTTCCTCAGAGCAGTGTCCTAAGCCCAACCATCTTCAGCTGCTTCATCAATGACCTTCCTTCCATCATAAGGTCAGAAGTGGGGATGCTCGCTGATGATTGCACAGTGTTCAGTTACATTCACAACTCCCCAGTAATGAAGCAGTCCATGCCCGCATGCAGCAAGACCTGGACAACATTCAGGCTTGGGCTGATAAGTGGCAAGTAACATTTGCGCCACACAAGTGCCAGGCAATGACTATCTCCAACAAGCGAGAGTCTAACCACCTCCCCTTGACATTCAATCGCATTACCATCGCCGAATCCCCCACCATCAACATTGGGGGTCACCACTGACCAGAAACTTAACTGGACCAGCCACATAAATACTGTGGCTACAAGAACAGGTCAGAGGCTGGGTATTCTGCGGTGAGTGTCTCACCTCCCGACTCCCCAAAACCTTTCCACCATCTACAAGGCACAA
This sequence comes from Pristiophorus japonicus, assembly GCF_044704955.1. Taxonomy (NCBI): domain Eukaryota; kingdom Metazoa; phylum Chordata; class Chondrichthyes; family Pristiophoridae; genus Pristiophorus; species Pristiophorus japonicus. The sequence goes on along the minus strand of NC_091992.1, from coordinate 71,944,903 downwards.
GTCAGGAGTGTGATGGAATACTCTCCACTTGCCTGGATGAGTGCAGCTCCAACAACACTCAAGAAGCTCGACACCATCCAGGACAAAGCAGCCCGCTTGATTGGCACCCCATCCACCAACTTAAACATTCACTCCCTCCACCACCGTGGCTGCAATGTGCACCATCTACAAGATGCACTGCAGCAACTCACCAAGGCTTCTTCAGCAGCACCTCCCAAACCCACAACCTCTACCACCTAGAAGGACAAGGGCAGCAGGTGCATGGGAACACCACCACCTCCACGTTCCCCTCCGAGTCATACACCATCCTGACTTGGAAATATATCGGCAGTTCCTTCATCGTCTCTGGGTCACAATCCTGGAACTCCCTCCCTAACAGCACTGTGGGAGCGCCTTCATCACACGGACTGCAGCGGTTCAAGGCGGCGGCTCACCACCACCTTATAGAGGGCAATTAGGGATGGGCAATAAATGCTGGCCTTGCCAGCGACGCCCACATCCTGGAACCAATAAAAACTCAGCTGTACCAGCTGTATCCGATCAGAGGCTTGAGGTTTCGTTGTCTGAGACTCTGTGGAGAGCGCTAGCAGGTCGACCTTGTGGTAGAATGAGTGTTTAATCTCAGTGATCTGTCTGAGGGACGGGCGCATACTCAAAGCACCAGCTCTTGTTCTCTCTACAGATGCTGCCTGACCTGCTGAATGTTTCCAGCATTTACTGGATTTGTGTCTCGTCTTTATCAGTTGTTTAATCTCAGCGGAACAAATTTGTGATCTATCAAGTATTTAATCATCCCAGGCAGTTTCTTTGCTTTGCCACAGTTAAATGCAAGAAGATAGATCCCATTGTGTATTGAGTATTTAACCCCAGCAAGCAGACTCGGGCATTCAATTTCAGTATAAAGTCACTGTGATTTATTGGGCATTTAATCTTGGTGTAAAGGCTCTGTGGTATATCGAATGGCTGCCAAGTCGCTATCACCCGTTTCACACCATCGCACAGACAAGATCTACCCCAGGGGTAACTCGGCAGCATTTCAATCAGACCTTGCATTTCTCATCTGTTTAATCCCAATTGCCAGACTCTGTGGGATAATGGGTGTTTAATCCCAGTGCTCAGTTTCTCCGGGACATCGGCTGTTTAATCCCAGTGCTCAGTTTCTCCGGGACATCGGCTGTTTAATCCCAGTGGTCAGTTTCTCCGGGACATCGGGTGTTTAATCCCAGTGGTCAGTTTCTCCGGGACATCGGGTGTTTAATCCCAGTGGTCAGTTTCTCCGGGACATCGGGTGTTTAATCCCAGTGGTCAGTTTCGCCGGGACATCGGCTGTTTAATTCCAGTGGTCAGTTTCTCCGGGACATCGGCTGTTTAATTCCAGTGGTCAGTTTCTCCGGGACATCGGCTGTTTAATCCCAGTGGTCAGTTTCTCCGGGACATCGGCTGTTTAATCCCAGTGGTCAGTTTCTCCAGGACATCGGGTGTTTAATCCCAGTGGTCAGTTTCTCCGGGACATCGGGTGTTTAATCCCAGTGGTCAGTTTCTCAGGGACATCTGGTGTTTAATCTGAATGGATAGTATTAGTTATATTTAACATGAGTGGGCAGCTGAGTGAGTTATCAGGCATTACTTCCTAACGGACAGGCTCGGGGGTATATCAAGGGTTAATCCCAACAAGCTGACTGGTATATCGGGGGCCTGGTGTCCGCAGTCAGTGTAATGGGTTCTTCATTGCAGCCTGTGTATCAGATTGGGTATTTAGCCACAGTACACAGACTCTGCTTTTTCACATTTAATGTAAGTAATGAAGGAAAGAAAGATTTGGATTTCTATAGCGCCTTTCACGACCACCGGACGTCTCAAAGCGCTACAGCTAATGAAGTACTTTTGAAGGGAAATTTATTATTTTTTAAAAACAGCCTTAAATTCTTTTTCTTCTATTCACGTTCCACTTTCAATCTGTTTGTGCTTATCTCTTTAGTTAACCGATCCTCTACCCTGCATAATTTGAAAGCCTCTTGGCTATCCCATATGCTACCCCACATCCTCACTCAAGCACATTGACCTGTGCTGCCCTGTATTCCATTTTGATTAGTCTGGGAATGAATTTTGATTCTGTCACACCAACACTTCCTTAAGTGCCTCCCACATTTTTCCTGCAGATCTCCCCTCCATTATCATATCCCAGTTTACCATTTTTATAAACTCACTTTGCATTCCCTCAAAGTCTGCTATTGCAAAGTCCAATATGTTTCTGTTATTTTTGCATGACACCACAAGCATTTCAGATCTATTGACACTGTCAGCATGATAGCAGGGCTGAGGGACTTCAGCTACGTGGAGAGACTGGAGAAACATTTCTCCTTAGAGCAGAGAAGGTTATGGGGAGGTTTAATAGAGGTGTTCAAATTAATGTTTTTGATGGAGTAAAAAAGGAGAAATTGCTTCCAGTGGCAGGAGGGTCGGTAATCAGAGGACACCGATTTCAGATAATTGGCAAAGGAACCAGAGCGGGGGTGAGGGAAAACAGTTTACGCAGCGAGGTTATGATCTGGAGTGCACTGCTTGAAAGGCTGGTGGAAGCAGATTCAATTGAGAGAGTTGGACATTTACTTGAAAAGGGATTAATTTGCAGCACTTTGGGGAATGAGCAGGGGAGTGAGACGAGTTGGACAGTTCTTTCAAAGAGCCAGTACTGGGCAGAATGGCCTCCTGATTGTACTGTCATCACTGGATCCTAGACGCTCCCCTACTGCTGCTCCATGCAGGTTGCAAGATAAATGCACCATTAAACCTGTTGTGCTGCTCTCTACTTCTCTCCTCACCCGGTTGGGATGTAACTCAGAGTAGGTGCCTGGAATTTACCAGCTCTGGTTTGTTCAAACGTTAGTTCAGGTCAGGATTTATGATCAAAGTATATTGTATGCACTGCCTGCTTCTGAATCAGTGCCAACTTGAGATTAATCCAAACTCGGTCTCCGGTTCATTTGAAGGGAGTACAGCTCTGTAAACGGGTGACGGTTCATGCAGATTCATTTGAGGGGAAATCTTTAGCTTCCCTTTCGAAATTGGCTTCTTTGATGCAACTAGGGATGGATAAGGGGAAACCAGTGTATTTGGATTTTCAAAAAGCATTCGATAAGGTGCCACACAAGAGGTTATTATCCAAAATTAGGACTCATGGGATTGGGGCTAATATACTAGCATAGATTGAAGATTGGTTAATGGACAGAAAACACAATAAATGGGACTTTTTCGGGTTGGTATGCTGTGGGCTACATAAGAACATAAGAAATAGTAGCAGGAGTAGGCTTGACTCCCGTATCATTCACAAATCTGTCTATCTCTGCCTTAAATATATTCAATGACCCAGCCTCCACAGCTCTCTGGGGCAGAGAATTCCAAAGATTCACGACCCTCTGAGGGAAGAAATTCCTCCTCATCTCCATTTTAAATGGGCGCCCCTTATTAACATAAGAAATAGAAACAGGAGTAGGCCATTTGGCCCCTCGAGCCTGTTCCTCCATTTAATAAGATCATGACTGATCTGATCATGGACTCCGCTCCACTCAGCATGGATGTATGAAGGGGAAGTCATGTTTGACAAATTTGCTGGAATTCTTTGAGGATGTAACGAACAGGGTGGATAAAGGGGAACCAGTGGATGTGGTGTATTTGGACTTCCAGAAGGCATTTGACAAGGTGCCACATAAAAGGTTACTGCACAAGATAAAAGTTCACGGGGTTGGGGGTAATATATTAGCATGGATAGAGGATTGGCTAACTAACAGAAAACAGAGAGTCGGGATAAATGGTTCATTCTCTGGTTGGCAATCAGTAACTAGTGGGGTGCCGCAGGGATCAGTGCTGGGACCCCAACTATTTACAATCTATATTAATGACTTGAAAGAAGAGACTGAGTGTAACATAGCCAAGTTTGCTGACGATACAAAGATGGGAGGAAAAGCCATGTCTGAGGAGGACACAAAAGATCTGCAAAGGGACATAGACAGGCTAAGTGAGTGGGGAAAAATTTTTGCAGATGGTGTGTAATGTTGGAAAGTGTGAGGTCATTCACTTCGGCAGAAAAAAATCAAGAGCAAGTTATTATTTAAATGGAGAAAGATTGCAAAGTGCTGCAGTACAGCGGGACCTGGGGGTACTTGTGCATGAAACACAGAAGGATAGTATGCAGGTACAGCAAGTGATCAGGAAGGCCAATGGAATCTTGGCCTTTATTGCAAAGGGGATGGAGTATAAAAGCAGGGAAGTCTTGCTACAGCTATACAGGGTATTGGTGAGGCCACACCTGGAATACTGCGTGCAGTTTTGGTTTCCATATTTACGAAAGGATATACTTGCTTTGGAAGCAGTTCAGAGAAGGTTCACTAGGTTGATTCTGGATATGAGGGGGTTGACTTATGAGGAAAGGTTGAGTAGGTTGGGTCTCTACTCATTGGAATTCAGAAGAATGAGAGGTGATCTTATCGAAACGTATAAGATTATGAGGAGGTTTGACAAGGTGGATGCAGAGAGGATGTTTCCACTGATGGGGGAGACTAGAACTAGAGGGCATGATCTTTGAACAAGGGGCCACCCATTTAAAACAGAGATGAGGAGAAATTTCTTCTCTCAGAGGGTTGTAAACCTGTGGAAGCTGGGACATTGAATAAATTTAAGACAGATATAGGCAGTTTCTTAAACGATAGGGGGATAAGGGGTTATGGGGAGTGGGCGGGGAAGTGGAGTTGAGTCCATGATCGGATCAGCCATGATCTTATTGAATGGCGGAGCAGGCTCGAGGGGCCGTATGGCCTATTCCTGTTCCTATTTCTTATGTTCTTATGTTCCCTGCTCACTCCCCATAACCCTTTATTCCCTTATCACTCAAAAATCTGTCTATCTCCGCCTTAAATATATTCAATGACCCAGACTCCACAGTTCTCTGGGGCAGAGAATTCCACAGATTTACAACCCTCTGAGAGAAGAAATTCCTCCTCATCTCAGTTTTAAATGGGCGGCCCATTATTCTGAGACTATGCCACTCGTTTTAGTTTCCCTTATGAGTGGAAATATCCTCTCTGCATCCACCTTGTCGAGCCCCCTCATTATCTTATATGTTTCAACAAGATCACCTCTCATTCTTCTGAACTCCAATGAGTATACGCCCAACCTACTCAATCTACCTTCATAAGTCAACCCCCTAATCTCCAAAATCAACATAGTGAACCTGCTCTGAACAGCCTCCAATGCAAGTATATCCTTCCTTAAATACAGAGACCAAAACTGTACGCAGTACTCCAGATGTGGCCTCACCAATACCCTGTACAGTTGTAGCAGGACTTCTCTGCTTTTATACTCTATCCCCCTTGCAATAAAGGCCAACATTCCATTTGCCTTCCTGATTACTTGCTGTACCTGCATATTAACTTTTTGTGTTTCATGTACAAGGAGCCCCAGGTCTCTGTTCTGCAACATTTTGTAATCTCTCCACATTTAATAATAATTTGCTTTTTTATTTTTCCTACCAAAGTGGATAACCACATATTTTCCCACATTATACTCCATCTGCCAAACATTTGTCCACTCACTGAGCCTATCTATATCCCTTTGCATCCTCCTCACGACTTGCTTTCCCACCCATGTTTGTATCATCAGCAAATTTGGCTACATTACACTCGGTCCCTTCATCCAAGTCATTAATATAGATTGTAAGTGCAGGTTGAGCGTCCGAAATCCGAAGTTCTTAGATTCAGAATGTTCTGGAATCCGGACATTGGTCCCATCGTGGGGGGGGTCGTCAGGGAACCGGAAAATGTTCTGAAATCAGAACTCCCCTGCCTCGGCTGCCCGAACTCCGACCTCACCCGAACTCTGACCTCGCCCAACCTCTGGCTGCTCAAACTCGGCAGCCCGACCCACCCCACCCCCCCTTACCTCAGCCGCCCGACCTCCCCAGACCTCGGCCGCCCGAACTCCGACCTCGCCCAAACTCCGACCTTGCCCGACCTCCCCAGGCCCCTGCTCTCCGCCTCGTCTGCCCGAACTCCAACCTCGGCCACCCAAACCCCCCTCTCCCCTCCCCCTCACTGTATCCACCTTTTCATTATCTTATATGTTTCGATAAGATCACCTCTCATTCTTCTGAACTCCAATGAGTGGGAATGTAAGTTGTGAGGAGGATGCAAAGAGACTTCAAGGGGCTATAGACAGGCTAAGTGAGTGGGCAAGAACATGGCAAATGGAATATAATGTGGAGAAATGTGAAGTTATCCACTTCGGGAGGAAAAACAAAAAAGCAGAATATTTTTTAAATGGTGAGAGACTGTGAAATGTTTGCTTTTAGAGGGACCTGGGTGACCTTGTACATGAATAAAATTAACATGCAGGTTCAGCAAGCAATTAGGAAAGCAAATAGTATATCCCTTTGTTACAAAGGGATTAGAGTATGAGTAAAGAAGTGTTACTACAATTATACAGGGCATTAGTGAGCCCACACCTGGAGAACTGTGTAAGTTCTGGTCTCCTTACCCAAGGAAAGACATATTTGCCTTCGAGGGAGTGCAGTGAAGGTTCACTAGACTGGTTCCTGGGATGAGGGGATTGCCCCATGGGGAGAGATTGAGTAGACTCAGCTGATATCCCCTCGAGTTTAGAAGAATGAGAGGTGATCTAATTAAAACAAATAAAATTCTTGAGGGGCTTGACAGAGTAGATGCTGAGAAAATGTTTCTCCTGGCTGGGGTCACAGTCTCAGAATAAGGGGTCGGCCATTTAGGACTGAGATAAGGAGAAACTTCTTCACTCAAAGTGTTGTGAATCTTTGGAATTCTCTACCCCAGAGAGCTGTGGATGCTCAGTCGTTGAGTATATTCAAGACCGAGGTCGACATATTTTGGGGGAATTAAGGGATATGGGGATAGTGCGGGAAGCTGGAGTTGAGGTAGAAGATCAGCCATGATCTTATTGAATGGCGGAGCAGGCTCGAAGGGCCAATTGGCCCACTCCTGCTCCTATTTCTTATCTTCTTACAGTTCTTATAAAATAAATCAGGAAATAGTTATTAGATGACATCAAAGCTTGGGGTTTGAAAGACTGTAGATTGTAAGAGGAAGGAAAGGATAACGGGGGTGACGAGTCCTGCAGATTTGAGGTTATGGCAAAGAATGAGTTGGGGCGATGGGTCTTCGTTTCAAAAGAGTGCGGGGGGAGGAGGGCGAGTGCGGGGGGGAGGGGACGAGTGCGGGGGGGAGGAGGACGAGTGCGGGGGGGAGGAGGACGAGTGCGGGGGGGAGGAGGACGAGTGCGGGGGGGAGGAGGAGAGTGCGGGGGGAGGAGGACAAGTGCGGGGGGGAGGGGGACGAGTGCGGGGGGGAGGAGGAGAGTGCGGGGGGGAGGAGGACGAGTGCGGGGGGGAGGGGGACGAGTGCGGGGGGGAGGAGGACGAGTGCGGGGGGGGGGAGGACGAGTGCGGGGGGGAGGAGGACGAGTGCGGGGGGGAGGAGGACGAGTGCGGGGGGAGGAGGACGAGTGCGGGGGGGAGGGGGACGAGTGCGGGGGGGGAGGACGAGTGCGGGGGGGAGGGGGACGAGTGCGGGGGGGAGGAGGACGAGTGCGGGGGGAGGAGGACGAGTGCGGGGGGGAGGAGGAGAGTGCGGGGGGGAGGAGGACGAGTGCGGGGGGAGGAGGACGAGTGCGGGGGGGAGGAGGAGAGTGCGGGGGGGAGGAGGACGAGTGCGGGGGGGGGGGAGGACGAGTGCGGGGGGGAGGGGGACGAGTGCGGGGGGGAGGAGGACGAGTGCGGGGGGGAGGGGGACGAGTGCGGGGGGGGAGGACGAGTGCGGGGGGGAGGGGGACGAGTGCGGGGGGGAGGAGGACGAGTGCGGGGGGAGGAGGACGAGTGCGGGGGGGAGGAGGAGAGTGCAGGGGGGGAGGAGGAAGAGTGCGGGGGGGGGGAGGACGAGTGCGGGGGGGAGGGGGACGAGTGCGGGGGGGAGGAGGACGAGTGCGGGGGGAGGAGGACGAGTGCGGGGGGGAGGAGGAGAGTGCGGGGGGGAGGAGGAGAGTGCGGGGGGGAGGAGGAGAGTGCGGGGGGGAGGAGGACGAGTACGGGGGGGAGGAGGAAGAGTGCGGGGGGGAGGGGGACGAGTGCGGGGGGAGGAGGACGAGTGCGGGGGGAGGAGGACGAGTGCGGGGGGGAGGAGGAAGAGTGCGGGAGGGGGGAGGACGAGTGCGGGGGTGAGGAGGACGAGTGCGGGGGGAGGGGGACGAGTGCGGGGGGAGGGGGACGAGTGCGGGGGGGAGGAGGACGAGTGCGGGGGGGAGGAGGGCGAGTGCGGGGGGAGGAGGACGAGTGCGGGGGGGAGGAGGGCGAGTGCGGGGGGAGGAGGACGAGTGCGGGGGGAGGGGGAAGAGTGCGGGGGGGAGGAGGACGAGTGCGGGGGGAGGAGGACGAGTGCGGGGGGGAGGAGGACGAGTGCGGGGGGGAGGAGGACGAGTGCGGGGGGGGAGGGGGACGAGTGCGGGGGGGAGGAGGAGAGTGCGGGGGGGAGGAGGACGAGTGCGGGGGGGAGGGGGACGAGTGCGGGGGGGAGGAGGACGAGTGCGGGGGGGAGGAGGAGAGTGCGGGGGGGGAGGGGGACGAGTGCGGGGGGGAGGAGGACGAGTGCGGGGGGGAGGAGGACGAGTGCGGGGGGGAGGGGGAAGAGTGCGGGGGGGAGGAGGACGAGTGCGGGGGGGAGGAGGGCGAGTGCGGGGGGGAGGAGGAGAGTGCGGGGGGGAGGACGAGTGCGGGGGGGGGGAGGACGAGTGCGGGGGGGGAGGGGGACGAGTGCGGGGGGGAGGAGGACGAGTACGGGGGGGAGGAGGGCGAGTGCGGGGGGAGGACGAGTGCGGGGGGGAGGAGGACGAGTGCGGGGGGAAGGAGGGCGAGTGCGGGGGGAGGAGGGCGAGTGCGGGGGGGGGGAGGAGGACGAGTGCGGGAGGAGGACGAGTGCGGGGGGGAGGAGGACGAGTGCGGGGGGGAGGAGGACGCGTGCGGGGGGGAGGGGGACGAGTGCGGGGGGGAGGAGGAGAGTGCGGGGGGGAGGGGGACGAGTGCGGGGGGGAGGAGGACGAGTGCGGGGGGAGGAGGACGAGTGCGGGGGGGAGGAGGAGAGTGCGGGGGGGAGGGGGACGAGTGCGGGGGGGAGGAGGAGAGTGCGGGGGGGAGGGGGACGAGTGCGGGGGGGAGGAGGGCGAGTGCGGGGGGGAGGACGTGTGCGGGGGGGAGGACGAGTGCGGGGGGGAGGAGGAGAGTGCGGGGGGGGGGAGGACGAGTGCGGGGGGGAGGAGGACGCGTGCGGGGGGAGGAGGACGAGTGCGGGGGGGAGGAGGAGAGTGCGGGGGGGAGGAGGACGAGTGCGGGGGGGAGGAGGGCGAGTGCGGGGGGAGGAGGACGAGTGCGGGGGGAGGAGGACGAGTGCGGGGGGGAGGAGGGCGAGTGCGGGGGGAGGAGGACGAGTGCGGGGGGAGGAGGACGAGTGCGGGGGGGAGGAGGGCGAGTGCGGGGGGAGGAGGGCGAGTGCGGGGGGGAGGAGGACGAGTGCGGGGGGGAGGGGGAAGAGTGCGGGGGGGAGGAGGGCGAGTGCGGGGGGGAGGACGAGTGCGGGGGGGAGGAGGAGGGTGCGGGGGGGAGGAGGACGAGTGCGGGGGGGAGGAGGACGAGTGCGGGGGGGGAGGAGGACGAGTGCGGGGGGGGAGGAGGACGAGTGCGGGGGGGAGGAGGAGGGTGCGGGGGGGGAGGAGGACGAGTGCGGGGGGGAGGGGGACGAGTGCGGGGGGGAGGAGGAGGGTGCGGGGGGGGGGGAGGACGAGTGCGGGGGGGAGGAGGACGAGTGCGGGGGGGAGGGGGAGAGTGCGGGGGGAGGGGGACGAGTGCGGGGTGAGGGGGACGAGTACGGGGGGGAGGAGGACGAGTGCGGGGGGGAGGAGGACGAGTGCGGGGGGGAGGAGGACGAGTGCGGGGGGGAGGAGGACGAGTGCGGGGGGGGGAGGGCGAGTGCGGGGGGGAGGAGGACGAGTGCGGGGGGGAGGAGGAGAGTGCGGGGGGGAGGAGGAGAGTGCGGGGGGAGGAGGACGAGTGCGGGGGGGAGGAGGACGAGTGCGGGGGGGAGGAGGAGAGTGCGGGGGGGGGGAGGAGAGTGCGGGGGGAGGAGGACGAGTGCGGGGGGGAGGAGGACGAGTGCGGGGGGGAGGAGGACGAGTGCGGGGGGGGGGAGGACGAGTGCGGGGGGGGGGGAGGACGAGTGCGGGGGGGGGGAGGACGAGTGCGGGGGGGGGGAGGGCGAGTGCGGGGGGGAGGAGGACGAGTGCGGGGGGGAGGAGGACGAGTGCGGGGGGGAGGAGGACGAGTGCGGGGGGGAGGGGGACGAGTGCGGGGGGGAGGGGGACGAGTGCGGGGGGGGGAGGACGAGTGCGGGGGGGAGGAGGGCGAGTGCGGGGGGAGGAGGGCGAGTGCGGGGGGGAGGAGGGCGAGTGCGGGGGGGAGGAGGAAGAGTGCGGGGGGGAGGAGGAAGAGTGCGGGGGGGGAGGAGGAGAGTGCGGGGGGGAGGAGGAAGAGTGCGGGGGGGGAGGAGGAGAGTGCGGGGGGGAGGAGGACGAGTGCGGGGGGGAGGAGGAAGAGTGCGGGGGGGGAGGAGGAGAGTGCGGGGGGGAGGAGGACGAGTGCGGGGGGGGGGAGGGCGAGTGCGGGGGGGAGGAGGACGAGTGCGGGGGGGAGGAGGGCGAGTGCGGGGGGGTGGGAGGACGAGTGCGGGGGGGGGGGGGGGACGAGTGCGGGGGGGGGGAGGACGAGTGCGGGGGGGGGGAGGACGAGTGCGGGGGGGGGAGGACGAGTGCGGGGGGAGGAGGGCGAGTGCGGGGGGGAGGAGGGCGAGTGCGGGGGGGAGGAGGGCGAGTGCGGGGGGGAGGAGGACGAGTGCGGGGGGCGGAGGACGAGTGCGGGGGGAGGAGGGCGAGTGCGGGGGGAGGAGGGCGAGTGCGGGGGGGAGGAGGGCGAGTGCGGGGGGGAGGAGGAAGAGTGCGGGGGGGAGGAGGACGAGTGCGGGGGGAAGGAGGACGAGTGCGGGGGGGGGGAGGACGAGTGCGGGGGGGAGGAGGGCGAGTGCGGGGGGGAGGAGGGCGAGTGCGGGGGGGAGGAGGAAGAGTGCGGGGGGGAGGAGGAGAGTGCGGGGGGAAGGAGGATGAGTGCGGGGGGGGGAGGACGAGTGCGGGGGGAAGGAGGACGAGTGCGGGGGGGGGGAGGACGAGTGCGGGGGGGAGGAGGGCGAGTGCGGGGGGGAGGAGGAAGAGTGCGGGGGGGAGGAGGAGAGTGCGGGGGGAAGGAGGACGAGTGCGGGGGGGAGGAGGAGAGTGCGGGGGGGAGGAGGACGAGTGCGGGGGGGAGGAGGAAGAGTGCGGGGGGGGAGGAGGAGGGTGCGGGGGGGAGGAGGACGAGTGCGGGGGTGAGGAGGACGAGTACGAGGGGGAGGAGGGCGAGTGCGGGGGGGAGGAGGATGAGTGCGGGGGGGGGAGGACGAGTGCGGGGGGGAGGAGGACGAGTACGAGGGGGAGGAGGACGAGTGCGGTGGGGAGGAGGGCGAGTACGAGGGGGAGGAGGACGAGTGCGGGGGGGAGGAGGACGAGTGCGGGGGGGAGGAGGACGAGTGCGGGGGGGGGTGAGGACGAGTGCGGGGGGGGGGGAGGACGAGTGCGGGGGGGGGGGAGGACGAGTGCGGGGGGGGGGAGGACGAGTGCGGGGGGGGGGGAGGACGAGTGCGGGGGGGAGGAGGACGAGTGCGGGGGGGGGGGGGAGGACGAGTGCGGGGGGGAGGAGGACGAGTGCGGGGGGGAGGAGGACGAGTGCGGGGGGGGGGGAGGACGAGTGCGGGGGGAGGAGGATTTGAGGCTTAGAAGGAACAAGAGCTTGGAGGGTTTACGGCTAATAAGAGGTGTTTATAATTTAATTGGTTTTATTGATTGTAGATGCAAACAGCAGAGCCCCCAAGATGAGGTGTGAGAGGTGAGCAGCCCCTCACTGGTTGAACTGGAGGAATGATGGATCAGACTGAAATGTATTTGAAATTGCCCATTTTGCTCTGGCAGTGCATGATGGGCTGTGTGCTAAGTGTTGGCTCACTGAGTTGTACAGACCAGCAAGGACTGAGATTCGAACCCCAATCGATGCAAAATCAGCTGATCTCAACTAGCGAAGCAGTGAGGGGCTGCCAACAACAACAACTTGCATTTATATAGCACCTTTGGCATAGTAAAATGTCTCAAGGTGCTTCACCGGAGCATAATAAGAAAAATTCAACAACGAGCCGCGTAAGGAGATATTAGGACAGATAAACAAAAACTTGGTTAAAGAGGTAGATTTTAAGGAGCGTCTTAAAGGAGGAAAGAGAGGTAGCGAGGCAGAGAGGTATAGGGAAGGAGTTCAGAGCTTGGGTCCTTGACAGCTGAAGATACGGCCACCGATAGTTGAGCGATTAAAATCGGGACTACTCAAGAGGCAGAATTAGAGGAGGGGGGGCATTGTGGCCTGAAACATAGAAACATAGAAACATAGAAAATAGGTGCAGGAGTAGGCCATTCGGCCCTTCTAGCCTGCACCGCCATTCAATGAGTTCATGGCTGATGATGCAACTTCAGTACCCCATTCCTGCTTTCTCACCATACCCCTTGATTCCCCTAGTAGTAAGGACTTCATCTAACTCCTTTTTGAATATATTTAGTGAATTGGCCTCAACAACTTTCTGTGGTAGAGAATTCCACAGGTTCACCACTCTCTGGGTGAAGACATTCCTCCTCATCTCGGTCCTAAATGGCTTCCCCCTTATCTTTAGACTGTGTCCCCTGGTTCTGGACTTCCCCAACATTGGGAACATTCTTCCTGCATCTAACCTGTCTAACCCCGTCAGAATTTTAAACGTTTCTATGAGATCCCCTCTCATTCTTCTGAACTCCAGTGAATACAAGCCCAGTTGATCCAGTCTTTCTTGATAGGTCAGTCCCGCCATCCCGGGAATCAGTCTGGTGAACCTTCGCTGCACTCCCTCAATAGCAAGAATGTCCTTCCTCAGGTTAGGAGACCAAAACTGTACACAATACTCCAGGTGTGGCCTCACCAAGGCCCTGTACAATTGTAGCAACACCTCCCTGCCCCTGTACTCAAATCCCCTCGCTATGAAGGCCAACATGCCATTTGCTTTCTTAACCGCCTGCTGTACCTGCATGCCAACCTTCAATGACTGATGTACCATGACACCCAGGTCTCTTTGCACCTGCCCTTTTCCTAATCTGTCACCATTCAGATAATAGTCTGTCTCTCTGTTTTTACCACCAAAGTGGATAACCTCACATTTATCCACATTATACTTCATCTGCCATGCATTTGCCCACTCACCTAACCTATCCAAGTCGCTCTGCAGCCTCATAGAATCCTCCTTGCAGCTCACACTGCCACCCAACTTAGTGTCATCCGCAAATTTGGAGATACTACATTTAATCCCCTCGTCTAAATCATTAATGTACAATGTAAACAGCTGGGGCCCCAGCACAGAACCTTGCGGTACCCCACTAGTCACTGCCTGCCATTCTGAAAAGTCCCCATTTACTCCTACTCTTTGCTTCCTGTCTGACAACCAGTTCTCAATCCACGTCAGCACACTACCCCCAATCCCATGTGCTTTAACTTTGCACATTAATCTCTTGTGTGGGACCTTGTCGAAAGCCTTCTGAAAGTCCAAATATACCACATCAACTGGTTCTCCCTTGTCCACTCTACTGGATATATCCTCAAAAAATTCCAGAAGATTTGTCAAGCATGATTTCCCTTTCACAAATCCATGCTGACTTGGACCTATCATATTACCTCTTTCCAAATGCACTGCTATGACATCCTTAATAATTGATTCCATCATTTTACCCACTACCGATGTCAGGCTGACCGGTCTGTAATTCCCTGTTTTCTCTCTCCCTCCTTTTTTTAAAAGTGGGGTTACATTGGCTACCCTCCACTCCATAGGAACTGATCCAGAGTTAATGGAATGTTGGAAAATGACTGTCAATGCATCCACTATTTCCAAGGCCACCTCCTTAAGTACTCTGGGATGCAGTCCATCAGGCCCTGGGGATTTATCGGCCTTCAATCCCATCAATTTCCCCAACACAATTTCCCGACTAATAAGGATTTCCCTCAGTTCCTCCTCCTTACTAGACCCTCCGATCCCTTTTATATCCGGAAGGTTGTTTGTGTCCTCCTCAGTGAATACCGAACCAAAGTACTTGTTCAATTGGTCTGCCATTTCTTTGTTCCCCGTTATGACTTCCCCTGATTCTGACTGCAGGGGACCTACGTTTGTCTTTACTAACCTTTTTCTCTTTACATATCTATAGAAACTTTTGCAATCCGTCTTAATGTTCCCTGCAAGCTTCTTCTCGTACTCCATTTTCCCTGCCCTAATCAAACCCTTTGTCCTCCTCTGCTGAGTTCTAAATTTCTCCCAGTCCCCGGGTTCTCTGCTATTTCTGGCCAATTTGTATGCCACTTCCTTGGCTTTAATGCTATCCCTGATTTCCCTTGATAGCCACGGTTGAGCCACCTTCCCTTTTTTATTTTTACGACAGACAGGAATGTACAATTGTTGTACTTCATCCATGCGGTCTCTAAATGTCTGCCATTGCCCATCCACAGTCAACCCCTTCAGTATCATTCGCCAATCTATCCTAGCCAATTCACGCCTCATACCTTCAAAGTTACCCTTCTTTAAGTTCTGGACCATGGTCTCTGAATTAACTGTTTCATTCTCCATCCTAATGCAGAATTCCACCATATTATGGTCACTCTTCCCCAAGGGGCCTCGCACAACGAGATTGCTAATTAATCCTCTCTCATTACACAACACCCAGTCTAAGATGGCCTCCCCCCTAGTTGGTTCCTCGACATATTGGTCTAAAAAACCATCCCTTATGCACTCCAGGAAATCCTCCTCTACCGTATTGCTTCCAGTTTGGTTAACCCAATCTATGTGCATATTAAAGTCACCCATTATAACTGCTGCACCTTTATTGCACGCACCCCTAATTTCATGTTTGATGCCCTCCCCAACATCACTACTACTGTTTGGAGGTCTGTACACAACTCCCACTAACGTTTTTTGTCCTTTGGTATTCTGCAGCTCTACCCATATAGATTCCACATCTGAAGGATAAGGTTGAGAATTTTAAAATTGAGGCGTTGCTTAACCGGGAGTTGATGTAGGTCAGTGAGCACAGGGGTGATGGGTGAACAGGATGTGGGGCAAGAGTTTTGAATGACCTCAAGTTTACAGGGGGTAGAATACTTGAGGCCAGCCAAGAGAGCATTGGAATAGTCAAGTCTAGAGCTAACAAAGGCATTTATGAGGGTTTTAGCAGGCATGTCCCTGGGCTCTGGAGGAAAAGCAATCAGCCAAGTTTCCCATTCCTGATCATTATCCAGGGCCTCCTACTGGAACGTGGTTTTGTGGGGACATCAGATGTGGACAGGACTGTGTGGGGTTCCGGAGGTATGTGTGCACAAATGGATCAGTGCAGCAGCATGAGTAGGGGGTGAGGGGATGATCATAGGCAACTTGATAACTCCATTAATTACAGTCCAATATCTCATAACTCTGTAAATGTAACACAAGGATGACTGTAATATCACAAACTATTTTAGTTTATGCTTAATTTGGAAGATCGGTTGGAGTTACTAGCCTTGATGGAGTTGGCTGCTAATCCAATGTGAATGAATTCAGTGCAAATGGCCTGCTGGAATGTTTCTGGGTCCACAGTCCTGTGTGTTTACTGAACCTGATGAAATTTGTTGACTTGTCTGTTGAAGGAAAGATGTCAAAAGCACAAAGTCACCGGGCCCAGGCGGCCTGCTCCAGAATACTGAGGGAGGCTAGTGAGGAAATAACCAGCATTCACTCAGAATTTAGCAGAATTCTTTGGAAAGGGGAATTGTGTGGTGGGGCACAGCAACACGGGCTGTCACTCCTGACATTCCCCTGTGTCGACACCTCTGAACTTAGACCATGAGAAAGCAGCAGCGAGGAAAGGAGTGCTCAGTTTGAACGATTTTCTCTGAGGTTTGCATCTCTCTTTTCATGGACCATCTGGTATCTTTACAGCAGCTGGAACATTGTTTGACACCTTGTCAGCATAAGGCTCTCACAATTGCTATTAAGTTCCTACAAATTTCTGACACGGGTGAGATATTTGGTAGATTGGTTGCTCTCGGGAGGAACGGCTGCGACAGACCGAGAATACTGCTCACACAATCCAGGGACATGATTATTTGCTGTTTGATGTAAAGTGACACAAATCTCCTGTTATGCACAGTGCTGATACAGCGGATAGCCCTGAACAGCTTAACAACACACCCCGAGTCTCTTTCGCCAGTTTCCTCCTTTTCCCGTGATGCTAATTGCCCGCGGGATCCAGGGGCCTTGGACACGTTGCCTATGTGACCGCACTAAATGTGTGAGCTGGAGGGGAGCGTGATGGGCTGTGTGACCGTTAGGCTCAGCGCAGCTCAATCAATCGTGTTCTCGCCCAACACCCACATTACCCAGCGGGGTAGTGGGAATGACCGGGCCCCTCGGCTCGTGTGTCCCCCGCCCCCCTCCCCGAAGTTACATTCCCCACGCCCCCACCCCAGATCATTCTCACCCCCCCCCACCCCGCTCATCCCCCTCTGGCTCATCCCCCCCGCCAACCGGGCATGCGACGCTGAGGCCAATTGTCGAGTGTGAATTGCTGAGCTGGACTACAGAAGCGCAGATTGTGAATCGAAGCTTGGACCTTCTGGTGTGTCTGGCTCAGTTAAAAGCTGCCATTGCCAACGAATCCATTGGGGAGAGCTTATCGCCCAGCTATTACAGCAGACATTTCCACACATCATTGGATGGCAGAATGGCTCCGCGGGAGTGGTAGTACCGTGTGCGTTGGAGGAAGTTATTAAGTGCAATAAAAGCATTAGACCGATGGTCATCCCTGCGATCCATCGCCAGATGTTCCTTGTTGGAAATATAGATGGGGGGTTGTGTGCAGTCACCACGGACCCCGTTTAATCCCCCACCCTTCCATTCCTCCGAGGCTGGGGAGTCAGCCTGAGTGCAGCGACACAGCACCTGTACCCGCTCCGATAGCGGGCAAGGGCGGGGGCTACGCAACTCTCGGGTTCCCAGTGTACCAGCCAGGCCCATTGAGCTCACAGTTGGACGGTGGCAAACAATAAGCACTTGGTGTGGACCCACTTCCTCCTTACTCGTTCTCGTGCACTGGTTGCTGTTCAACTAAGATGCTGGAGAACCAGGAAGTGCTGCTTAAATCGTCCTGCTGCTTTTGGAGCAGACTTCCATCCAGAAAGCCGATCCCAACCAGAGCGCGACTCCACACACACTCTCAGCAAAGCTGCTCCACTGCGGGATGGAACCAGGGTCTGTGGCCGGTCGCCAAGTGCTTTCGATCAGAACAGCTCTAGTAAATTTTTCCATTTCACTTTTTGTAAACCAAAGGCATTAAGGGATATGGGCCAAAGGCGGGTATATGGAGTTTGGTCGCAGATCAGCCATGATCACATTTCATGGCGGATCAGGCTCGAAGGGCTGAATGGCCTACTCCTGTTCCTATGTTCCTATTACCCCTGCCTCTCAGTTGCATAACCCTTGCCTCTGAACATCCTAGCCCCAGCCTCTCCCTAACTCTCAGTCTGTGTCTGCAGGAAGGTAGAGGGCGCAGTGCTGACTCCCATCTCAGTTAGCATCCCACAGCGGGCAGAGGGTGAAAGGAATTGCAAAGACACCTGGAACACCAGGCGGCCAGAGGTGAACGAGCGCGGGGCTGCAAAGACTCCCTGGGCCTTGTTATTGGTGTTAGTGAGAAACAGAAATTTACAGCACGGACGGAGGCCATTTCGGCCCATCGCATCCATGCCGACAAAGAGCTATCCAGCCTAATCCCACTTTCCAGCTCTTGGTCCGTAGCCCTGTCGGTTACGGCACTTCAAGTGCACATCCAAGTACTTTTTAAATGTGGTGAGGGTTTCTGCCTCTACCACCCTTTCAGGCAGTGAGTTCCAAACCCCCACCACCCTCTGGGTGAAAAATGTCCTCTCGTATCCCCTCTAAACCTCCCCCCAATTACTTTAAATCTATGCCCCCTGGTATTAACCCCTCTGCTAAGGGAAATAGGCCCTTTCTATCCACTCTATCTAGGCCCCTCATAATTTTATACACCTTAATAATGTCTCCCCTCCACCTCCTCTGTTCCAAAGAAAACAAACCCAGCCTATCCAATCTGTCCTCATAGCTAAAATTCTCCAATCCAGGCAACATTCTCGTAAATCTCCTCAGTACCCTCTCTTGTGCAATCACATCTTTCCTGTAATGTGGTGACCAGAACTGCACACAGTACTCCAGCTGTGGCCTAACTAGTGTTTTATACAATTCAAGCATAACCTCCCTGCTCTTGCCTTTATTAGTTGCGGCATAGAATACAATAATTGAGACAGAATATTAAAAAAGTTCCCTTTTACCCAGATTTCCCAACATGCACAAAAAAGACAAGTGCAAGCGGAGAGGCCGAGGTTTGACAGCGAGCACTTGTGTTACCAGCGGCAATAACCGGGCTGGCACAGACCCTGGGCAAGGTGGCGACAGTAACCAGGCTGGCACAGACCCTGGGCGCGGTGGCACACAGTAACCGGGCTGGCACAGACACTGGATGAGGTGTTGGGAGTAACCAGGCTGGCACAGACCCTGGGCGAGGTGGCGACAGTAACCAGGCCGGCACAGACCCTGGGCGAGGTGGCGACAGTAACCAGGCTGGCACAGACCCTGGGCGAGGTGGCGACAGTAACCAGGCTGGCACAGACCCTGGGTGAGGTGGCGACAGTAACCAGGCCGGCACAGACCCTGGGCGAGGTGGCGACAGTAACCAGGTTGGCACAGACCCTGGGCGAGGTGGCGACAGTAACCAGGCTGGCACAGACCCTGGGTGAGGTGGCGACAGTAACCAGGCTGGCACAGACCCTGGGCGCAGTGGCACACAGTAACCAGGCCGGCACAGACCCTGGGCGAGGTGGCGACAGTAACCAGGTTGGCACAGACCCTGGGTGAGGTGGAGCCTCAGCATCACTGACAGTGCTTGCCTGCAGGTGCGCTGCCTCACTTCTGCCATGTGTGTCACATCTGCCCAACACATGTCAGACCTCGTTATCTCTGAGCGTGACTCTGCTCAGCCTCCGTAAGTCATAAATGCCATGAGATGTACCAATTATTTATTAGCTGCTGCTCGCCCCAAGCCAAGCTGCAGTATTTAACTGAGGCTAAGCACTGTTGTACCAGGTCCGAGGGACTGTTAGGGCTAGGGGCAAAGAATTTGCATGTGTTTTTGCAGTTCTAACAAGATCCATTAGATAGTTGTAGATTTGATGAGATTGGACCCATTTTGTGATGGCTCGTGTGACTGGTTAAGTTCAGTTTCATTGCGGGGAAAGACGGAAATTATTTTTTTAAACATGGAGTGGTGAGGTGGCTCAGAATTTTAAGCTTTTCTCCCAGAGAATTCCTAAAGGCTTCACAACTCTACTTCCGAAAAACCAGACTTGGATTGTGTGTGTCTCTGTCTCTTTCTCTCCTAACCTTCCTCTCTCCCTGCCTCTGTCTCTTTCTGTCTCTCATAGGAACAAGAATAGACCATTCAGCCCCTCGAGCCTGCTCTGCCATTCAATGAGATCGTGGCTGATCTGCGACCTAACACCATATACCCGCCTTTGCCCCATATCCCTTAATACCTTTGGTTAACAGAAAGCTATCAATCTCCAATTTAAAATTAACAATTATCCAACATTACTGTTTGCGGAAGAGAGTTCCTAACTTCTACTTATGTGTAGAAATGTTTCCTAATTTCACTCCTGAAAGGTCTGGCTCTAATGTTTAGACTCTGCCCCCAGTCCCAGACTCCCCAACCAGCGGGAATAGTGTCTCTCTATCTACCCTCTCTGTTCCCTTAATATCCTGAAAACTTCGATCAAAGCTCCCTTTAACCTTCTAAATTCCGGGGAATACAATCCTGGTTTGTGCAATTCCCCTTGTACTTTAACCCTTGGAGTCCGGGTATTATTCTGGTAAACCCACACTGCACTCCCTCCGAGACCAATATACCCTCCCCAAGGTGTGGTGCCCAGAACTGCTCACAGTGCTCCAGGTGTGGGCTAACCAGGGCTTTGTACAACTGCAGCATAACCTCTACCCCCTTGTATTCTAGTCCTCGAGATATAAAGGCCAGCATTCCATTAACTCTTTTGATTATTTTCTGTACCTGTCCATGACATTTTAATGATCTGTGTACCTGGACACCAATCTCTTTGGACCCCCACTGTTTTTAGCTTTTCACATTCAGAAAGTACCCTGCTCTCTCTTTTTTAGGTCCAAAGTGGATGACCTCACATTTGTCTACACTGAAGCCCATTTGCCAGTTTTGCCCAGTAACTGAATCTGTCGATATCCTGGTGTCATTTTATGTTTCCATCTACACTGTCACCGATCTTTGTGTCGTCGGCAAATTTGGATATGTGGCTTTCTATCCTATCATCTAAGTTGTTAATAAATAAATACTGTGAATAGTTGTCTGTCTCACTCTCGCACTCTCTCAGTCTTTCTCTTCCTCCCCCTCTGTCTCTCTCTGTCTCTCTCTCTCTCCCTCTTTCTCTCCCCCTGTCTCTGTCTCTGTTTTCTGTCTCTCTATCTTTCTCCCCTCTGTCTTTCTCTCTCTTTGTCCCCCTTTCTGCCCCTCCCACCCCCCAACAGCCAACAGTGAATCACACATAACACTGCAGAACCCCAGGTATTTTATGAGACATGTCTTTGCATTCTCCAGCCCGAACTGGCAGGCTAGTGTGCTGGTGCGCCATCACCTTACAGCAGCAGAGAAATAAACGAGCTGTAGCAATACAAGCTGTGGGCTGTAATTGGCCTCAGTACTCGAGCAGCAGGACAGAAATCAGCCTGGATCATTATCCAGTAAGCCCTGCTGAGGCAGTGTGCGCACACATCAGGCAAGGCAATCTTGCAGTGATGCTCTCCATGGTCAAATAACCATTGGATATTGTCTCAGCTCACACAGGTCACTGGGACTGCAGTGTAACACGCCCCCTGCTGTCCCGTCTTGGAGTTGTGCAGTTTCTCTTTGAGGGGATGGCTGAAATAGAGTACAACCGATCAGCTTATTTATTTTTATTTAACTTTTTAAAATCCATTTTGTAATCATTAAGGTGAGGGGATGAAACACATTCCCACTCGGGCAGGCAGCATCTTCGAATTATAGAAGTGACGGTACAGAAGGAGGCAGTTCAGCCGTCGCAACTGAGCCATAGCTAGCTCTTCAGCTGGAGCGGTCTGCTGTAATCCCATCTCGCTGTGTTTTCCCCGTATCCTTCTGCATTCCTTCTACATTCTCCAGCTCACTCAGATCACCAATGCAATGGCAATTTGAATTGATATAATACTCCTCCAGAACAGAACAACTGAGGGCGCTTGACAAACCAGGAAATGGATACTGAGCAGGAAAGGAAGACAACACCAGTATTCGCTCACAACTAGAATCACCACTTCCCAAACTCTTTCATCCCATTGGCCTGGAGTGCAAATGAGGCTTGAAAAGCCTGCCCCTAATCTACTGCTCCACCCAGTCTGACCTTTTCCCCCTTCCCCCTAAATGAGCCCGTTATTTTATGTTCTATAGGCTTGGGGAAACATTTACTGTTTCGGTTTCCCATATTACCACACATCTGTCAACCAGATTTCCCTGAAGTGGGAGAGGTTTGTCACCTTAGGGCAGAGAGTTAGAATACCCCTCCTGAATACTGCATAAAGATGCATTTGCTCATTAAACGTATAGAATCATACGGAACAGAAGGAGGCCATTTGGCCCATTGTGCATGTGTCGGCGACCTTCAGGGATGAATCATCATCACTTGGCGATAGCACACTACAGGTCACAGCCGGGCACAAGCAGGCCGTTCTGGCAGTGATCTTCACTGCTCCTTATGCACATGTGAAAAAGCTTCTTCCACGCTTTGAAGCGCAGTTTCGTTTTGTGGAAGATCTTATTGAAAGTTTCATCTTGTTTTATTGAGTTTTTTGATGGCTCCATGTGTGAAAGCTGAGTGACAGCGCCTAGCCAGCCGGTGCTTGGTTTGGCCTCTCTGTATTGGTGAGGCTCACTGCATGAGGTGGGTTCCAGTTAACTCGTCCTAGGCCTCTGCCCAAGGCCAGCACCCCATTTCACAGTCATTCCTCGTGACTGACTGCCCTGCACATTGTATTGCTTGAGGGCATTGTGAGTTGATCCAGTGCAGTTATGTGAGTTCCTCTCGGCCGCGACGTACACAGAAAAGGTTCAGAATTAAATTGGGGTACAGGTGCAGCCTCCAGCTCCTACACCGTGGTGTAGAGGAGATCTCAGTGTGGACCTCAGCAATCTGCACGTCCCAATTGGGTAGTTTTAGCCCGAGTATGGATCGTGAAAACACCAGATTTCAGATTGGTCACCATGGAGGACAAGACCTGATTTCTGAATGGACCCCTTGGAGGACAAGGCACATCCAGCAGTTTCGCTGGAATGTGTAATTAGATCCTGCCTGCCTAAGTAATTAATTACTTTGCAAAGTGTAGTTTGAGCCATTCTGACTGCCTACTCCAAACAGAACAGAGCTGACTGCCTACTCCAGACAGAACAGAGCTCATTTAGAACAGACAGGGCTTACCCTCGCAGGTTAAGACCTTCTCCCACCCCCCAAACAAGTTCCTGCCCCCACCCCCCAACAAGTTTCTGACCTTTTTACCTCCCTAACAAGTTCCTGATCGTGACTTCCCCATAAACCACCCCCCCCCCCCCCAGGTTTCTAACCTCTCACCCACCCAATTTCCTGACTTCCTTATCTGGTCATTATCCCATTGCTGTTTGTAGGAGCTTGCTGTGCGCAAGTTGGCTGCCGCTTTTCCTACATTACAACAGTAACTACTTTCTAATTCATCATCATTGGCTGTAAAGTGCTTTGAACCACTGAAGGTGGTTGGGAAAGGTGCTATATAAATACAAGTCTTTCTTTCATGGAGCTGAAGAAAGCGTAGCTCACGCTGCAGGCCGCAACTGTTGAGTACTACGCACGCGTGGCTCCGGGATACTGCGCGCATGCGCAGAAGGGGATCGGGTGCCTATGCATGGCTCCGGTAAACTGCGCGCATGCGCAAAAGGGAATCGGGTGCCTATGCATGGCTCCGGGAAACTGCGCGCATGCGCAGAAGGGGATCGGGTGCCCAAGCGTGGCTCCAGGATACTGCGCGCATGCGCAGAAGGCTGCAAAAGTGCAGAGAATTACTCCGTGCTTAGTTCGGGTTGCCCGGTAACCAGTTTTTGAGTGTGCGGAAATTTCTTAAAACAGGAGCCATACTTTTCTACTCATCTTCTGAAGCATCTCAGCGATCAAGGTCTTCAGTGTATCTTTCTCACGACCAATTCAACTCCTCTCCTAGTCCCTGTCCCGTTTGACAGTTTAAAAAAAAAGTGCCATCACAAAGCTGTAGAAATTATTCTTCTAGCTCTTACCAGTATCATTAATCGCACCCGTACAGAACACTTCCCAGCTTCTTTTAGTCAAACCAGTTTGCTTGCTTTAACATCCCACGTGGGTTAACAACGGGTCAGACTTTAGTTTTCCCCCTCTATGGCCATATCACTTGGCCTCACCTTGGTCTCCAGGTCCTGAGGCATACTACTTCAGGGAGCAGCACGAGCTGGTGCAGGAGGGCGATGGCAGCGAAGAGTGACGTCATCAAGATCCAGGTCAGTGATTGGAGCGTGGGCAGGTACAGCAGGAGCGGCAAGGTCGGGGCAAAGGAGTGGCGAGAGATTGTAGAGGGTTGTGATCAGGGCCCAGGAGAGGCGTGAGTTCGGGGCCAGGGCCCAGTGGCAGCAAGGGCCAGCCCACACTGCGATATGTGTGCGCACTAGGTCCGTGCAACAGAGCTGGTCTCCAGTCGTCTTGGTTAACCCTTGCCACTGGACCAAGATCTAGCTCTGTCAAGCCCGTGTGGTGGCTGGTGTGCAGCGGTCACCACATGTTAAAAAATCCACGCACAGACATCTTCCACCCTTCAGGATGTAGTTCGGGACCTGGAATATTAGGTCCTTCATTGAAACACCTTTCTGGCGTGGAAGCAAGTCATCCTCGATACGAGGGACTGCCTATGATGATGATGCTGATATGATGATGGTCTCCAGGGCACCTCAACCACATCACCCCAGATTAGTCACCAGGATGACCATCGCAGTGTGGCTCAGACTTGTATTGGCGGTTTGGAGAGCGGCTACTTGTGGCTTCTTTTGAGGTCCGTGCTCCGTGTGCTGCGGGGCGTGAGCTAGTTTAGGAATCTGTCATCAGATAAAACAAGCATCTAATGGAAATGAGTAGGGATTTTAATAGCATTTTGTTTTGTAACAGACGTCCCTGGCCCGAACAGACTGTTGTATTCGGTTCACTTTGGTCACCGCCTCAATCGTCTTTACAGTAAAATGGTCAGAATCATAAATACAGCTCCCTAATTGTGGATGAAAATCCCCAAATAAAAGCAGGATGAGACTCATTCAGTCATCATAAGGCAATGGTCCTGCACTTGTGTTGCCTTGTGCAGTTATACAACAACACCTTGGATTTATATAGTGCCTTTTACGTAGTAAAACATATCAAGATGCTTCACAGGAGCGTAATCAGACCAAAAAAATTGACACTGAGCCACATAAGGAAATATTAGCTTGGTCAGAGGTAGGTTTTAAGGAACATCTTAAATGAGAAGAGAGAGGTGGAGAGAATTAGGGAGGGAATTCTAGAGCTTAGGGTCTAGGCAACTGAAGGCACGGCCGTCAATGGCGTGGTGAAGGGAGTGGGGGATGCCAGAATTGGAGGAGTGCAGTGATCTCGGAGGGTTACAGAGAGAGGGAGGGCCGAAGCCCTGGAGGGATTGGAAACAAGGATGAGAATTTTAAAGTCGAGGCACTGTCAGACCAGGAGACAGTGTAGATCAGCGAGCAGGGGAGAGGGATGAACGGGACTTGGTGTGAGTTAGGACACGGGCAGCAGAGTTTTGGATGAACTGAAGTTTTGGCACACCCAGTCATCAATGGTGCTGGAGAATTAAACGTGAGGAGGAGGCTTCATGAATATCCCCGTCCTCAATTAATTATTTATTATTTACCCAGAGTGACCAATGATGTGTGCTGTTCACTGCAAGCTCCTTTTTATTTCAAAGAAATGCTACTGGCTGCTTCTCCTGTCCAAACCCTTACTCTCAAAACATTATCAAATGCTTGCAGAGAATTTCTGGCCGCATTGTTTTGCCCTTTGGTGTTCCGCAGCTCCACCCATACAGACTCCACATCATCCAAGCTAATGTCCTTCCCAACCACTGCACCAATCTCCTCTTTAACCAGCAATGCTACCCCAACTCCTTTTCCTTTTATTCTATCCTTCCTGAATGTTGAATACCCCTGGATGTTGAGTTCCCAGCCCTGATCATCCTGGGCAGGACCGCAACCAATGTCCTAGGGGGAGTGTTTGCTAGTGCTGTTGGGGAGGAGTTAAACTAATATGGCAAGGGGATGGGAACCAATGCAGGCAGACAGAGGGAAACAAAAAGGAGACAAAAGCAAAAGACAGAAAGGAGATGAGGAAAAGTGGAGGGCAGAGAAACCCAAGGCAAAGAACAAAAAGGGCTACTGTACAGCAAAATTCTAAAAGGACAAAGGGTGTTAAAAAAACAAGCCTGAAGGCTTTATGTCTTAATGCAAGGAGTATCTGTAATAAGGTAGATGAATTAACTGTGCAAATAGATGTTAGCAAATATGATGTGATTGGGATTACGGAGACGTGGCTCCAGGATGATCAGGGCTGGGAACTCAACATCCAGGGGTATTCAACATTCAGGAAGGATAGAATAAAAGGAAAAGGAGGTGGGGTAGCATTGCTGGTTAAAGAGGAGATTGGTGCAGTGGTTGGGAAGGACATTAGCTTGGATGATGTGGAGTCTGTATGGGTGGAGCTGCGGAACACCAAAGGGCAGAGAACGTTGGTGGGAGTTGTGTACAGACCTCCAAACAGTAGTAGTGATGTTGGGGAGGGCATCAAACAGGAAATTAGGGGTGCATGCAATAAGGGTGCAGCAGTTATAATGGGTGACTTTAATATGCACATAGATTGGGCTAGCCAAACTGGAAGCAATACGGTGGAGGAGGATTTCCTGGAATGCATAAGGGATGGTTTTCTAGACCAATATGTCGAGGAACCAACTAGGGGGGAGGCCATCTTAGACTGGGTGTTGTGTAATGAGAGAGGATTAATTAGCAATCACATTGTGCGAGGCCCCTTGGGGAAGAGTGACCATAATATGGTGGAATTCTGCATTAGGATGGAGAATGAAACAGTTAATTCAGAGACCATGGTCCAGAACCTAAAGAAGGGTAACTTTGAAGGTATGAGGCGTGAATTGGCTAGGATAGATTGGCGAATGATATTTAAGGGGTTGACTGTGGATGGGCAATGGCAGACATTTAGAGACCGCATGGATGAAATACAACAATTGTACATTCCTGTCTGGTGTAAAAATAAAAAAGGGAAGGTGGTTCAACCGTGGCTATCAAGGGAAATCAGGGATAGTATTAAAGCCAAGGAAGTGGCATACAAATTGGCCAGAAATAGCAGCGAACCCGGAACTGGGAGAAATTTAGAACTCAGCAGAGGAGGACAAAGGGTTTGATTAGGGCAGGGAAAATGGAGTACGAGAAGAAGCTTGCAGGGAACATTAAGACGGATTGCAAAAGTTTCTATAGATATGTAAAGAGTAAAAGGTTAGTAAAGACAAACGTAGGTCCCCTGCAGTCAGAATCAGGGGAAGTCATAACGGGGAACAAAGAAATGGCGGACCAATTGAACAAGTACTTTGGTTCGGTATTCACTAAGGAGGACACTAACAACCTTCCGGATATAAAAGGGGTCAGAGGGTCTAGTAAGGAGGAGGAACTGAGGGAAATCCTTATTAGTCGGGAAATTGTGTTGGGGAAATTGATGGGATTGAAGGCCGATAAATCCCCAGGGCCTGATGGACTGCATCCCAGTACTTAAGGAGGTGGCCTTGGAAATAGCGGATGCATTGACAGTCATTTTCCAACATTCCATTGACTCTGGATCAGTTCCTATGGACTGGAGGGTAGCTAATGTAACCCCACTTTTTAAAAAAGGAGGGAGAGAGAAAACAGGGAATTATAGACCGGTCAGCCTGACATCGGTAGTGGGTAAGATGATGGAATCAATTATTAAGGATGTCATAGCAGCGCATTTGGAAAGAGGTGACATGATAGGTCCAAGTCAGCATGGATTTGTGAAAGGGAAATCATGCTGGACAAATCTTCTGGAATTTTTTGAGAATGTTTCCAGTAGGAGTGGACAAGGGAGAACCAGTTGATGTGGTATATTTGGACTTTCAGAAGGCTTTCGACAAGGTCCCACACAAGAGATTAATGTGCAAAGTTAAAGCACATGGGATTGGGAGTAGTGTGTTGACATGGATTGAGAACTGGTTGTCAGACAGGAAGCAAAGAGTAGGAGTAAATGGGTACTTTTCAGAATGGCAGGCGGTGACTAGTGGGGTACCGCAAGGTTCTGTGCTGGGGCCCCAGCTGTTTACACTGTACATTAATGATTTAGATGAGGGGATTGAATGTAGTATCTCCAAATTTGCGGATGACACTAAGTTGGGTGGCAGTGTGAGCTGCGAGGAGGATGCTATGAGGCTGCAGAGCGACTTGGATAGGTTAGGTGAGTAGGCAAATGCATGGCAGATGAAGTATAATGTGGATAAATGTGAGGTTATCCACTTTGGTGGTAAAAAGAGAGAGACAGACTATTATCTGAATGGTGACAGATTAGGAAAAGGGGAGGTGCAACGAGACCTGGGTGTCATGGTACATCAGTCATTGAAGGTTGGCATGCAGGTACAGCAAGCGGTTAAGAAAGCAAATGGCATGTTGGCCTTCATAGCAAGGGGATTGGAGTACAAGGGCAGGGAGGTGTTGCTACAGTTGTACAGGGCCTTGGTGAGGCCACACCTGGAGTATTGTGTACAGTTTTGGTCTCCTAACCTGAGGAAGGACATTCTTGCTATTGAGGGAGTGCAGCGAAGGTTCATCAGACTGATTCCCAGGATGGCGGGACTGACCTATCAAGAAAGACTGGATCAACTGGGCTTGTATTCATTGGAGTTCAGAAGAATGAGAGGGGACCTCATAGAAACGTTTAAAATTCTAATGGGTTCAGACAGGTTAGATGCAGGAAGAATGTTCCCAATGTTGGGGAAGTCCAGAACCAGGGGTCACAGTCTAAGGATAAGGCGTAAGCCATTTAGGACCGAGATGAGGAGAAACTTCTTCACCCAGAGAGTGGTGAACCTGTGGAATTCTCTACCACAGAAAGTTGTTGAGGCCAATTCACTAAATATATTCAAAAAGGAGTTAGATGTAGTCCTTACTACTCGGGGGATCAAGGGGTATGGCGAGAAAGCAGGAATGGGGTACTGAAGTTGCATGTTCAGCCATGAACTCATTGAATGGCAGTGCAGGCTAGAAGGGCCGAATGGCCTACTCCTGCACCTATTTTCTATGTTTCTATGATACACATGTTTGTGAGATTTATACCTTTAGAACAAAGGTTCCTTAACTGATTTTGCAGAAACTCCTTTTGGAGGCATGGTTACTCCTGCCGTTTACCCGCACTTCATTACCTAAAAATGAGGTGCCAACCTGGGGAAGCTACAACACAGGACTTTACAACAGTGACTGCGCTCCAAAAGTACTTCATTGGCCGTAAAGCACTTTGAGACATCCAGTGGTCGTGAAAGGCGCTATATAAAATCCATGCTAAAGAGCGGAAGCAGCATGCTTTTAGACAGAGCTAGAGATCCCACAACCATTGGATCAGATGAAAGCTCTGCAGTTTCGTCACACCTACTCATCAACGGTGCTGGAGAATTAAATGTGAGGAGGAGGCTTCATGAATATCCCCGCCCTCAATGATGGCGGAGCCCAGCACGTGAGTGCAAAAGACAAGGCTGAAGCGTTTACAACCATCTTCAGCCAGAAGTGCTGAGTGGATGATCCATCTCGGCCTCCTCCCGAGGCCCCCACTATCACAGAAGCCAGTCTTCAGCCAATTCGATTCACTCCACGTGATATCAAGAAATGGCTGAGCGCACTAGATACAGCAAAGGCTATGGGCCCCGACAACATCCCGGCTGTTGTGCTGAAGACTTGTGCTCCAGAACTAGCCGCGCCTCTAGCCAAGCTGTTCCAGTACAGCTACAACACTGGCATCTATCCGACAATGTGAGAAATTGCCCAGTTATATCCTGTCCATAAAAAGCAGGACAAATCCAATCTATCTAATTACCGCCGCTCAGTTCACTCTCAATCATCAGCAAGTGATGGAAGGTGTCGTCGACAGTGCTATCGAGCGACACTTACTCACCAACAACCGACTCACTGATGCTCAGTTTGGGTTCCACCAGGACAACTCGCTCCAGACCTCATTACAGCCTTGGTCCAAACATGGACAAAAGAGCTGAGTTCCAGAGGTGAGGTGAGAGTGACTGCCCTTGACATCAAGGCAGCATTTGACCGAGTGTGGCATCAAGAAGCCCAAATAAAATTGAAGTCAATAGGAATCAGGAGGAAAACTCTCCACTGGCTGGAGTCAAACTTAGCACAAAAGAAGATGGTTGTGGTTATTGGAGGCCAATCAGCCCAGCCCCAGGACATCGCTGCAGGAGTTCCTCAGGGCAGTGTCCTAGGCCCAACCATCTTCAGCCGCTTCATTAATGACCTTCCCTCCATCATAAGGGCAGAAGTGGGATGTTTGCTGATGATTGCACAGTGTCCAGTTCCATTCGCAACTCCTCAGATAATGGAGCAGTCCATGCCCACATGCAGCAAGACCTGGCCGATATTCAGGGTTGGGCTGATAACTGGCAAGTAACATTCTCGCCACACAAGTGCCAGGCAATGACTATCTCCAACAAGCGAGAGTCTAACCACCGCCCTTTGACATTCAATCGCATTACCATCGTCGGATCACCCACCATCAACATCCTGGGGGTCACCATTGACCAGAAACATAACTGGACCAGCCACATAAATACTGTGGCTACAAGAGCGGGTCAGAGGCTGGGTATTCTGCGGTGAGTGTCTCACCTCCTGACTCCCTAAAGCCTTTCCACCATCTACAAGGCACAAGTCAGGTGTGTGATGGAATACTCTCCACTTGCCTGGATGAGTGCAGCTCCAACAACACTCAAGAAGCTCGACACCATCCAGGACAAAGCAGCCCGCTTGATTGGCACCCCATCCACCACCTTCAACATTCACTCCCTCCACCACCGGCGCACTGTGGCTGCAGTGTGTACCATCTACAAGATGCACTGCAGCAACTCGCCAAGGCTTCTTCGGCAGCACCTCCCAAACCCACGACCTCTACCACCTGGAAGGACAAGGGCAGCATGTGCATGGGAACACCACCACCTCCACGTTCCCCTCCAAATCACACAAATATCCTTCATCGTCACTGGGTCAAAATCCTTACTTAACAGCACTGTTGGGAGCACCTTCACCACACGGACTGCAGCGGTTCAAGGCAACGGCTCACAACCACCTTCTCAAGGGGTAATTAGGGATGCAATAAATGCCGGCCTGCCAACGACGCCCACATCCCGTGAATGAATAATGAAAAAGAACCTTTTGAAGATTTATGTCTCATGCATGCCGCCCTCTTTCTAAGAAACAATATTTTTGCAGCACACAAGGGGATTTTATTTTCTTGGCTAACATGTTGCTTCAAGACGTCTCATCCGCCCCAACCCATTCACCACAGAAAAAAGACTACGAAAAATCTGCAACGGTTCTTCTCGTGGCCCTGTACTCTCGGATAAGGGAGTTTCACTGGCAAAACAACCGTCTATTCATCAGTACGGTGCCCTGTGCTAACATAAGAAATAGGAGCAGGAGTCAGCCATGCGGCCCCTTGAGCCTGCTCCGCCGTTCAATAAGATCATGGCTGATCATCGACCTCAACTCCACTTTCCCGCCCAATCTCCATATCCCTTGATTCCCCGAGAGTCCGAAAATCTCTCTCTCTCAGCCTGGAAACAAGCAGTCATTACTACATAAAATGAAAATGACTCAAAAACATACACATCTTCCTCACACATGGACATGTTCTCTCAGCTTCCTCACACAGGGACATGGCACGGTCTCTCGCTGGGGGAGAGGTGCTGTCTCTCGCTGGGGGTGGGGGAGAGCAGCCTCTCAGTGGGCACGGACTCTCGCTGGGCTGGGGGGAGGGGGAGCAGGCTCTCAGTGGGCACGGTCTCTCGCTGAGGGGGGGAGGGAGCAGCCTCTCAGTGGGCACGGTCTCTCGCTGGGGGGGGAGGGGAGCAGGCTCTCAGTGGGCATGGTCTCTCGCTGGGGGGGTGGGGGGAAGTGAGCAGCCTCTCATTGGGCACGGACTCTCGCTGGGCGGGGCGGGGAGCAGGCTCTCAGTGGGCACGGTCTCTCGCTGGGGATGGTGGGGGAGGAGCAGCCTCTCAGTGGGCACGGCCTCTCACTGTGGGGGGGAGGAGCAGCCTCTCAGTGGGCACGGTCTCTCGCTGGGCTGGGGGGAGGGGGAGCAGGCTCTCAGTGGGCACGGCCTCTCGCTGGGGGGGGGGGAGGAGCAGCCTCTCAGTGGGCACGGTCTCTCGCTGGGGGGGGGAGGAGCAGCCTCTCAGTGGGCACGGTCTCTCGCTGGGGGGGGGAGGAGCAGCCTCTCAGTGGGCACGGTCTCTCGCTGGGGGGGGGAGGAGCAGCCTCTCAGTGGGCACGGTCTCTCGCTGGGGGGGGGGCGGGGGAGGAGCAGCCTCTCAGTGGACACAGTCTCTCGCTGGGGGTGGGGGGAAGCAGCCTCTCAGTGGGCACGGTCTCTCGCTGGGGTGGGAGAGGAGCAGCCTCTCAGTGTGCACAGTCTCTCGCTGGTGGGGGGAGCAGCCTCTCAGTGGGCACGGCCTCTCGCTGTGGGGGGGGGGGGAGAGGAGCAGCCCCTCAGTGGGCACGGCCTCTTGCTGGGGGGGGGGGAGCAGCCTCTCAGTGGGCACGGTCTCTCGCTGGGGGGGGTGGGGAGCAGCCTCTCAGTGGGCACGGCCTCTCGCTGGGGGGGGGTGGGGAGCAGCCTCTCAGTGGGCACGGCCTCTTGCTGGGGGGGGGGGAGGAGCAGCCTCTCAGTGGGCACGGCCTCTTGCTGGGGGGGGGGAGCAGCCTCTCAGTGGGCACGGTCTCTCGCTGGGGGGGGCGGGGAGCAGCCTCTCAGTGGGCACGGCCTCTTGCTGGGGGGGGGGAGGAGCAGCCTCTCAGTGGGCACGGCCTCTTGCTGGGGGGGGGGAGCAGCCTCTCAGTGGGCACGGTCTCTCGCTGGGGGGGGCGGGGAGCAGCCTCTCAGTGGGCACGGCCTCTTGCTGTGGGGTGGGGGGGGAGCAGCCTCTCAGTGGGCACGGCCTCTTGCTGGGGGGGGGGAGCAGCCTCTCAGTGGGCACGGCCTCTTGCTGCTCTTGCTGGTGGGGGGGTGCAGCCTCAGTGGGCACGGTCTCTCGCTGGGGGCGGGGGGGGAGCAGCCTCTCAGTGGGCACAGTCTCTCGCTGGGGGGGAGCAGCCTCTCAGTGGGTACGGTCTCTCGCTGGGGGTGGGGGGGAGCAGCCTCTCAGTGGGCACAGTCTCTCGCTGGGGGGGAGCAGCCTCTCAGTGGGCACAGTCTCTCGCTGGGGGGGAGCAGCCTCTCAGTGGGCACAGTCTCTCGCTGGGGGTGGGGGGGAGCAGCCTCTCAGTGGGTACGGTCTCTCGCTGGGGGTGGGGGGGAGCAGCCTCTCAGTGGGTACGGTCTCTCGCTGGGGGTGGGGGGGAGCAGCCTCTCAGTGGGCACGGTCTCTCGCTGGGGGCGGGGGGGGAGCAGCCTCTCAGTGGGCACGGCCTCTCGCTGGGGGGGGGGGGGGAGGAGCAGCCTCTCAGTGGGCACGGATCTCGCTGGGGGTGGAGCAGCCTCTCAGTGGGCACGGCCTCTCGCTGGGGGGGGGGGGGCGGAGGAGCAGCCTCTCAGTGGGCACGGCCTCTCGCTGGGGGGGGGGGGGCGGAGGAGCAGCCTCTCAGTGGGCACAGTCTCTCGCTGGGGGGGGGGGGGGAGGGTAGGAGCAGCCTCTCAGTGGGCACAGTCTCTCGCTGGGGGGGGGAGGGGGGAGGGTAGGAGCAGCCTCTCAGTGGGCACAGTCTCTCGCTGGGGGGGGGAGGGGGGAGGGTAGGAGCAGCCTCTCAGTGGGCACGGCCTCTTGCTGGGGGGGGGGGAGCAGCCTCTCAGTGGGCACGGTCTCTCGCTGGGGGGGGGTGGGGAGCAGCCTCTCAGTGGGCACGGCCTCTTGCTGGGGGGGGGGAGGAGCAGCCTCTCAGTGGGCACGGCCTCTTGCTGGGGGGGGGGAGCAGCCTCTCAGTGGGCACGGTCTCTCGCTGGGGGGGGCGGGGAGCAGCCTCTCAGTGGGCACGGCCTCTTGCTGTGGGGTGGGGGGGGAGCAGCCTCTCAGTGGGCACGGCCTCTTGCTGGGGGGGGGGAGCAGCCTCTCAGTGGGCACGGCCTCTTGCTGCTCTTGCTGGTGGGGGGGTGCAGCCTCAGTGGGCACGGTCTCTCGCTGGGGGCGGGGGGGGAGCAGCCTCTCAGTGGGCACAGTCTCTCGCTGGGGGGGAGCAGCCTCTCAGTGGGTACGGTCTCTCGCTGGGGGTGGGGGGGAGCAGCCTCTCAGTGGGCACAGTCTCTCGCTGGGGGGGAGCAGCCTCTCAGTGGGCACAGTCTCTCGCTGGGGGGGAGCAGCCTCTCAGTGGGCACAGTCTCTCGCTGGGGGTGGGGGGGAGCAGCCTCTCAGTGGGTACGGTCTCTCGCTGGGGGTGGGGGGGAGCAGCCTCTCAGTGGGTACGGTCTCTCGCTGGGGGTGGGGGGGTGCAGCCTCTCAGTGGGCACGGTCTCTCGCTGGGGGCGGGGGGGGAGCAGCCTCTCAGTGGGCACGGCCTCTCGCTGGGGGGGGGGGGGGAGGAGCAGCCTCTCAGTGGGCACGGCCTCTCGCTGTGGGGGAGGGGGTGGAGGAGCAGCCTCTCAGTGGGCACGGATCTCGCTGGGGGTGGAGCAGCCTCTCAGTGGGCACGGCCTCTCGCTGGGGGGGGGGGGGCGGAGGAGCAGCCTCTCAGTGGGCACGGCCTCTCGCTGGGGGGGGGGGGGCGGAGGAGCAGCCTCTCAGTGGGCACAGTCTCTCGCTGGGGGGGGGGGGGGGGAGGGTAGGAGCAGCCTCTCAGTGGGCACAGTCTCTCGCTGGGGGGGGGAGGGGGGAGGGTAGGAGCAGCCTCTCAGTGGGCACAGTCTCTCGCTGGGGGGGGGAGGGGGGAGGGTAGGAGCAGCCTCTCAGTGGGTACGGTCTCTCGCTGGGAGGGTGGGGAGCAGCCTCTCAGTGGGCACAGTCTCTCGCTGGGGGTGGGGGGGAGCAGCCTCTCAGTGGGCACAGTCTCTCGCTGGGGGTGGGGGGGAGCAGCCTCTCAGTGGGCACAGTCTCTCGCTGGGGGGGAGCAGCCTCTCAGTGGGTACGGTCTCTCGCTGGGGGTGGGGGGAGCAGCCTCTCAGTGGGCACAGTCTCTCGCTGGGGGGGAGCAGCCTCTCAGTGGGCACAGTCTCTCGCTGGGGGGGAGCAGCCTCTCAGTGGGTACGGTCTCTCGCTGGGGGTGGGGGGGAGCAGCCTCTCAGTGGGCACAGTCTCTCGCTGGGGGGGTGATCGTTTTTCCTGTAATTTGTTGGCCTCTAGCTCGATTGCTTGTCCACGTTTGCAGTGAAATCACTGGTTTGAATGTTCCTGGCTGCTATCAGCAATGGGAAGGTTTGCTCCCAAAACGTCACCAAACCCTCCCACTCACCCCACATGAACTCATCTGTTTCCCTTATGGCAAAGTGGACAAAAATACACAAAACAGGCTTTAAATAAAATTACAGACAAACAGCAAATTTCAATCAAAAATCACGCTAAGCGAACAATAATTGCCCACCCCCCGGATAACCCGGTCACACCCCTCCGTTTGGGAACCTCTGCTTTAGAATATATAAATAAATCTGTCATTGTATCAGAAAAGAAATAACTTACGTTTGTTAGAGTCTTTCACATCCTCAGGAAATCCCAAAGCGATTCACGACCAATGAAGTACTTTTGAAGTACACAGTGTTTTGACGGAAACACAACCGCCAATTTGCATACAGCAAGCTCCCACAAACAGTTAATGAAAAAAGTGAACAGTTAATTTGTTATTGGTAGTGTTGGTTAAGGGAGGAATGGTCACCTGGAGAACGATACTATGGTTTCTTTCTTACATCCATCTAAACAGTTCACGGTTCCATCTAAAGCAAGCTCCCTCCTCAGCACTGCACGGCACTGACTGTGTCTGTCTCCATTATGTCCTGTAATAAATAGTGCAAGGGCTCATTGACAGATTCAGTGAGTGGGCAAAACTGTGGCAGATGGAGTTCAACGTGGGCAAGTGTGAGGTCATCCAATTTGGATCCGAGAAAAATGATCAGCATATTTTCTAAATGGTGAGAAATGAGGAAGTGTGGAGGAGCCGAGAGATTTAGGGGTCCATGTACATAAATCCCTAAAAACTAATGGACAGGAACAAACAGTAATTATAATTATAAAGACGAATGGAATGTTGTCCTTTATCTCTCAGGAGCCGGAATACACAGGGGCGGAAGTTATGCTACAGTTATATAAAGCCCTGGTTAGACCCAAATCTGGAGCAGTGCGTCCAGTCCTGGGCCCCACCCCTCAGGGAGGATAGATTGGGCCTGAACTTGGTGATCTTTCCCCCACTGCTGCTGGTGAGTTTTTTGGGTGGTCTCCCCTCGGTGCCAGTTTCCGCTGGGCCCCCCGCCGGTGGGAGAGGGGGGTAAGGACCGCTGGGAACCGCCCGCTGACACTGAGGATGTGTCCTCCCGCCCACCGAGCTGGCAGCTCCAGCTAGCTGATCCCAGACCAAGGGTCCGACCCCGGATCTTCCAGCTGGGTGTGGGGGGGCTGCGCACGGGACCTACGGACTGAACCATCAGTGGGAGTGGGAGAACCGTGTATCACAACTGATGGACTATCTCCTCCCCTGTGCATTTACACACACTTTCTGCAGCTTTAGATACCTCCTTATATCAGTTAGTATGACCATTAGTATGGTCGCTGTCCGAGCACACTGTGCACCTCTCCACCGTGTTACATGTGACACCTTGTTTCCAAATCACTATTGGAAGAAAGCTTCCTCTTTCTAAAAGAAACGGCAGGTTTTTGGGAGCTCTCTGCGGACTCTGGGTGAGTGTGCTGTCCAGTGTGACACTGAGAGGGAGCTGCCAAGTGCAATACCTGGTCTCGGACATTGGGGAGGTAGTGGGGCAACGACTGTTTGCCTTGGTCCAACAGGGGTCAAAATCAGCTTGGGTTCCTGCTGTTCACACGAACATACACATTCAGTGGGCAGGAGAAGACCAGCTGGTTCATTGAGCCTGCCCCACACCATGCTGGTCAGAGCATTATAACTAAACACTTCTTCCCTCAGCCCACCGCCACCATCTCACCCCCACCCCTGCAGCTGTGTAATCTCCCGGGAGAGGCAAAAAGAATCTTGCGGCACAGAAGGAGGACATTCGGCCCATCGTGCCTGTGAAAGAGCGAGCCAATTAGTCCTACTCCCTTGCTCTTTCATAGCCCTGAAAATTTTTCCTTTTTAAGTATTTATCAAATTCCCTTTTGAAAGTTACTATTGAATCTGCTTCCACCATCTTTTCAGCCAGTGCGTTCTTGGTCATAAGACTATAAGAAATAGGAGCAGGAGTAGGCCATACGGCCTCTCGAGCCTGCTCCGCCATTTAATACGATCATGTTTGATTCGATCATCGACTCAGGTCCACTTCCCCGCCTACTCCCCATAATCCCTTATCGGTTAAGAAATTGTCTATCTCTGTCTTAAATGTATCCAATGTCCCGGCTTCCACAGCTCTCTGAGACAGGGAATTCCACAGATTTACAACCCTCTGAGAGAAGAAATTTCTTCTCATCTCTGTTTTAAATGGGCGGCCCCTTATTCTAAGATTATGCACCCTAGTTCTAGTCTCCCCCATCAGTGGAAATATCCTCTCTGCATCCATCTTGTCAACCCCCTCATAATCTTATACGTTTCGATAAGATCACCTCTCAGTCTTCTGAATTCCAATGAGTAGAGGCCCAACCTACTTAACCTTTCCTCATAAGTCAAACCCCTCATCTCTGGAATCAATCTAGTGAACCTTCTCTGAACTGCCTCCAAAGCAAGTATATCCTTTTGTAAATATGGAAACCAAAACTGCACGCAGTATTCCAGGTGTGGCCTCACCAATACCCTGTATAACTGTAGCAAGACTTCCCTGCTTTTATACTCCATCCCCTTTGCAATAAAGGTCAAGATTCCATTGGCCTTCCTGATTACTTGCTGTACCTGCATACTAATCTTTTGTGTTTCATGCACAAGTACCCTCAGGTCCCGCTGTACTGCGGCACTTTGCAATCTTTCTCCATTTAAATAATAACTTTCTCTTTGATTTTTTTTCTGCCAAAGTGCTTGACCTCACATTTTACAACATTATACTCCATCTGCCAAATTTTATCCCACTCACTTAGCCTGTCTATGTCCTTTTGCAGATTTTTTGTGTCCTCCTCACACATTGCTTTTCCTCCCATCTGTGTATCATCAGCAAACTTGGCTACGTTACACTCAGTCCCTCCTTCCAAGTCATTAATATAAATTGTAAATAGTTGGGATCCCAGCACTGATCCCTGCGGCACCCCACTAGTTACTGGTTGCCAACCAGAGAATGAATCATTTATCCCGACTCTCTGTTCTCTGTTAGTTAGCCAATCCTCTATCCATGCTAATATATTACCCTCAACCCCATGAACTTTTATCTTGTGCAGTAACCTTGTGGCACCTTGTCAAATACCTTCTGGAAGTCCAAATACACCACATCCACTGGTTCCCCTTTATCCACCCTGTTCATTACATCCTCAAAGAATTCCAGCAAATTTGTCAAACATGACTTCCCCTTCATAAATCCATGCTGACTCTGCCTGACGGAATTTTGCTTTTCCAAATGTCCTGCTACTGCTTCTTTAATAATGGACTCTAACATTTTCCCAACCACAGACATTAGCCTAACTGGTCTATAGTTTCCCTGCCTTCTTTTTTTAAATAGGGGCGTTACATTTGCATCATGATCATCATAACTCGCCGCGTAAAAAACATCTCCTCTGGTTCTTTTGCCAGTTATCTGAAATCTGTGCCCTCTGCTTACCAACCCCCCTGCCAGTGGAAACAATTTCTCCCTATTTACTCTGGATACCCCTCAAGAACACCTCTATTAAATCTCCCCATCACCTTCTCTGCTCTAAGGACAACAATCCAGTCTCTGTATCCAACTGAAGTCCCTCATCCCTGGTCCCACTCTAGTTAATCTCTGCACCCTCTCCAATGCCTTGATATCCTTCCTAAAGTGCGGTGCCCAGAATTGGACACAATAATCCAGCTGGGGCCTAAAGGCTGTCTTGCTTTTGTACTCTATGCCTCTGTTTATAATCACTGTTCATTCTCTCCCCTCACCAGCCGCTAAAAAGTGTGCAGCAGGAAGGACA
This sequence comes from Pristiophorus japonicus, assembly GCF_044704955.1. Lineage (NCBI taxonomy): Eukaryota > Metazoa > Chordata > Chondrichthyes > Pristiophoridae > Pristiophorus > Pristiophorus japonicus. The sequence continues at coordinate 71,906,006 of NC_091992.1, read as the reverse complement.
GGATCAGACTCAATTGTGGTACCCTCTGAAGATCTGTCTGTCTTATCTCCCCGGCCGTGCACCTGATGAATGGCTGTTTGAGCAATGTAGCATGTGGCTGCAGGGGAATCACACCCCGGGGGGTGGTGCCTTTAACTATAAGGAGCGAGAACTGGGGGAATAAATTAGAGAAAAGCTGTGGGGACTGCGATTATTGTACTAACTGGTAGTGTTTCTTCATAGGGAAGCCCAACAGCAACGTCCAATGGGAGGATGGCAATGTGGATGTGACATCAGTCCAGGACCCCATTAGAATTGCCTACGTCCTTGTTGTTCACGGTAGAGCCATCAGGCAGCTGAAGCGGCTAATCAAAGCCATCTATCATCAGCACCACTTCTACTACATCCACGTAGACAAGGTAGGTGCTGCCGCAGTCCTGATGGATATGAATGCAGTGGTCACTGCTTGTTGTGTGGCTGAGAGCTTCACTTGCTTATTACACATATTGCAGCAAAGCACTAATGGTGCTGACATGGTTTCCGATACAAGGGCACAGATTAAAAATGGAGACGTATGGAGTAAGAAGTGAAATTGTGGGAAAAGGGGGAAACTGTTTCAATCCAGAGGGCATCAATGCCCAGGAAAGATATATTGGCCTTGGAGTGGGTACAGCACAGATTCACCAGAATGATATTGGAGCTAAATTATGAGGACTGGTTGCATAGACAAGGCTTGTATTCCCTTGAGTTCAGACGTTTGATCTGATAGAGGTGTTTAAAATGATAAAGGAATGAAATATTCCAGAACATGGGCACACAATCCTAAAATTAGAGCTCGGTCATTTAGGAAGGAAGCACTTTTCACACAAAGGGTAGTGGAACCCCTCCCCCCTCCCCCAAAGGTTGTGGATGCTGGGGTCAGTTGAAATTTTCGAGACTGAGGTGGATAGAGTTTTGTTGGGTAAGGGTATCAATGGAAAAAGGAGCAACGGTGAATGGAGTTAAGATACAGGTTAACCATAATCTACCAGAATGGCGGAACAGTCTCGAGGGGCTGAATGGCCTGCTCCCATTCCTATGTTCCTAAACAGTAATTGAGTTGTGGAATAATGTCCAGGGAAGGATATTGAGCGGGGAGTAAATGGGTATCTGAAGAGGGAAGGGATTGAGAAATACAGACCCATTGTGAACATCGGATGTCCCCTATTTTGCATCCCTTTTGATGGCGAGCCGATTTATTTTTGCCAGCTCTCGCCACTCCTCTGACAATGATGCCAACTCTCGCTGAGCTTCATCTCCACCTGCCGGCAGCCCCGTGGTACCTCACCCACGGATCTCCTGCTCAGGAGAGTTTTGGCAGGCTCTTTATCTGCAGAGCTCATGCTAATCGGATTCTTGTCCACATTTGAGAATAGATAGGTGGTTGAAGGAAAGAGGTGGTAATGGACCTTAAAGAGGGGGCAATTTCGGCCCCTTACACTCCAACCAACTCTACTTCACTACTTCCCAAATTGCCCTTTGTTTTGCTATTTATCTATAAATAATATAAAATCAACTAATATGTATAAATAAGGATAGAATGTATGATTTTAAAATGGAGATTGAATGATGTCTGTACGCCAATAATCCCCTCTCCCTCTCACCCCTACACTGGGATTCAGCCTCACAATGTGAAATGCCCCAGGACATTGACTAGGATTTCAAAAGTTGAAATCAAAAGAAATGTATAGGGAGAAATTAAAATTGTGTATCTTTTCAGAAGGCAGTCAATAAGCTGCCACACAAGGTTGTTACATAAGATTAGGGCTCAGGGGATTGGGGTAATATATTAACATGGATTGAGGATTGGTTAATGGACAGAAAACAGAGAGTAGGAATAAATGGGTCATTTTGGGTTAGCAGGCTGTAACTAGTGGGGTACCACAAGGATCGGTGCTTGGGCCTCAGCTATTCACAATCTATATCAATGACTAATATATCCAAGTTTGCTGACAATACAAAGCTAGGTGGGACAGTAAGCTGTGAAGAAGATGCAAAGAGCCTGCAAAGGGATAAAGTGTTTGAGCAAGAACATGGCAGATGGAGTATAATATGGGGAAGTGTGAAATTATCCATTTGGTAGAAAGAATGGAAAAAAAGAATATTTTTTAAAAGGTAAGAGACTAGTAAATGTTGTTATGCAGAGAGATTTGGGTGCTCTTGTAAACAAATCACAGAAAGTTAACGTGCAGGTACAGCAAGCAATTAGGAAGGCAAATGGTATGTTGGCCTTTATTGCAAGGGGGTTGGAGTATAAGAGTAAGGAAGTCTTCCTGCAATTATATAGAGCCCTGGTGAGACTGCACCTGGAGTACTGTGTACAGGTTTGGTCTCTTTACCCGAAGAAGGATATACTTGCCTCAGAAGCAGTGCAACAAAGGTTCACTAGCTTTATTCCTGGGATGAGAGGGCTGTCTTATGAGGAGAGACTGGGTAGAGTTTATATTCTCTGGAGTTTCGAAGAATGGGAAGTGATTTCATTGAAACATATAAAATTCTTACAGGGCTTGACAGGGTAGATGCTGGGAGGATGATTCCCCTGGCTGGAGAGTCTAGAACCAGGGGTCACAGTCCCAGGATAAGGGGTCGGCCATTTAAGACTGAGATGAGGAGAAATTTCTTCACTCAGAGGGTTGTAAATATTTGGAATTCTCTCTCCCAAGCGGGCTGTGGATGCTCTGTTGATGAATATATTCAAGACTGAGATCGATAGATTTTTTGACTCTTAGGGAATCAAGGGATATGGGAATCGGGCAGGAAAGTGGACTCGATGTAGAAGTTCAGCCATGATCTTATTGAATGGCGCAGCAGACTCCAAGTGCTGTATGGCTGACTCCTGCTCCTATTTCTTATGTTCTTATGTATCTTGTTTACAAAAAATAAAGTACACAATTAGACTGATAGAATGATATATCACAGAAGGAGGTTATTCAGTCCATCGTGCCTGGGCTGGCTCTTTGAGAGAGCTGTCCAATTACTGCCCTGCTCCCTCCCTATAGCCCGGCACATTTTCTGCTTCAAGTATTTATCCAATCCCCCTTTGAAAGTTATTATTGAATCTGCTTCCACCGCCCTTTTAGGCAGTGCCTTCCAGAGCAAATAGGGCTCTATAAATGGCCCTAGCACTCCCGGATTAGGAAGAAGAAATCTGCCAGGAAGAAACCTTCCCACGCCTGATCACTCGCCAGTGACCCCTACCTTAAAAGTGCATGTGTGTATAGGGCAGGATTGGACTGAGCTTCGATGCTGCTCAGAGCACACCATCCCTCCGACACTCACTGTCCATATGTACACATAAAGGGCCTGAGGCACCAGAGAGCAACAGGTGCCTTTGAACCATCTGTCAGTCGCTGGTTTTAGGAGAGGAAGGCAGGACACTGGACTGTGTACAAGTTGGCCACTCGGGTTTGATTAGAACTCGCCTATAAACAAAACCTTTTGTGTAAAAGTGAATTTACTCTGCCACATGTATATGTGACTGACAGCTTCACAGCAGTTACCTTACCGGGCAGTCCTGGTAAATAGATCACCCATTCTTCCAGGACATTTACAAAACAGATGATGCTGGTGTTGGTTTGATATGACGGTCTGATTTCACCCTTGATTCCATAATAGTCTGCTAGTTTGGTTAGTCAGTGGCCTGCCTGGTGTGGGATTAAAGCAGGCAGACTCGCCTGGTGGCAGGCTTGGCATTGGGTCAGTACTGAGTTGCTGGGTCTCAGCTAGGCTGGCAGTGCAGTGCCCATGCGTGAGGACGGAGGCAGAAGATCAGCCCATCATTAATGCAGTGCCCCCTGCTGGCACTTGCTCGTACACTTCACCACCCATGCCTTCCTACCCACCTCCAGCGCCACTTGCTTCTGTGTCCACCCGGGGAACAAAAACCTCCCTCAAATCACTCACAACAGCACTTTCAAACTCCCAACTGCCGAGCCTCTGGCCCACCATTCATCGCAGTCAACCTGGTTGTTGCCCTGGTAACAGCCCCTCTCCCTATCTTCACTCCCTCCAGTGCAAAGAGTGCAGACTTGGTCACATCTGGTGCACAGTTGCTTCAGCCATTTGTCACCAGATCTGGCTGGACCACATAAAGTGGAATCGGGCTTCGTTCTCCTTTGCCAAAACCACCCACTCCAAGATCAACCGAGACAGTAAAGGTCACAACATAGATAACTGCCATTTATATAGCGCCTTTAACGTTGGGTAACATACCAAGGTGCTTCATCTTGAAAATAATCCCTAGCTTCTTTTCTCCTCGATCAACCGTCAGCTTAAACCCTGCACCCTCCCCTCCAACAATGGCGAGGAGTTCATGGACTACTTCGTCATTAAGATTGAGACCAGCAGTTTCTGCTACTTCCTCTGCCGCCTTTGACCCTGTTTCTCCAGTTTCTCTCCTATCTTACCTCATGCCCTCTCTGAGCTCATCTACCTCCTGCTCCCTCGACTATTCCCACCAAACCGCTGACCGGCCAACATCCCTTCCTAACCCCCATGCTCGCTGACATTGTAAGTGTTTCGATCTCCTCAGGTACTGTCCCCCTCCCTTTCAAAATTGCTGACATCACCCCCTCCTCAAAAAACCCACCCTTGACCCTTCTGTCCTTGCAAACTACCACCCGTTTCCTTTCCCTGTCATTGAACGTGTTGGTGCCCCGCACCCCCCCCCCAGATCTGTGCTCATCTTTTCTGCAACTCCATATCTGAATCTCTCCAATCAGGTTTCCGTCCCTGCCACAGTTCTGGAACGATCCTAATCAAAATCTCAAATGACATCCTCTATGACTGTGACCACGTTAACCCTGACGTTTCTGCAGCCTTTTACACAGTTGGCCACAGAAAAAGGCTGGAAGAGGTGACAGAAATAGGGAGGGGTGAGGCCATGGAGGGATTTGAAAACCAGGATAGGAATTTTAAATTTGAGGCATTGTTGGACCGGGAGCCAAAGTAGGTCAGCGAGCACAGGGGTGGTGGGTGAGCAGGACTTGGTGCGAGTTAGGACACAGGCAGCGAGCACAGGGGTGGTGGGTGAGTGGGACTGGGTGCGAGTTAGGCCATGGACAGCGAGCACAGGGGTGATGGGTGAGTGGGACTGGGTGCGAGCTAGGACACAGGCAGCGAGCACAGGGGTGATGGGTGAGTGGGACTGGGTGCGAGCTAGGACACAGGCAGCGAGCACAGGGGTGGTGGGTGAGTGGGACTGGGTGCGAGTTAGGACATGGGCAGCGAGCACAGGGGTGATGGGTGAGTGGGACTGGGTGCAAGTTAGGACACAGGCAGCAGAGGTTTGGATGAGCTCAAATTTATAGAGGTGGAAGTTGAATAGTCAAGTTTAGAGATAACAAAGGCATGGATGAGAGCTTCAGCAGCGAATGAGCTGAGGCAGGGGCGGAGGCGAGCGATGTTACGGAAGTGGAAATAGGCGTTCTGAGTTATGCCGCAGATATGTGGCTGGAAACTCATTTCAGGGTCAAATGTGACACCTAGGTTGCGAACAGTCTGGTTCACCCTCAGATTGATGCTGATGAGAGCGATGGAGTCAGTGGTTAGGGAACGCAGTTTGTGGCGGGGACCAAAGATAATGGCTTCGAGCTTTGGATGAGCTCAAGTTTATAGAGGGTGGAAGATGAAAGGCTAACCAGGAGTGCGTTGGAATAGTCAAGTCTGGAGGTAACAAAGGCATGGATGAGGGCTTTAGCAGCAGATGAGCTGAGGCGGAGGCAGAGTCGGGCGATGTTACGGAGGTGGGAGTAGGCGGTGCTGGTTATGGTGTGGATATGTGGTCGGAAGGTCAGCTCAGGGTCAGATATGAGACCAAGGTTGCAAACGGTCTGGCTCAGCCTCAGACAGTGACCAAGGAGGGGGACGAATTTGGTGGCAGTGGCGGGGACCGAAAACAATGGCTTTGGTCTCCCCAATATTTAGTTGGTGGAAATTTCTGCTCATCCAGCACTGGATGTCAGAGAAGCAGTGTAACAAATCAGGTATAGTGGAGGGGTCGAGAGAAGTGGTGGTGAGGTAGAGCTGGGTGTCATCAGCGTACATGTGGAAACTGACACTGTGTTTCCGGATGATGTCGTCAAGGGGCAACATGTAGATGAGAAATAGGAGGGGGCCAAGGATAGATCCTTGGGGGACACCAGAGGTAACGATGCGGGGGTGGGAAGAGAAGCCGTTGCAGGTGATTCTCTGGCTACGATTAGATCGATAAGAATGGAACCAGGCGAGTGCAGTCCCACCCAGCTGGACAATGGAGGAGAGATGTTGGAGGAGGATGTACCCGGTGTGCTAGAGGAAGGAGGGGCAGGGAGGAAAGGCAGAGGCAGCCGAACAGATGGTCTCAATCTTCGTGTTACTGCATTAAAGGCGTAATATAAATACAAGTCGTTGCTGCCAAGACCACAGCCGGACGCACTCAATGCCTGCAAGAGACGTGGCGAGGAACTTGAAGACTTTTGCTCTTTGTTTTCATTCTGCACCAACAAATCAGCTACAGACCATGCAGACAAAGTGTCTTTTTGAAGATGAAGTATGCGCAGCTCTGAGGAGAAGCTGCTGGTTACATGGTTAATGTAGCAGTGAGAGGCCACGCAGCTCTCGATCCACAGGCCTCTGCCCTGCAGTCTGGCTGGCTGTTCAGTGGCTTGTGGAAAATCTCCCATCAAGCTAATGTTGAAAATAATTTCCACCTAATGCTGCGGTGCTATTTTTAGCCGGGCTGATGGCTCAGCAGCTGTGCTTTGCAGATGGAGATTCATTGCAGTCAGCATGGGATCATCACTTCTCCCCTTAACAAGGTGAAGACTTCAATGACATTTCCGTCCCATAGTACTCACTGAGCTTTCGCCACCCTTCCCTCCCTGAATCCCCCTGGGAATGGGGTCCCACCTGCCTCCAGTCTCTTGCCCAAGAACCCTTCTCCACAGCCAGCGCTGATCCTGTCCTTGCCTTTTCCAGCATGTGTCGCTCAATGGCCGTGAGCAGCAGGATAACAGGCTGATTTTATTTTTAAGCCCCTATTGTGCAGAGGCATTGAAGCTAATTATATCGTTAACTAAAGTCCCCCCCCCCACCGGACCCAAAGATCAGCCAGGGCCCCTGCTTCTCATCAGGATCCAGTGACGCCTGGTCCTTCTGCTATCCCGCTCGAGATCAGCTAACTCGGCCCAGTGTGGGCACTGAGCAGGGAACATGCTGGTTTGTGTTGGCCAATAAGATGCCTTGATCCACTCAGCCGTCCTACAGCGAATGCAGTGCCACAGGGTAAAGGTAACTCAGGAGACAGCAGCCTGGGCTCTTGGTTGTTTGTTGGAAGTAGGGATGTAAGCATGTGGAGAGTGTGAGAGCTGGGACAGGTGCTGAGCAACAGGCTGTGTGACTCCAGACACTGGCTTGTGCACAGTTATTATATTGAAGTGATAGATTCAAAAAATCTATTGAGGTTATGAGGGTATAGCACAGCCCAGCGACTCCGGGAGTAGGTAGGAACCCAATTTATTTTTCAATTTTGAAGGGATGCAGGAGGTTAAAGGCAGCAAGAATCTAAAAGGAGAAAGCTTTAAATGTAACTTGTTTAAAGAAAGTTTAAAATATTTATCTTAAACTTAACCTGAGGCAAATGGAGTCTCCTGAGAAATTGCCAGAGAGCTGGGTAGCTGAAGCCCCATCTAGTGGTAGAAGTGTATAGCTGCAGGTGTGACAGTGTCACAGCTAGCTTTTCAATCGAAAATCCTATCGTGGCGCCACCTGGAGGCGTGCCAGAATGGTGGTGACTGAATAAGGAACGCGCACCATATGTGGCAGATTTAATATATTAGAGTTTTAGATTTTAGCCGTGGCTCAGTGGGTAGCACTCTCGCCTCTGCTTCAGAAAGTTGTGGGTCCAAGATCCTCTCCAGGAACTTGAGCCTATAATCCAGGCTGACACTCCAGTGCGGTGCTGAGGGAGTGCCGCACTGTTGGAGGTGCCATCTTTCAGATGAGACTTTAAACCGAGGCCCCATCTGCTCTCTCAGGTAGACATAAAAGATCCCAATGGCACTATTTCGAAGACGAGCAGGGGAGTTATCCCCGGTGTCCTGGACAATATTTATCCCTCAAATAACATAACAAAAATAGATTCTCTGGTCATTATCACATTACTGTTTGTGGGAGCTTGCTGTGTGCAAATTGTCTGCCGTGTTTCCCACATTACAACAGTGACTACACTCCAAAAGTACTTCATTGGCTGTAAAGCACTTTGAGACATCCGGTGGTCGTAAAAGGCACTATATAAATGCAAGTCTTTTCTTTCCCAGAGTTTATTCAGTCTATCAGTACGAGCACACGATATGCAAAATCACACTTAAGCCAGCAACAATGAATTTTGTAGAGCTGATGTATAGAGTGTTTACACCCATCATTACACTTCCCTTACATCCTGGAGGTAACATTGTTCTCCTGTTCTCTCCCAATTTATAGAGCTTGTTCTAGGTCACGGGCTCCTTGTCCTTCCAAAGATTTTATCCAGAATAACACTACAGTAGTGTTGATGTGAGGAGGTGTGACATATTTCTCAGCCAATTCACAGCCACTGGAGGAAGTGATTCAGTGGGGAAACAGTCAGTGCTGTCCTGTCGCTGGAAATCCGAAACCAAGAGGAGCTTCTGATAGTCAATAGAAACTAGGGTCCTCAACTTAAGGAAAGCTAACTTCGATGGCATGAGGCGTGAATTGGCTAGAATAGACTGGCAAATGATACTTAAAGGGTTGACGGTGGATAGGCAACGCCAAACATTTATAGATCACATGGATGAACTTCAACAGTTGTTCATCCCTGTCTGGAGTAAAAATAAGACAGGGAAGGTGGCTCAACCGTGGCTAACAAGGGAAATTAAGGATAGTGTTAGATCCAAGGAAAAGGCATATAAATTGGCCAGAAAAAGTAGCAAACCTGAGGACTGGGAGAAATTTAGAATTCAGCAGAGGAAGACAAAGGGTTTAATTAGGAGGGGGGAAATAGAGTATGGGAGTAAGCTTGCCGGGAACATAAAAACTGACTGCAAAAGCTTCTATAGATATGTGAAGAGAAAAAGATTGGTGAAAACAAACATAGGTCCCTTGTAGTCGGACTCAGGTGAATTAATAATGGGGAACAAAGAAATGGCAGACCAATTGAACAAATACTTTGGTTCTGTATTCACGAAGTAATATGCAAATGACCTTCCGGATGCACTGGGGGACTGAGGGTCTAGTGAGCAGGAGGAACTGAAGGATATCCTTATTAGGAGGGAAATTGTGTTAGGGAAATTGATGGGATTGAAGGCCGATAAATCCCCAGGGCCTGATTGTCTGCATCTCAGAGTACTTAAGGAGGTGGCCCTAGAAATAGTGGATGCATTGGTAATCATTTTTCAAGTCTATCAAAGCTGGATCAGTTCCTATGGACTGGAGGGTAGCTAATGTAACACCACTTTTTAAAAAAGGAGGGAGAGAGAAAATTATAGCCGGTTAGCCTGACATCAGTAGTGGGGAAAATGTTGGAATCTATTATTAAGGATGAAATAGCAGCGCATTTTGAAAGCGGTGACAGGATCGGTCCAAGTCAGCATGGATTTATGAAAGGGAAATCATGCTTGACCAATCTTCTGGAATTTTGTGAGGATGTAACTAGTAAAGTGGACAAGGGAGAACCAGTGGATGTAGTGTATTTGGACTTTCAAAAGGCCTTTGACAAGGTACCACATAAGAGATTGGTGTACAAGATCAAGGCACATGGTATTGGGGGTAATGTACTGGCGTGGACAGAGAATTGGTTGGCAGGCAGGAAGCAGAGAGTCGGGATAAACGGGTCCTTTTCGGAATGGGAGGCAGTAACTAGTGGAGTACCGCAGGGCTCAGTGCTGGGACCCAAGCTCTTCACAATATACATTAACGATTCGGATGAAGGAATTGAGGGTAATATCTCCAAGTTTGCAGATGACACTAAACTGGATGGCGGTGTGAGCTTTGAGGAGGATGCTAAGAGGCTGCAGGGTGATTTGGACAGGTTAGGAGAGTGGGCAAATGCATGGCAGATGCAGTATAATTTGGATAAATGTGAGGTTATCCACTTTGGTGGCAAAAACAAGAAGGCAGAATATTATCTGAATGGTGGCAGGTTAGGAAAAGGGGAGGTGCAATGAGACCTGTGTGTCATGGTTCATCAGACATTGAAAGTTGGCATGCAGGTACAGCAGGCGGTGAAGAAGGCAAATGGTATGTTGGCCTTCATAGCAAGGGGATTTGAGTATAGGAGCAGGGAGGTCTTACTGCAATTGTACAGGGCCTTAGTGAGGCCTCACCTGGAATATTGTGTTCAGTTTTGGTCTCCTAATTTGAGGAAGGACGTTCTTGCTATTGAGGGAGTGCAGCGAAGGTTCACCAGACTGATTCAAGGGATGGCTGGACTGACATATGAGGGGAGACCGGATCGACTAGGCCTTTATACACTGGAGTTTAGAAGGATGAGAGGGGATCTCATAGAAACATATAAGATTCTGACGGGACAGGACAGGTTAGATGCGGGAAGAATGTTCCCGATGTTGGGGAAGTCCAGAACCAAGGGACACAGTCTTAGGATAAGGGGCAGGCCATTTAGGACTGAGATGGGGAGAAACTTCTTCACTCAGAGAGTTGTTAACCTGTGGAATTCCCTGCCGCAGGGAGTCATTGATGCCAGTTCATTGGATATATTCAAGAGGGAGTTAGATATGGCCCTTACGGCTAACGGGATCAAGGGGTATGGAGAGAAAGCAGGAAAGGGGTACTGAGGTGAATGATCAGCCATGATCTTATTGAATGTGGTGCAGGCTCGAAGGGCCGAATGGCATACTCCTGCACCTATTTTCTATGTTTCTATGAGCCTAAGCAGATCCCACTCCACATTCTCCAGCTCACTGATGTTTCTTCAGGGGCAGAATATGCTTCCACTTGACTCTGTTCTTTGTTGCACTTAGAATCATAGAATCATCGGGCACAGAAACAGGCCAATCGGTCCATCGTATCTGTACCTATCCAATGTGGTCCCACATCCCAGATTTTTCCCCATAACCCTAACCATTACTCCTCTTTAAGCGCATGTCTAATTGTCTTTTGAAAGTCCCGATGGAATCTGATCCTACCACCCTTTCAGGTAGTACGTTCTAGATCTTAACACCACTGTGTGAAAACATGGCTCCTCATTTCCCCTCCAGTTCTTTGACAATTATTTTAATCTATGAGGAAACCATTTCTCCCGACTTGCTCTATCAAAAGCCCTCATCATTTTGAACACCTCCACTAAATCTCCCTTAACCCTCTGCTCATAGGAGAACAACCCCAGCTTCTCCGGCCTCTGCACATAATTGAAGTCCCTCATCCCTGGCACCATCCTGGTAAACCTCCTCTGCACCCTGTCCAGGGTCTGGACATCCTTCCTAAAGTGCGGTCCCCAGAACTGTACACAATACTCCAGCTGGGGCCGAAGCAGTGTTTTATTAAGGTTTATCATGACATCCTTTTAAAATAGGTGGCTGCAGAAATGAGGATGAATTGGTTTTGATCTTCCACAGTTCCCCAGATTCTAGAACATTCCCTGTAGATTGGAAGGTAGCAACTGTTCAAGAAAGGAGGGAGAGGGAAACAGGCAACTTTAAGCCAGTTAGCCTGACATCAGTAGTAGGGAAAATGTTAGAATATTATTGAGGACGTGGTAACAAAGCACTTGGAAAATCACAGTGGGCTAGAGTTTCCTCTCAAATCGCCCATTTACCGGCCAGCGGTAAATTCCACAGTCATTACCGCCGGGCGGTATTCGATACTGTCCGCCCATATATTACCGACCAAAATGGAAGTTTCATCATTAAGATCCGTTTACCACCGGACCTTAATACCGTCCTGAAAAAGCAGGTCTTACTGGATCTTAAGTGGATCTTAAGTGGGCGGTATAGACACAGATCTGACAGGTTTGTTTGATATTACACAGATCTTTATAGTTCTCCACAGTTTGATGTATTTTTAAATAGATTGTAGTATTTTCTAGTGTTCGGCAATAATATAAATGGTCTAATAAAGCCTTATTTACTCCTTTCGTCTGTCTCACTCACTAGTCTCACTCCCTCATCAGTCTCTCTCTCCTCCCCAGTCTTCCCCCCCCCAGTCTCTCTCCCCCCCCCCCCGAGTCTCTCTCCCCCCCAGTCTCTCTCCTCCCTAGTCCCTCTCCCCCACAGTCTCTCTCCCCCCCCACAGTCTCTCTCCCCCCGCAGTCTCTCTCCCCCCCTCCCAGTCTCTATCCCACCCCCCAGTCTCCCCCCCCAGTCTCTCTCCCCCCCCCCCCCGAGTCTCTCTCCCCCCCAGTCTCTCTCCTCCCTAGTCCCTCTCCCCCACAGTCTCTCTCCCCCCCCACAGTCTCTCTCCCCCCGCAGTGTCTCTCCCCCCCTCCCAGTCTCTATCCCACCCCCCAGTCTCCCCCCCAGTCTCTCTCCCCCTCCCCCAGTCTCTTTCACCCTCCCCCAGTCTCTCTCCCCCTCCCCCAGTCTCTCTCACCCCCCCCAGTATCTCTCCCCCCACCCCCAGTCTCTCTCACCCCCCAGTCTCTCTCACCCCCCCAGTCTCTCTCACCCCACAGTCTCTTTCCCCTCCCCCAGTCTCTTTCCCCCCCCCCAGTCTCTTTCCACCCCCAGTCTCTTTCCACCCCCAGTCTCTTTCCACCCCCAGTCTCTCTCCCCCCCCAGTCTCTCTTTCCCCTGTAGTCTCTCTCTCCCCCCAGTCTCTCACCCCCCTCAAAGTCTCTCACCCCCCTCCCAGTCTCTCACCCCCCTCCCAGTCTCTCATCCCCCTCCCAGTCTCTCTCACCTCCCAGTCTCTCTCAGCACCCCCCTCCAGTCTCTCAGCCCCCCCCCCCACCAGTCTCTCACATCCCTCCCAGTCTCTCTCACCTCCCAGTCTCTCTCACCTCCCAGGCTCTCTCACCCCCCCCCCCCAGTCTCTTTCACCCCCCCCCCAGTCTCTCTCTCCCCCCCCAGTCTCTCTCCCCCCCCAGTCTCTCTCTCCCCTCCCCAGTCTCTCTCTCCCCCCCCAATCTCTCACCCCCCCCCAGTCTCTCACCTCCCCCCCCAGTCTCTCACCGCCCCCCCAGTAGCTCACCCCCCCCAGTCTCTCTCACCTCCCCCAGTCTCTCTCACCTCCCCAGTCTCTCACCGCCCCCCCCAGTCTCTCTCACCTCCCAGTCTCTTTCACCCCCCCCGCCCCCCCAGTCTCTCACCCCCCCCCCCCAGTCTCTCACCCCGCCAGTCTCTCACCCCCCCCCAGTCTCTCTCAACCCCCAGTCTCTCTCACCACCCCTCCGCCGGTCTCTCTCACCCCCCAGTCTCTCTCACCACCCCCCCCCCCCCAGTCTCTCTCACCCCCCAGTCTCTCTCCACCACCAGTCTCTCACCCCCACCAGTCTCTCACCCCCCCAGTCTCTCTCAGCCCCCCCCTCCCAGTCTCTCACCCCCCCGCAGTCTCTGTCACCTCCCAGTCTCTCTCACCCCCCCCAACCCCCCCCCAGTCTCACCCCCCCCCAGTCTCACCCCCCCAGTCTCTCTCACCCCCCCCCAGTCTCTCTCACCCCCCCCCACAGTCTCTCTCACCCTCCCCAGTCTCTCTCATCCCCCCCCCAGTCTCTCTCAACCCCCCAGTCTCTCTCACCCCCCCCCAGTCTCTCTCACCCCCCTCCCAGTCTCTCACCCCCCTCCCAGTCTCTCATCCCCACCCCCAGTCTCTCACCCCCCTCCCAGTCTCTCTCACCTCCCAGTCTCTCTCAGCCCCCCTCTCCAGTCTCTCAGCCCCCCCCACCAGTCTCTCACCCCCCTCCCAGTCTCTCTCACCTCCCAGTCTCTCTCACCCCCCCCCCCAGTCTCTTTCACCCCCCCCCCCAGTCTCTCTCTCCCCCCCCAGTCTCTCTCTCCCCCCCAGTCTCTCTCTCCCCCCCAGTCTCTCTCTCCCCCCCGAGGCTCTCTCTCCCCCCCCAATCTCTCACCCCCCCCCCAGTAGCTCACCCCCCCCCAGTCTCTCTCACCTCCCCCAGTCTCTCTCACCTCCCCAGTCTCTCACCCCCCCCCAGTCTCTCTCACCTCCCAGTCTCTCTCACCCCCCCCCGCCCCCCCAGTCTCTCACCCCCCCCCCCCCAGTCTCTCACCCCGCCAGTCTCTCACCCCCCCAATCTCTCTCAACCCCCAGTCTCTCTCACCACCCCTCCGCCGGTCTCTCTCACCCCCCAGTCTCTCTCACCACCCCCCCCCCAGTCTCTCTCACCCCCCAGTCTCTCTCCACCACCAGTCTCTCACCTCCACCAGTCTCTCACCCCCCCCCAGTCTCTCTCAGCCCCCCCCTCCCAGTCTCTCACCCCCCCCGCAGTCTCTGTCACCTCCCAGTCTCTCTCACCCCCCCACCCCCCCCAGTCTCACCCCCCCCCAGTCTCTCTCACCCCCCCCCCCAGTCTCTCTCACCCCCCCCCAGTCTCACTCACGCCCCCCAGTCTCTCTTACCCCCCCCAGTCTCTCTCACCCTCCAGTCTCTCTTCCCCCCCCCCAGTCTCTCTCCCCCCCCCCCAGTCTCTCTTCCCACCCCCCCAGTCTCTCTTCCCCTCCCCAGTCTCTCTTCCCCCCCCCAGTCTCTCTTCGCCCCCCCCAGTCTCTCTTCCCCCCCCAGTCTCTCTCCCCCCCCAGTCTCTCTTCCCCCCTCAGTCTCTCTCCCCCCCCCAGTCTCTCTTCCCCCCCCAGTCTCTCTCCCCGCCCCAGTCTCTCTCACCCCCCAGTCTGTCTCACCCCCCAGTCTCTCTCACCCCCAGTCTCTCTCACCCCCCAGTCTCTCTCACCCCCCCAATCTCTCTCACCCCCCAGTCTCTCTCACCCCCCAGTCTCTCTCACCCCCCCAGTCTCTCTCACCCCCCAGTCTCTCTCACCCCCCAGTCTCTCTCACCCCCCAGTCTCTCTCACCCCCCCGTCTCTCTCACCATCCCCCCCCCCCGGTCTCTCTCACCCCCCAGTGTCTCTCACCACCTCCCCCCCCAGTCTCTCTCACCCCCCAGTCTCTCTCACCCCCCCAGTCTCTTTCCACCCCCAGTCTCTCTCTCCCCCAATCTCTCACCCCCCAGTCTCTCAACCCCCAGTCTCTCTCACCCTTCCCCCAGTCTCTCACCCCCCCCCCCCAGTCTCTCACCCCCCCAGTCTGTCATCCCCCTCCCAGTCTCTCTCACCTCCCAATCTCTCTCACCCCCCCCACCCCCCCTCCAGTCTCTCAACCCCCCCAATCTCTCTCTCAACCCCCAGTCTCTCTCACCACCCCTCCGCCGGTCTCTCTCACCCCCCAGTCTCTCTCACCACTCCCCCCCCCAGTCTCTCTCACCCCCCAGTCTCTCTCCACCACCAGTCTCTCACCTCCACCAGTCTCTCACCCCCCCCCAGTCTCTCTCAGCCCCCCCATCCCAGTCTCTCACCCCCCCCGCAGTCTCTGTCACCTCCCAGTCTCTCTCACCCCCCCACCCCCCCCAGTCTCACCCCCCCCAGTCTCTCTCACCCCCCCCCAGTCTCTCTCACCCCCCCCAGTCTCTCTCACGCCCCCCAGTCTCTCTTACCCCCCCCAGTCTCTCTCACCCTCCAGTCTCTCTTCCCCCCCCCCAGTCTCTCTCCCCCCCCCCCCAGTCTCTCTTCCCACCCCCCCAGTCTCTCTTCCCCTCCCCAGTCTCTCTTCCCCCCCCAGTCTCTCTTCGCCCCCCCCAGTCTCTCTTCCCCCCCCAGTCTCTCTCCCCCCCCAGTCTCTCTTCCCCCCCCAGTCTCTCTCCCCCCCCCAGTCTCTCTTCCCCCCCCAGTCTCTCTCCCCGCCCCAGTCTCTCTCACCCCCCAGTCTGTCTCACCCCCCAGTCTCTCTCACCCCCAGTCTCTCTCACCCCCCAGTCTCTCTCACCCCCCCAATCTCTCTCACCCCCCAGTCTCTCTCACCCCCCAGTCTCTCTCACCCCCCCAGTCTCTCTCACCCCCCAATCTCTCTCACCCCCCAATCTCTCTCACCCCCCAGTCTCTCTCACCCCCCAGTCTCTCTCACCCCCCAGTCTCTCTCACCCCCCCGTCTCTCTCACCATCCCCCCCCCCCGGTCTCTCTCACCCCCCAGTGTCTCTCACCACCTCCCCCCCCCAGTCTCTCTCACCCCCCAGTCTCTCTCACCCCCCCAGTCTCTTTCCACCCCCAGTCTCTCTCTCCCCCAATCTCTCACCCCCCAGTCTCTCAACCCCCAGTCTCTCTCACCCTTCCCCCAGTCTCTCACCCCCCCCCCCAGTCTCTCACCCCCCCAGTCTGTCATCCCCCTCCCAGTCTCTCTCACCTCCCAATCTCTCTCACCCCCCCCACCCCCCCTCCAGTCTCTCAACCCCCCCAATCTCTCTCTCCCTCCCCCAGTCTCTCTCACCCACCCCCATAGTCTCTCACCCCCCCCCCCAGCCTCTCACCCCCCCCCAGTCTCTCACCCCCCCCCAGTCTCTCACCACCCACCCCCAGTACCTCACCCCCCCCCCCCCCCGTCTCTCACCCCCCCCACCCCCCCAGTCTCTCACTTCCTTGTCTGTCTCACCCCTTACAGTGATCTCCCCTCCCACACCAATCTCACTCTTTCCCCCTCACCCCACCCACCTCAGGCCGGCAGTCTCTGGCCTGTCGTCGGTGCCTCCTGGGGCGTGGAGCCTGACAGCCACGCGCACGTACGCACAACTTGTGAGCCGAAGATTCCCGAGTCGATCAGTCTCCTCTGCCGCACACCGCCCGCTGCACTTCGCTCCCACGCCGCTTCCCCGCCGCCGACATGGAGCACTCGAAAACCGTGGGACCGCGCACCAGCGGCATTCCGCCGGTTGAAAAAGATGCAACCACCGGAACACCACTAAGGATCGGACGGGAGCAATTTAAATGGATGATTAGGCAGAGTTAACACGGTTTTATGAAAGGGAAATCATGTTTGACAAATCTATTTTTGACAAATCTTCTTGAACCTCTGCAGTCCGTGTGGTGAAGGTGCTCCCACAGTGCTGTTAGGGAGGGTGCTCCAGGATTCTGACCCGGCGACTATGAAGGAACGGTGATACATTTCCAAGTCAGGATGGTGTGTAACTCGAAGGGGAACGTGGAGGTGGTGGTGTTCCCATGCGCCTGCTGCCCTTGTCCTTCTAGGTGGTAGAGGTCACGGGTTTGGGAGGTGCTGCCGAAGAAGCCTTGGCGTGTTGCTGCAGTGCATCTTGTAGATAGTGCACACTGCAGCCACGGTGCGCCGGTGGTGGAGGGAGTGAATGTTGAAGGTGGTGGATGGGGTGCCAATCAAGCGGGCTGCTTTGTCCTGGATGATGTCGAGCTTCTTGAGTGTTGTTGGAGCTTCACTCATCCAGGCAAGTGGAGAGTATTCCATCACACTCCTGACTTGTGCCTTGTAGATGGAGGAATGGCTTTGGGGAGTTGTGAGACACTCACCGTAGAATACCCAGCCCCTGACCAGCTCTTGTTGCCACAGTATTTATGTGGCTGGTCCAGTTAAGTTTCTGGCCAATGAAGATCCCCAGGATGTTGATGGTGGGGGATTCGGCAATGGTAATGCCGTTGAATGTCAAGGGACGGTGGTTAGACTCTCGCTTGTTGGAGATAGTCATTGCCTGGCACTTGTGTGGCGCGAAAGTTACTGGCCACATCAGCCCAAGCCTGAAAGTCGTCCATTACTGGGGAGTTGTGAATGGAATTGAACACTGTGCAACCATCAGTGAACATTCCCACTCCTGACCTTGGAAGGGAAGGTCATTGATGAAGCGGCTGAAGATGGTTGGGCCTAGGACACTGCTCTGAGGAAGTCCAGCAGCGATGTCCTGGGGCTGTGATGATTGACCTCCAACAACCACAACCATCTTTTTTTGTGCTAGGCATGACCCTAGCCAGTGGAGAGTTTTCCCACTGATTCCCATTGACTTCAGTTTTATTTGGGCTCTGTGATGCCACACTCGGTCAAATGCTGCCTTGATTTCAAGGACAGTCACTCTCACCTCACCTCTGGAATCCAGCTCTTTTGTCCATGTTTGGACCACGGCTGTAATGAGATCTGGAACCAATTGGTCCTGGCAGAACCCAAACTGGGCATCGGTGAGCAGGTTGTTGGTGAGTAAGTGCCACTTGATAGCACTGTCGACGACACCTTCCATCACTTTGCTGATGATTGAGAGTAGACTGATGGGGCGCTAATTGACTGGATTGGATTTGTCCTGCTTTCTGTGGACAGGACATACCTGGGCAGTTTTCCACATTGTCGGGTCGATGTCAGTGTTGTAGCTGTACTGGAACAGCTTGGCTAGAGGCGCGGCTAGTTCTGGAGCACAAGTCTTCAGCACAACAGCCGGGATGTTGTCGGGGCCATAACCTTTGCTGTATCCAGTGCGCTCAGCCATTTCTTGATATCACGTGGACTGAATTAAATTGACTGATGACTGGCTTCTGTGATGGTGGGGACCTCAGGAGGAGGCCGATATGGATCATCCACTTGGCACTTCTGGCTGAAGATGGTTATAAACACTTCAGCCTTGCCTTTTGCACTACGTGCTGGGCTCCGCCATCATTGAGGATGGGGAGATTCATGGAGCCTCCTCCTCCCGTTAATTGTTTAATTGTCCACCACCATTCACGACTGGATGTGGCAGGACCTGCAGAGCTTTGATCTGATCCGTTGGTTATGGTATCGCTGAGCTCTGTCTATAACATGCTGCTCCCGCTGTTTAGCATGCACGTAGTCCTGTGTTGCAGCTTCCCCAGGTTGGCACCTCCTTTTTAGGTATGCCTGGTGATGCTCCTGGCATGCTCTTCTACACTCCTCATTAACCAGGGTTGGTCCCCTGGTTTGATGGTAATGGTAGAGTGAGGGATATGCCGGGCCATGAGGTTACAGATTGTGGTGGAATACAATTCTGCTGCAGCTGATGGCCCTCAGCGCCTCATGGATGGTCAGTTTTGAGCTGCTAGATCTGTTCTGAATCTCTCCCATTTAGCACAGTGGTCGTGCCACACAACACAATGGAGGGTGTCCTCACTGATGGGACTTCATTTCCACAATGATTGTGCGGTGGTCACTGATACCAGTACTGTCATGGACAGATGCATCTGCGACGGGTAGATTGGTGTCCTTCGGGAATCGGTCAGTAGTGGTGCTACCGAGCCACTCTTGGTGATGCATATTGAAGTCCCCCACCCAGAGTACATTCTGTGCCCTTGCTACTCTCAGTGCTTCTTCCAAGTGATGTTGAACATGGAGGAGTACTGATTCATCAGCTGAGGGAGGGTAGTAGGTGGTAATCAGCAGGAGGTTTGCTTGCCCACGCTTGACCTGAAGCCATGAGACTTCATGGGGTCCGGAGTCAATGTTGAGGACTCCCAGGGCACTCCCTCCCGACTGTATACACCCGAGCTGCCGCCTCAGGAGAGTCTGTCCTGCCGGTGGGACAGGACATACCCAGGGATGGTGATGGAGGAGTTTGGGACATTGGCTGAAAGGTATGATTCTGTGAGTATGACTATATCAGGCTGTTGCTTGACTAGTCTCTGGGACAGCTCTCCCAATGTCGGCACAAGTCCCCAGATGTTATTGAGGAGAACTTTGCAGGGTCGACAGGGCTGGATGTGGCTTTGTCGTGTCCGAAGCCGGTGCCTATGTCGATGCCATGTGGTCCGTCTAGTTTTATTCATATTGTTTCTGTAGTGGTTTTGTACAACCGAGTGTCTCGCTGGGCCATTTCAGAGGGCAGTTAAGAGTCAGCGACATTGCTGTGGGTCTGGAGTCACACATAGACCAGACTGGGTAAGGACAGAAGATATCCTTCCCTAAAGGACATTAGTGAACCAGATCAATTTTTACGATAATCCGTAGTTTCAATGTCACCATTACTGACACTAACTTTTTATTCCAGATTTATTTAATTAACTGAATTTAAATTCCTCAACTGCCGTAGTGAGGTTTGAACTCATGTCTCTGGATCATTAGTCCAGTAACTTAACCACTATGCTACTATGTGTACCATCTATAAGATGCACTGCAGCAACTCGCCAAGGCTCCGTCGGCAGCACCTCCCAAAGCCGTGACCCCCACCACCAAGAAGGACAAGGGCAGCAGGTGCATGGGAACACCACCACCTCCACATTCCCCTCCAAGTTACACACCATCCTGACTTGGAAATATATCGCCGTTCCTTCATCGTCACTGCGTCACAATCCTGAAACTCCCTTCCTAACAGCACTGTGGGAGCACCTTCACCACACAGACTGCAGCGGCTCAAGAAGGCGGCTCACCACCACCTTCTCAAGGGGCAATTAGGGATGGGCAATAAATGCTGGGCCTGGTCAGCGACGTCCACAAAAAAAGGAGAGATTGAGTAGAATGGGCCTATATTCTCTGGAGTTTAAAAGAATGAGAGGTGATCTCATTGAAACATATAAGATTATTAGAGAGCTTGACAGGGTAGATGCTGAGAGGTTTGTTTCCCCCTGGCTGAAGAGTCTAGAACTAGGGGTCTCAGGATAAGGGTTTAAGACTGAGAAAGGGAGAAATTTCTTCACTCAGAGGATTGTTAATCTTTGGAATTCTCTACCCCAGAGTGCTGTGGATGCTGAGCCGTTCCGGTTTGAGGCCTTGTTGACTATTACAAGCTCGGAATCCATGTCGATTTATAATGTTAAGAAAGGGGGCTCCCTTGAGTGATGCATTTTGGTAGGAAGAATGAGGAGATGCAATTTAAATTAAGTGGTGCAGTTTTAAAGGGGGTTTAGGAACAGAGAGACCTGGGGTGTTTGTACACAAATATTTGAAGGTCACAGGGCAAAATGATATGGCTGTTAAAAAATCATATGGGTTCCTGGGCTTTATAATTAGAGGCATAGGGCTAGATTGTCCCCAAAACCCACCAGCGCCCGATTGCCGCCCATAAAAACACTGAGGCTGGAAAGATTATCGCCGGCAAAAACTTCCCGAAAAAAAATTTCAAATCCGCCCAGCGAAAAATATGGGCCTTGCACCTCCAATCTTGGCGGGTAAGTGCAATTTCGGCTAGATTGGGCGGTGCCTAAAGAAAATGAGCGAAAAATTTAAAAATCTATAAAAATTTACACCGAGGCTGCGGGTTGGGCCTAACACCAACAAAAGAATAAAAATCATTTTTCAAAAAACCTAACTAAAAAATCCCCAAAATATTCCCAAGACATTTTTTAATTAAATCACCCCAACAGATTTTGAAAATAAATAGTAATAAACCAATCACTTTCCTTTTTCTTGCAGACCTACTTACCGACCAGCCAGCTCCACTGATCCTCGTGGGCGGTTTAAACAGGTTTTTTATAGTTACCTACGGGTCCCCGCTCAGCCAAAGATCGTGCCAGGGCGATCTGTGGACATTGCACGCCGGCGGTCCGCTCCCCAGTGGGATTTCAAAACCGCCGGCGGGCCTCAGGTAGGGAATTTTTCGCCGACCTGTTTCTCGCGAGAAACCGGGCAGCGATGGAATGCAAATTCTAGCCCATAGAGTACAGAAGCAAGAAGTTATACTAAACCTTTATATAGCACTGGCTAGGCCTCAACTGGACTATTGTGTCCAATTCTAGGTACCGCACTTTAGGAAGGGTGTGAAGGATTTAGAGAGGGTGCAGAGGATGGTAGCAGGGATGAGGGACTTCAGTTACATGGGGAGACTGGAGAAGCTGCGGTTGTTCTCCTTACAGCAGAGAAGGTTATGGGGAGGTTTAATAGAGGTGTGCAAAATTATGAGGGGTTTTGATAGAGTAAATAAAGAGAAATTGTTTCCAGTGGCAGGAGCTTTATTAACCAGAGGACACAGGTTTAAGATCATTGGCAACAAAGGGGCGACGAGGAAAACATTTTATGCAGCGAGTTGTGATCTGGAACGCGCTGCCTGAAAGGCGGTGGAAGCAGATTCAATAGTAACTTTAAAAAGGGAATTGGATAAATACTTGAAGGGTAGAAAATTGTCAGGCTATGGGGAAAGAGTATTACGGTGTTGGGGGATATGGGGCAAAGGCTTATGGAGTTAGGTCACAGATCAGCCATGAACAGGCTCGAGGGGCTCAATGGCCTACTCGTGCCCCCATATTCCTATAGAGGAGTGGGACTAATTGGAGAGCTGGTTCAAGGAGGCCGAATGGCCTCCTCCTCTGCTGTAAGATTCCATGATTCTGGAGCAGAGGAGAAAGTACTGGCGAAAAAAGGGGGCTCGGGAAATTGAGTGCAGTTATTTTAGTTTTTTAAATGTGACCTCTGCTGTTCTTCTCCCGCAGCGTTCCAATTACCTGCACAGAGAGGCCCTGCAGCTGGCACAGCTGTACCCGAACATCCGGATCACCCCCTGGCGCATGGTTACAATCTGGGGAGGGGCGAGCCTGCTGAAGATGTACCTGCACTGCATGAAGGATCTGCTGGAAATGACTGACTGGCAGTGGGACTATTTCATCAACCTGAGTGCCACTGACTACCCCACCAGGTCAGTGCCTTTGACTAACGGGGAGGTGAGAGGAGCGAGCTCCCGATTGGAGCCATGGAGGGTAATACTGGTGCCACATTGAGAAAAGCTGCAGTTTTGGGTGATAATTAGCTCTGCCCTCCCACCCACACCTCCCCTGAACTTTCGGGGTACAGTGCCACACATGCCTAATACCTTTC
The DNA here is from genome assembly GCF_044704955.1 of Pristiophorus japonicus. Taxonomy (NCBI): domain Eukaryota; kingdom Metazoa; phylum Chordata; class Chondrichthyes; family Pristiophoridae; genus Pristiophorus; species Pristiophorus japonicus. The sequence goes on along the minus strand of NC_091992.1, from coordinate 71,883,271 downwards.
GACCCATCACCCCCAAGTGGCCAATTTTTCATAACGTGAGTGCAGGCAGCAAACGTCAGCAAGTTCTCTGACAGTCGGGAGCGTATTGTGCCCTTGCACAATGTCAGTGAGAGCCATTGGATAGCGGGCAGGAGGAACCCTGCCGGATATTTTGTCCTCCCTCCTTAACCAGGGTCAGTTGTTGGCTCCCTCTCCCACGGTTGCCCGGGCAGGGATTAACCTACCCAGCACACAGCTGGAATCGGGCCCGGCACTTCCTGGTGTAGTGCAGGGAGCGGCCTTTACCCATCAGGCTGTTGGGGAAGTTGCCGACCTTAAATATGTTCCCTTTACCCCCCCCCACCCTGAGAACCCGCCACCCCCCCCCCCCACCCCACCATCATCATAGGCAGTCCCTCGGAATCGAGGAAGACTTGCTTCCACTCTAAAAGTGAGTTCTCAGGTGACTGAACAGTCCAATACGGGAATTATAGTCTCTGTCACAGGTGGGACAGACAGTGGTTGAGGGAAGAGGTGAGTGGGACTGGTTTGCCGCACGCTCCTTCCGCTGCCTGCGCTTATTTTCTGCATGCTCTCGGCAACGAGACTCGAGGTGCTCAGCACCCCCCACCCCACCCTTCTCAGCTGCATGACTTCCATCTAGGAGTCTAGCCAAGAACGGCCACAAGCTGGAAAATGGAGAGAGAGTGCAAGCACAAGGATGGCCAGATAATAAACATCCGCGGAGAGACCCGCGAGCATTTGCCTGTCTGTTGGCACAATGCCAGTTGGCTTTGATCCCATTTTGTTCAATCCTTCCTGAACTAATTAACAGCTAGCCGAGGTGTTAATGGATTATCCAGCTTCAGGTGCATCAGCACGTAATCCACACACAGCAGCTAATCGTGTAAGAATGGTTTCCTGACTTCACTTTGAGAATTGGGACATTGCTAAAACATTGATTTATTTTGCCAATTATCTCCCTTCGTTCCTGGAAGGGAGTCTTGTCTCCAGTACTTCATTCTCACAGCCACTCTTCATGTGACAGCTCAGCTCTAAATGCCAGTACATTGCAACCACATCCAACCCTCTCCTCTCCGACACCGACACACAGCTCGCAGCAGGGCTCACTGGGCAGTGATCAGGACTGGGAACGTTGGCTGATACTTTCACCCAACCACAGCCCTGACTAACTTCACACAGACTGCAAGTATTTATATAAAGTAATCAGAACTGCTCAGGAGAGATTAGGGCAACAGAGAGCAGGGTGATTGAATGTTTCCCATATCGGGCTGCTGTTGGTGGACTTGAATTAAGTTGTTTGGCTTGTCTGAAGCCTGCTGTCCCCAACACGTTATCACACCACATAATTCCCCTCGGGTCCCAGTACAGAGCTGTAAACATTGGACAAACCATGGGTGGCAGATCTGCAGTCATGACAAGATATTTGGGGCATCGAATGGCGTATGGGGAAAAATTGACTACCCTGGGTCTTTTCTCTCTTGGAAAAAGATTGAGAGCGGATTTATACAAGTGTTTACAATTATGAAAGGCTTGGGCAAATTGGATCCAAGTGAGCTTTTCTGCAGTGTACAGAATTTAAACACAAGGGGTAGAAATTGCCCCGCCCAAAACACCACATCAGTGGTTTTTACTGCAGCTGCGGTAGAGGTCGCCTCTTGAGCGAAATTCTGCCCTTTGTTGTTTTATTTTTTATTTGGATCTCGAAGTCCCTCTTAATGGGGGCGGTGAGTACACGGGGGGCGGAGACGGGGCGGTGAATACACGGGGGGCGGAGACGGGGCTGTGAGTACATGAGGGGCGGAGATGGGGTGGTGAGTACACGGGGGGGCGGAGATGGGGCGGTGAGTACACGGGGGGCGGAGATGGGGTGGTGAGTACACGGGGGGCGGAGATGGGGTGGTGAGTACACGGGGGGGCGGAGATGGGGCGGTGAGTACACGGGGGGCGGAGATGGGGTGGTGAGTACACGGGGGGCGGAGATGGGGTGGTGAGTACACGGGGGGCGGAGATGGGGTGGTGAGTACACGGGGGGGCGGAGATGGGGCGGTGAGTACACGGGGGGCGGAGATGGGGTGGTGAGTACACGGGGGGCGGAGATGGGGTGGTGAGTACACGGGGGGCGGAGATGGGGTGGTGAGTACACGGGGGGCGGAGATGGGGTGGTGAGTACACGGGGGGCGGAGATGGGGTGGTGAGTACACGGGGGGCGGAGATGGGGTGGTGAGTACACGGGGGGCGGAGATGGGGTGGTGAGTACACGGGGGGCGGAGATGGGGTGGTGAGTACACGGGGGGGGGGGCGGAGATGGGGTGGTGAGTACACGGGGAGGTGGTGAGTACACGAGGGGCGGCGATGGGGTGGTGAGTACACGGGGGGCGGAGATGGAATGGTGAGTACACGGGGGGGGGGGCGGAGATGGGGTGGTGAGTACACGGGGAGGTGGTGAGTACACGAGGGGCGGCGATGGGGTGGTGAGTACACGGGGGGCGGAGATGGAATGGTGAGTACACGGGGGGGGGGGGCGGAGATGGGGTGGTGAGTACACGGGGAGGTGGTGAGTACACGGGGGGCGGAGATGGGGTGGTGAATACACGGGGGGGCGGAGATGGGGTGGTGAGTACACGGGGGGCGGAGATGGGGTGGTGAGTACACGGGGGGCGGAGATGGGGTAGTGAGTACACGGGGGGGGCGGTGAGTACACGAGGGGCGGAGACGGGATGGTGAGTACACGAGGGGCGGAGACAGGGCGGTGAGTACACGGGGGGCGGAGACGGGGTGGTGAGTACACGAGGGGCGGATACGGGGCAGTGAGAACACAAGGGGCGGAGACAGGGCAGTGAGTACATGGGGGGGGCGGTGAGTACACGAGGGGCGGAGACAGGGCAGTGAGTACATGGGGAGCGGAGACAGGGTGGTGAGTACATGAGAGGGATGGAGACGGGGCAGTGAGTACGTGAGAGGGATGGAGACGGGGCAGTGAGTACACGAGGGGCGGAGACGGGGCAGTGAGTACATGAGAGGGGTTCGATGTAACCCTATTCATAGGAATTGCTGAATACCCTTGGATCCATTGTGTGCTAACTGCTCCATTCACAAATATGAATAAAAGTTTGGTATCAAACTCTGAACAGCAGCAAGCCATTTGGGCTCATTTTCTCCATTCCCTTCCATTTTTCTGCCATTCATCTCCCCAGCCATGATCTTATTAAATGGCGGAGCAGGCTCAAGGGGCCAAATGGCCTACTCCTGCTCCTATTTTTTATGTTCTTATGTTCCCCTACTTTCTCTTTTTCCTTCCCCTCCCCTCCCTTTATCTCTCCCCACCCTGCACCTCCCTTTTTCTTTCTTTTGTTCTCCTCTCTTCCAATTCCTCCCGACAGCCATGCCCTCCCTCTCTCCTCGGTCAGGCAGAATCAGCATGGATTTATGAAGGGGAAGTCATGTTTGACAAATTTGCTGGAATTCTTTGAGGATGTAATGAACAGGATGGATAAAGGGGAACCAGTGGATGTGGTATATTTGGACTTCCAGAAGGCATTTGACAAGGTGCCACATAAAAGGTTACTGCACAAGTTAAAAGTTCACGGGGTTGGGGGTAATATATTAGCATGGATAGAGGATTGGCTAACTAACAAAAAACAGAGAGTCGGGATAAATGGTTCATTCTCTGGTTGGCAACCAGTAACTAGTGGGGTGCCGCAGGGATCAGTGCTGGGATCCCAACTATTTACAATCTATATTAAAGACTTGGAAGAAGGGACTGAGTGTAATGTAGCCAAGTTTGCTGACGATACAAGGATGGGAGGAAAAGCAATGTGTGAGGAGGACACAAAAAATCTGCAATAAGACATAGACAGGCTAAGTGAGTGGGATAAAATTTGACAGGTGGAGTATAGTTGGAAAGTGTGAGGTCAAGCACTTTGGCAGAAAAAAATCAAAGAGCAAGTTATTATTTAAATGAAGAAAGATTGCAAAATGCTGCAGTACAGCGGGACCTGGGGGTACTTGTGCATGAAACACAAAAGGATAGTATGCAGGTACAGCAAGTGATCAGGAAGGCCAATGGTATCTTGGCTTTTATTGCAGAGGGGATGGAGTATAAAAGCAGGGAAGTCTTACTACAACTATATAAGGTATTGGTGAGGCCACACCTGGAATACTGCATGCAGTTTTGGTTTCCATATTTATGAAAGGATATACTTGCTTTGGAGGCAGTTCAGAGAAGGTTCACTAGGTTGATTCTGGAGATGAGGGGGTTGACATGAGGAAAGGTTGAGAAGGTTGGGCCTCTACTCATTGGAGTTCAGAAGAATGAGAGGTGATCTTATCGAAATGTATAAGATTATGAGGAGGTTTGACGGTGTGGATGCAGAGAGGATGTTTCCACTGATGGGGGAGACTAGAACTAGGGGGCATAATCTTAGAATCAGGGGCCGCCCATTTAAAACTGAGATGAGGAGAAATTTATTCTCTCAGAGGGTTGTAAATCTGTGGAATTTGCTGCCTCAGAGAGATGTGGAAGCCGGGACATTGAATAAATTTAAGACAGAAATAGACAGTTTCTTAAACGATAAGGGAATAAGAGGTTACAGGGAGCGGGTGGGGAAGTGGAGCAGCGTCCATGATTGGATCAGCCATGATCTTATTGAATGGCGGAGCAGGCTCGAGGGGCCATATGGCCTACTCCTGCTCCTATTTCTTATGTTTCCTCCCATCTCCCTTCCGTTCCCTTTCACTCCTCTCCACACCACTTCCCACCTCCTCTCCCCTTCTAACCCATGCTGTATCTGGCTGGCATCCACCAAGTACCTCGCACAAGTGGCCATACTTTGTGTATTAGCCAAGACAGTGAGTATCTGCAGGCTATTCGACAACAGAAAGCGTCACGAATGAACCTGATCCTGCCTTTCCCAGTCGGGGTCAGTGGGTGGTGATCGGGAGTGGGAACCCTGGCTGGTGTTTCATTTCCTGAACCCAGGGGTACTGAGGCCCACTACTGCCCCAGCTGGGTTCTGCAGACCAAACATTCGTCCGATCACCAGGCTCCTTTAAGAATTAATTCTCACTATTTTCACTGCCTCCTTTGGTTATTTCTGTTGAGTGAGTCACAACAGTGACTGGATTTCAAACGTGATTCATTGGATTTTAAACCCTTTGCCACATCCTGCGGAAGTGATGAGGCCAAATAAAAGCAAGTTCCTTCTTTATTTCTTAATTCATCACTAAATTGGCATTCTGACTGGTGTAAGGACTGGGAAACATCACGTCTACACTGGAGGGGCACTTCTCAGATTGGGACTGAGGTTAATTGTTGGGACAGTGTAGAGGGAGCTTTACTCTGTATCTAACCCATGCTGTACCTGTCCTGGGAGTGTTTGATGGGACAGTGTAGAGGGAGCTTTACTCTGTATCTAACCCGTGCTGTACCTGCCCTGGGAGTGTTTGATGGGACAGTGTAGAGGGAGCTTTACTCTGTATCTAACCCATGCTGTACCTGTCCTGGGAGTGTTTGATGGGACAGTGTAGAGGGAGCTTTACTCTGTATCTAACCCATGCTGTACCTGTCCTGGGAGTGTTTGATGGGACAGTGTAGAGGGAGCTTTACTCTGTATCTAACCTGTGCTGTTCCTGCCCTGGGAGTGTTTGATTCTAATCAAAATGGAAAATGTTCCATTCACCAATATTAACAGGAAAAGGAAAATACTGCGGATGCTCAAAGTCTGAAATAAAATAGAAAATGCTGTAAACACTCAGCAGCTCTGGAGGGAGAAACATTCTTCATCTTGACCAGCACAAAATTGATGCAGAACATAACCTGTGTGAACAGTAAAGTTAGGAAGTAAAAGATTAAAAGCTGTTGTTTAGATTGTTAACTCTTTGAATCCACAGGACTAACGATGAGCTGGTGGGATTCCTCTCCAGGTACAGAGAGAAGAACTTCCTGAAATCTCATGGCCGGGATAATGCCAGGTAGGTGCTGAGACCTGGCCCAGGGTTGAAGTTGTGATGGACCTGGGGCAGTGTGGGGCTCACTGACCTCAGCTTGGCCTGTAGTGGGAACGCTCCCGTTGTCTCAGAAACTGTGGTATTGCAGGGTCAAAGGTTTCAATTATTAAGAAACCAAATAAAAAGCCAAGGCCCAATGTTGCACATTGGAAGAATAAACTGGGTGTTGTACGTGCTCTGTGAGAGGTGAATCACAGAATAGTACAGCACAGTAGGAGGCCATTCGGCCTATCGAATCTGCGCAGCTCTCTTTCAAAGAGCAATCTGGTCAGTCCCATATCCCTGTAATTGTTTCTCCTTCAAGTATCCAATTCCATTTTGAAGGCTACAATTGAATCTGTTTCCACCATCCTATCAGGCAGTGCATTCCAAATCCTAACCACTCGTTGCGTAAAAAGGTTTTCCTCATGTCGCCTCTGGTTCTTTTGCAAATCACCTTAAATCTGTGCCCTCTGATTACGGATCCTTCAGCCATTGGAAACAGTATCTCTTTATTTATTCTATCTGAACACTTCATTATTTTAAACACCTCTAACAAATCTCCTCGCAGACTTCTCAGCTCCAAAGACAACCATCCCAGCTTCTTCAGTCTATCCACATAACTGTATTCCCTCATCCCTGGAACCATTCTAGTAAATTGCTTCTATCCAGTCTTCACATCCTTCCCAAAGTGCGGTGCCCAGAATTGGACACAATACTCCAGCTGGGGCTGAACTAGTGTTTTATAAAAGTTCAGAATAACTTCCTGGCTTTCTTCACCGCCTGCTGTACCTACATGCCAACTTTCAATGACTGATGAACCATGACACCCAGGTCTCGTTGCAGCTCCCCTTTTACTAATCTGTCACCATTCAGATAATATTCTGCCTTCGTGTTTTTGCCACCAAAGTGGATAACCTCACATTTATCCACATTAACTGCAACTGCCATGCATTTACTCACTCGCCTAACCTGTCCAAGTCATCCTGCAGCCTCTTAGCATCCTCCTCACAGCTCACACTGCCACCCAGCTTAGTGTCATCTGCAAACTTGGAGATATTACACTCAATTCCTTCGTCTAAATCATTAATGTATATTGTAAATAGCTGGGGTCCCAGCACTGAGCCCTGCGGCACCCCACTAGTCACTGCCTGCCATTCTGAAAAGGACCCATTTATCCCGACTCTTTGCTTCCTGTCTGCCAACCAGTTCTCTGTCCACGTCAATACATTACCCCCAATACCATGTGCTTAAATTTTGCACACCAATCTCTTGTATGGGACCTTGTCAAAAGCCTTTTGAAAGTCCAAATACACCACATTCACTGGTTCTCTCTTGTCCACTCTACTAGTTACATCCTCAAAAAATTCTAGATTTGTCAAGCATGATTTCCCCTTTCATAAATCCACGCTGACTTGGACCGATCCTGTCACTGCTTTCCAAATGCGCTGCTATTACATCTTCAATAATTGATTCCAACATTTTCCCCACTACTGATGTCAGGCTAACCGGTCTATAATTCCCTGTTTTCTCTCTCCCTCCTTTTTTAAAAAGTGGGGTTACATTAGCTACCCTCCAATCCATAGGAACTGATCCAGAATCTATAGAATATTGGAAAATAACTACCAATGCATCCACTATTTCTTGGGCCACTTCCTTAAGTACTCTAGGATGCAGACAGTCAGGCTCTGGGGATTTATCAGTCTTCAATCCCGTTAATTTCCCTAACACAATTTCCTGACGAATAAGGATTTCCTTCAGTTCCTCCTTCTCGCTAGACCCGCGGTCCCCTAGTATTTCCGGAAGGTTATTTGGGTCTTCCTTAGTGAACACAGAACCAAAGTATTTGTTCAGTTGATCTGCTATTTCTTTGTTTCCTATTATAAATTCACCTGATTCTGACTGCAAGGGACCTACATTTGTCTTCACTAATCTTTTTCTCTTCACATATCTATAGAAGCTTTTGCAGTCAGTTTTTATGTTCCCTACAAGCTTACTCTCATACTCTATTTTCCCCCTCCTAATTAAACCCTTAGTCGTCAGGTTTGCTGCTTTTTCTGGCCAATTTATATGCCTCTTCCTTGGATTTAACACTTTCCCTAATTTCCCTTGTTAGCCACAGTTGAGCCACCTTCCCTTTTTTATTCTAACGCCACACAGGGATGTACAATTGTTGACGTTCATCCATGTGATCTTTAACTGTCTGCCATTGCCTATCCACCGTCAACCCTTTAAGTATCATTCGCCAGTCTATCCTAGCCATTTCATATCTCATACCATCGAAGTTACCTTTCTTTAAGTTTAGGACCCTAGTCTCTGAATTAACTGTGTCACTCTCCATCTTAATGAAGAATTCTACCATATTATGGTCACTCTTCCCCAAGGGGCCTCGCACAACAAGATTGCTAATTAATCCTCTCTCATTACAGAACACCCAGTCTGGGATGGCAAGCTCTCTAGTTGGTTCCTCAACATATTGGTGTAGAAAACCATCCCCTTGTACACTCCAGGAAATCTTCCTCCACCGTATTGCTACCAGTTTGGTTAGCCCAATCTATATGTAGATTAAAGTCACCCATGATAACGGCTGTACCTTTGTTGCACGCATCCCTAATTTCCTGTTTGATGCCATCCCCAACCTCACTACTACTGTTTGGTGGTCTGTACACAACTCCCACTAGCATTTTCTGCCCTTTTATGTTCCGCAGCTCTACCCATACAGATTCCACATCATCCAAGCTAATGTCCTTCCTTACCATTGCATTAATCTCCTTTTAACCAGCAACGCGATCCTACCTCCTTTTCCTTTCTGTCTATCCTTCCTGAATATTGAATACCACTGGATGTTGTGTTCCCAGCCTTGGTCACCCTGGAGCCATGTCTCCGTAATCCCAGTTACATCATATCCGTTAACAGCTGTCTGCGCAGTTAATTCATCCACCTTATTATGAATACTCCTCACATTGAGACACAGAGCCTTCAGGTTTGTTTTTTTAACACTCGTTGTCCTTTTAGAATTATGTTGTAATGTGGCCCTTTTTGATTTTTGCCATTAATTTCTTTGCCCTCCACTTTTGCTTATCTCCTTTCTATCTTTTGCTTCTGGCCCCATTTTACTTCCCTCTGTCTCCCTGCATAGACTCCCATCCCACTGCCATATTAGTTTAAATTAGTAGGACATTAGTTCCAGTCCTGCCCAGGTGCAGACCGTCCGGTTTGTACTGGTCCCACCTCTCCCAGAACCGGAAGAATAAAAATAAATTGACTCAAACGGGATCTTATAAAGGATTTTAAGTTAGGAAATAATAAAAAAAAGCTAAGATCCCAGCAATACATCGATGTTCTTCACACAGAGAGATCAGCGCTTGGAATGGGCTTTTGGACAGGGTGGTGAGCATTAAAGGGCCAATTGGATTCTGCGATCGGCTAGTGGTGTTTTCTAGAGAAGTGAACAGAGATGGACCGCCCTCATTCGTGTTTAACTTGTGATCCCTGTGAAAAGAGTGGGAGAAAAGATAAGGTACCCAGGACGTAGTGATTAGATGGTCAGTTGGTTTTAAAAGCCTGACAGTTGTTGGACGAAGGGAAGACCAAAGTAGGTGTAGTGGAGTATTTAAAATAAACACTCAACACCAGGTCTGGGTTCAAAGATTCAAGTAGTCTTTATTTGCACCGATGGGGAGACCGCCTGCTCTCTGTCTGTAGCCAGGCCTCTCCGATGATACAAAGTTCCCAGCAATTTTTTGAGGATGTTTCCAGTAGAGTGGACAAGGGAGAACCAGTTGATGTGGTATATTTGGACTTTCAGAAGGCTTTCGACAAGGTCCCACACAAGAGATTAATGTGCAAAGTTAAAGCACATGGGATTGGGGGTAGGGTGCAGACATGGATTGAGAACTGGTTGTCAGACAGGAAGCAAAGAGTAGGAGTAAATGGGTACTTTTCAGAATGGCAGGCAGTGACTAGTGGGGTACCGCAAGGTTCTGTGCTGGGGCCCCAGCTGTTTACATTGTACATTAATGATTTAGACGAGGGGATTAAATGTAGTATCTCCAAATTTGCGGATGACACTAAGTTGGGTGGCAGTGTGAGCTGCGAGGAGGGTGCTATGAGGCTGCAGAGTGACTTGGATAGGTTAGGTGAGTGGGCAAATGCATGGCAGATAGAAACATAGAAAATAGGTGCAGGAGCAGGCCATTCAGCCCTTCTAGCCTGCACCGCCATTCAATGAGTTCATGGCTGAACATGAAACTTCAGTACCCACTTCCTGCTTTCACGCCATACCCCTTGATCCCCCGAGTAGTAAGGACTTCATCTAACTCCCTTTTGAATATATTTAGTGAATTGGCCTCAACTACTTCCTGTGGTAGAGAATTCCACAGGTTCACCACTCTCTGGGTGAAGAAGTTTCTCCTTATCTCGGTCCTAAATGGCTTACCCCTTATCCTTAGACTGTGACCCCTAGTTCTGGACTTCCCCAACATTGGGAACATTCTTCCTGCATCCAACCTGTCCAAACCCGTCAGAATTTTAAACGTTTCTATGAGGTCCCCTCTCACTCTTCTGAACTCCAGTGAATACAAGCCCAGTTGATCCAGTCTTTCTTGATAGGTCAGTCCCACCATCCCGGGAATCAGTCTGGTGAATCTTCGCTGCACTCCCTCAATAGCAAGAATGTCCTTCCTCAAGTTAGGAGACCAAAACTGTACACAATACTCCAGGTGTGGCCTCACCAAGGCCCTGTACAACTGTAGCAACACCTCCCTGCCCCTGTACTCAAATCCCAACATGCCATTTGCTTTCTTAACCGCCTTCTGTACCTGCATGCCAACCTTCAATGACTGATGTACCATGACACCCAGGTCTCGTTGCACCTTCCCTTTTCCTAATCTGTCACCATTCAGATAATAGTCTGTCTCTCTGTTTTTACCACCAAAGTGGATAACCTCACATTTATCCACATTATACTTCATCTGCCACGCATTTGCCCACTCACCTAACCTATCCAAGTCACTCTGTAGCCTCATAGCATCCTCCTCGCAGCTCACACTGCCACCCAACTTAGTGTCATCCGCAAATTTGGAGATACTACATTTAATCCCCTCGTCTAAATCATTAATGTACAATGTAAACAGCTGGGGCCCCAGCACAGAACCCTGCGGTACCCCACTAGTCACTGCCTGCCATTCCGAAAAGTACCCATTTACTCCTACTCTTTGCTTCCTGTCACAACCAGTTCTCAATCCACGTCAGCACACTACCCCCAATCCCATGTGCTTTAACTTTGCACATTAATCTCCTGTGTGGGACCTTGTCGAAAGCCTTCTGAAAGTCCAAATATACCACATCAACTGGTACTCCTTTGTCCACTTTATTGGAAACATCCTCAAAAAATTCCAGAAGATTTGTCAAGCATGATCTCCCTTTCACAAATCCATGCTGACTTGGACCTATCATGTCACCATTTTCCAAATGCGCTGCTATGACATCCTTAATAATTGATTCCATCATTTTACCCACTACTGAGGTCAGGCTGACCGGTCTATAATTCCCTGCTTTCTCTCTCCCTCCTTTTTTAAAAAGTGGGGTTACATTGGCTACCCTCCACTCGATAGGAACTGATTCAGAGTCAATGGAATGTTGGAAAATGACTGTCAATGCATCCGCTATTTCCAAGGCCACCTCCTTAAGTACTCTGGGATGCAGTCCATCAGGCCCTGGGGATTTATCGGCCTTCAATCCCATCAATTTCCCCAACACAATTTCCCGACTAATAAAGATTTCCCTCAGTTCCTCCTCCTTAATAGACCCTCTGACCACTTTTATATCCGGAAGGTTGTTTGTGTCCTCCTTAGTGAATACTGAACCAAAGTATTTGTTCAATTGGTCTGCCATTTCTTTGTTCCCCGTTATGACTTCCCCTGATTCTGACTGCAGGGGACCTACGTTTGTCTTTACTAACCTTTTTCTCTTTACATAACTATAGAAACTTTTGCAATCCGCCTTAATGTTCCCTGCAAGCTTCTTCTCGTACTCCATTTTCCCTGCCCTAATCAAACCCTTTGTCCTCCTCTGCTGAGTTCTAAATTTCTCCCAGTCCCCAGGTTCGCTGCTATTTCTGGCCAATTTGTATGCCATTTCCTTGGCTTTAATACTATCCCTGATTTCCCTAGATAGCCACGGTTGAGCCACCTTCCCTTTTTTATTTTTACGCCAGACAGGAATGTACAATTGTTGTAATTCATCCATGCGGTCTCTAAATGTCTGCCATTGCCCATCCACAGTCAACCCCTTAAGTATCATTAGCCAATCTATCATAGCCAATTCATGCCTCATACCTTCAAAGTTACCCTTCTTTAAGTTCTGGACCATGGTCTCTGAATTAACTGTTTCATTCTCCATCCTAATGCAGAATTCCACCATATTATGGTCACTCTTCCCCAAGGGGCCTCGCACAATGAGATTGCTAATTAATCCTCTCTCATTACACAACACCCAGTCTAAGATGGCCTACCCCCTAGTTGGTTCCTCGACATATTGGTCTAGAAAACCATCCCTTATGCATTCCAGGAAATCCTCCTCCACCGTATTGCTTCCAGTTTGGCTAGCCCAATCTATGTGCATATTAAAGTCACCCATTATAACTGCTGCACCTTTATTGCATGCACTCCTAATTTCCTGTTTGATGCCCTCCCCAACATCACTACTACTGTTTGGAGGTCTGTACACAACTCCCACTAATGATTTTTGCCCTTTAGTGTTCTGCAGCTCTACCCATATAGATTCCACATCATCCAAGCTAATGTCTTTCCTAACTTTTGCATTAATCTCCTCTTTAACCAGCAATGCTACCCCACCTCCTTTTCCTTTTATTCTATCCTTCCTGAATGTTGAATACCCCTGGATGTCGAGTTCCCAGCCCTGATCATCCTGGAGCCACGTCTCCGTAATCCCAATCACATTATATTTGTTAACATCTATTTGCACAGTTAATTCATCCACCTTATTGCGGATACTCCTTGCATTAAGACACAAAGCCTTCAGGCTTGCTTTTTTAACACCCTTTGTCCTTGTAGAATTTTGCTGTACAGTGGCCCTTTTTGTTCTTTGCCTTGGGTTTCTCTGCCCTCCACTTTTCCTCATCTCCTTTCTGTCTTTTGATTTTGCCTCATTTTTGTCTCCCTCTGTCTCCCTGCATAGGTTCCCATCCCCCTGCAATATTAGTTTAACTCCTCCCCAACAGCACTAGCAAACACTCCCCCTAGGACATTGGTTCCGGACCTGCCCAGATGCAGACCGTCCGGTTTGTCCTGGTCCCACCTCCCCCAGAACCGGTTCCAATGCCCCAAGAATTTGAATCCCTCCCTGCTGCACCACTGCTCAAGCCATGTATTCATCTGCGCTATAATGATGAAGTATAATGTGGATAAATGTGAGGTTATCCACTTTGGTGGTAAAAACAGAGAGCCAGATTATTATCTGAATGGTGACAGATTAGGAAAAGGGGAGGCGCAACGAGACCTGGGTGTCATGGTACATCAGTCATTGAAGGTTGGCATGCAGGTACAGCAGGCGGTTAAGAAAGCAAATGGCATGTTGGCCTTCATAGCGAGGGGATTTGAGTAAAGGGGCAGGGAGGTCTTACTGCAGTTGTACAGGGCCTTGGTGAGGCCACACCTGGAGTATTGTGTACAGTTTTGGTCTCCTAACTTGAGGAAGGACATTCTTGCTATTGAGGGAGTGCAGCGAAGGTTCACCAGACTGATTCCCGGGATGGCGGGACTGACCTATCAAGAAAGACTGGATCAACTGGGCTTGTATTCACTGGAGTTCAGAAGAATGAGAGGGGACCTCATAGAAACGTTTAAAATTCTGATGGGTTCAGACAGGTTAGATGCAGGAAGGATGTTCCCAATGTTGGGGAAGTCCAGAACCAGGGGTCACAGTCTAAGGATAAGGGGTAAGCCATTTAGGACCGAGATGAGGAGAAACTTCTTCACCCAGAGAGTGGTGAACCTGTGGAATTCTCTACCACAGAAAGTTGTTGAGGCCAATTCACTAAATATATTCAAAAAGGAGTTAGATATAGTCCTTACTACTAGGGGGATCAAGGGGTATGGCAAGAAAGCAGGAATGGGGTACTGAAGTTGCATGTTCAGCCATGAACTCATTGAATGGCGGTGCAGGCTAGAAGGGCCGAATGGCCTACTCCTGCACCTATTTTCTATGTTTCTATGCAATTTTTTGTACGCTTAATGATGCATGTCAGCCTCGTGCACAATCCCCTACACCATTTAATTGGCCCAAAGCCTGCGTGCACAATTGCTGATTGACTAATTCCCTTTGACGCCACACAATCATTGGCCTATGTCTCATATTTCTCCAACGTGTTACCTCTGACACCTTGCTCTGTTTATCTGCCTCTCTGGGCCTTCTGTGGTTCAACAGTTTGGCAGCAGTCAATCATTCTGACATGTTTTTCCTGGCGTTATCTCTTCTGCCCGTTACACAACTTAGAAAGCTGACCACTACAAAATCCTATTGGCTCTTTTTAGTCCCGTGACCCATTTTTAACCCTTTAATTATAGCAGAGCTCGAAAGCCCCACTTCAGTAGGTCAGGAGTGAGACAGCCTGAGGTCTGGAGTCGCGGGGTCGGGGGTCGCAGTGTGAGGGGTTGGGGTCGCAGTGTGTGATGTCGGGGTCAGACATCTGAGGTCGGGGGTCGCAGTGTGGGGGGTCGCAGTGTTAGGGGTCAGGGTCGCAGTTTGTGAGGTCGGGGGTTGGACGCTCTGAGGTCGGGGATCGCAGTGCCTGAGGTCAGGGGTGCAGTGTGAGGGGTCGTGGTTGCAGTGTGAGGTCAGGGGTCAGATGGTCTGAGGTCGAAGTTTGCAGTGCCGGAGGTCGGATGTTCGGAGGTCGCAATGTCTGAGGTCAGGGGTCGCAGTGTCTGAGGTCAGAGTTGGTCGGGGGTCGCAGTGTCAGAGGTCGCGGTGTCTAAGATCGGGGGTCACAGTGTCGGGGGTCGGAGTATCTGAGATTGGAGTTGGATGGTCTGAGATCAGGTTGGATGGTCTGAGGTCGGGGGTCGCGGTGTCTGAGGTCAGGGGTCGCAGTGTCTGAGATCGGAGTTGGTCGGGGGTCGCGGTGTCTAAGGTCGGGGGTCACAGTGTCTGAGGTCGGGGTCTCAGTGTCGGAGGTCGCGGTGTCTGGGGTCGGAGTGTCTGAGATTGGGGTTGGGTGGTCTGAGATCAGGGTTGGACGGTCTGAGGTCGGGGTTGGACGGTCTGAGGTCGGGGTTGGACGGTCTGAGGTCGGGGGTCGCGGTGTCTGAGATCGGGGGTCGCGGTGTCCGAGGTCAGGAATCACTGAGAACCCGAGAATCAGTTTGAAAGCCCTTGAATTGAGGTTGCCATTGTTTAACAGCCCATAGCAGTAGTGGAATGTAGCGACTTTACAACCTGTTCTAACTGAGATGAAACCGGTAAATGACTTCAAGTTGGACATCTAGTAACAGACCAGTTGATGGAGTCTGGAACTTTCGTGCTCTGTGCACCAGGCAATGCATTTGCTGACTGGGGTACAATGGTGGGGGCACTATAACTGGCTTCACATACCTGGGTAAGTGAGGGGACAAATCACTCGATACCAATCCTGATCTTACTCACTGACACGCTGCAAAAGTGGATGTTGGGTGAGAAGAAGACCCCCAAGACTGAATAGCCCACTGACACTGGTTTTGGAATGTTTAATTTGGAGAGGACAGCTGGTGTTTGTAGAACAAGCAGCCCTGTGGTGATGGCACTGGGCTGGTAACCCAAATCCCACCGTGACCAGTGGTGAAATTAAATTCAATAAATCTGGTACTTTTATTTGGTGTAAAAATCCAACTGATACCATTCAGGAAAGGGAAGCTGCCATACGGTCTTAGCTTACCCGGTCTCTCCTGCACGTGACTGCAGTCCCACACTGTGTGAGTGGCTCTTGATGCCCTGAGGGCAGCAAAGGCTGCATTCCCATCTCAAGAACAAATGATAAAACACAAGTCACCATTTTCAGAAGAAGGTGGTTAGAGAAGACAGTTGGGAGCGGAGAGGAAGAGGAAGAGAAATGCCTGGAACAGAAATGAGAACAGAAACTGCACAGTTCCCTCTGGGGTTTTATGACCGTGCCACTTTCCGCAACTCATTCTGAAAAGCCGAGAGGTGTCGTTGTGGGCTGAAAATGCTTCTTGACACAGGGAAAACTGGGGGCTGTCAGGCGCAGTTTGTGTCAGAGCAGTGGGGGCCCTGTGGAGCGCTCCCAACACCTCCGAGACAGTGGAGCTGGCTGCTATTTGTCACTGCGCGTTTAGTAACTGGAGCAAGAGATACGAAGGAAATCGTCGGGAGGATTAATGTATTACTGCCTGTGTCAGCATAATAATGCGTGCTGCTTTGTGACAACACATAAAGGAACAACAGTTACTGCGGTGATGACATGGGATTGTTTGAAAAACAGCAGAGTGGTGTTTGGAACCCTGGCTTAAGTTCTTTCCCTTGCTCTCTCGAGAGCACGGACTTTTGCTGCAGTGCAGTTCAGCAGATGCCGGCACACCTTTACCTAAGTAGCTGATGTTCCCACTGAGTCTGGATAGTGAATCGCAGCAGGCTATTTCACTGTAAAGGGCACCACACCTGAGCCCAATTCAGTCCTCCTCTCATGTCTGCATGTGCAACAGGAGTATGCACAGGCCGATTGCTGGCCTCATCTGAGGCAGCTGATCTCAACTGGGCAAGCGGGAGAGCTGCTACAATTTGGGCTAGCGACAGGGGGATCAAGCAGGGGACCCCTTCCTAATAGCTACCTGCTATAAAGTGTTTGTGAATGGATGCTGGGTGACAGCAGGATTGAGCTGGGTGATGATGCCCCCATGATCAAATAGCCCGCCGACACTCATTTGCCTGAGTTCACACATGAACGGTGGCCAAATGGTGAGGTACCAGAAGGCGACCAACATCCCTGGAACTGTGCCCCAGGAAGAGTCTGACATCAGGAGAGGACTGGGGTGATAAACTAGGCAAAAAAACTCAGTTAGTTCTGCCAGTCAACCCTAGAAACAGCTGAAAGCAAGACACAGACAAATCTCATTGCTGTCAGATTTCCGAGATGTAAGTGATACGTGCCCCGATAAAGGCTGCAGCTTCAAAACCAATCAATAATGAATCTGCCCAGTATCTTCCTTGTGTTGCAGTTTCATCGACCCTGTTCCCAGCTCCCAGCCTGTTTATTCTCCCAGGACTGTTTATCTGTACACTCAGCCCTCTGGGAAGGCAAGCAGATAATGAACCCCTCCACCCATGCCCAGCACGCAGTTACTGACTGGGAAGCTCCCTTCAGGCAGCCCTGGTGAGCAGTGTTCACTCAGAGTGCTCTGTTACATTGACCCAGAGTCTGCTGGAGCGGGTCACTGTTAGACATTTTCCCACGCCCCTCAACTGAAAAAAAGTTTGTGCCATAAATTGCTGGAAGTGCGAGCTGATAGCGCATCGTGGGCATCTGGGACCTGTGTGAACGGTGGGACCAACAATCTGTCTCTGTAACTAATGAGATTTAAGGACAGAGAAAGAAGCAGAGGAACGATGGAGAAGGAAATAGAGGTGTAGAAAGAGAAAGAAAGAGAAATTGGATTAAGAGAGACAAAAGCGACAGAATGGATAAGTAAGAGAAATTTTAAAATAAAAATGTTAATTTTAAAAGCCTCGAAGAACAATATACTACCTGCAGGCAAGTGACTCCACCGTTTTAATTGATCCCTTTCTGGGCCAGAAGGGTTGAGTGGTATTGCAAGAACATAAATCTCCTCATGAAAGGGATCCTCACACTGAACTACCAGCCCTAAATTCCTGCGGCAAGTTTCATTTGTTTTAACAGCACAAATGCAGCAATGTTTTGAAAGTGGTGAGGAGGTTGGTGGCGAGATCCTGTTTCCGCGTGGCTGGCGACGGAGCGACTTGTGGCGATATCGCCTCCTCACCGCAGATTGCTGGGTTATTTACACACTCATAACGGCGAGGGCCATTAAAGGCGCCGTTATTATCCCAGCAAATTCTAGGCCATTATCTTTTCCATTAGTCTGGATGATGCTGCTAAAATTCAGCAGTTTTTTCTGCTCAGTGTGCGGGAAGGAAGATGTACAAAATGTGATATAAATGGTTGAGGAACACGATGCTCACTATGGAGAGTAAGTATAAGCAAAAGGAAGATAGATCCAAGAGTAAACTAAGTGAAGGGCCTCCAGACTGTAAGAAAAGATCAATTAAATTGGGAATCAAACAATAATATACAAAACCCACAGTGAATAAGAAGGGAGGAACTCGGATAAGCTTAGAGATATTAGAGGTAGAGGGGAGGCTGGAGACGAGGAGTTGATCAGGTTGATACGTACTAAATACTGTCAGTATCAGACAGCAGAATGTACTGATCAGACCTCACCTCGTACTCTGGTACTGCTCGCCACAACACAAAGAAAATGCAGACGCACTGAACAATGTGAGCAAACAGGAGAAGCACTGATCCCGAGCTTGCAAGGCATGTGTTATGGTGACAGATCGAGAAACACAAGCTGTGCAACCTGCAAATGGTGGCGACAACTGCATCAAGGAATCTAAAATATTGAGCAGTTTAGATCAGGGAGAGCCACAGCATTACTTCACAGTCAGTTAGGGGAGTAGGGGCAGATGCATAAAGCTAAATTGGTAAACATTACATTTAAAGTATGTTCAGAATAACTTTACTGAAAATGTGTTAAATGGAATAAATGGCCCATGACGCTAGTGGAGGCCAAAAGATTGTGGCCGTTCAAGATACAGTTGGATGCAATGGTACAAAGAGAATTAGCTTCGATGGGAGGGTTAGGATACTAGAGTGCTGGGCTTCAATGGAAAATTAAGGTATGAGAGCGATGGGTTGTGATGAGAGGGTTAGCGTTCTGGAGGAATGGGCTGAGATGGAAGAATTAGGATACTAGCGGTTTGGGTTGGGATGGGAGTATTAGGGTATAGAGGGATGGGCTGTGATGGGATATAGTTAGGGTACTGGGGGGATGGGCTGTGATTGGACAATTCGGATACGAGAGGTTTGGGCTGGGATGAGAGTATTAGGATACTGGAGGGATGGGCTATATTGGTAGGGCTAGGATACGAGAAGGATGGGCTGTGATGGGAGAGTTGGTGTATTGAGGGATGGGCTGTGATGGGAGAGTTGGTATTCTAGAGGGATGGGCTGTGATGGGAGAGTTGGTGTATTGAGGGATGGGCTGTGATGGGAGAGTTGGTGTATTGAGGGATGGGCTGTGATGGGAGAGTTGGTGTTCTAGAGGGATGGGCTGTGATGGGAGAGTTGGTGTATTGAGGGATGGGCTGTGATGGGAGAGTTGGTGTATTGAGGGATGGGCTGTGATGGGAGATATTGAGGGATGGACTGTGATGGGAGAGTTGGTGTATTGAGGGATGGGCTGTGATGGGAGAGTTGGTGTATTGAGGGATGGGCTGTGATGGGAGAGTTGGTGTTCCAGAGGGATGGGTGTGATGAGCTACTGTGGTATTTTCTCATCCTGACTTCCTTGTGTCAAGAGTCCTCAGTAGCTGTTCATCACTTGACAGTGAGTGTCAGTGGTGATCAGCCAGACCAGATCCTGCCCTTTCCACAAACACACCCTTTCCACACTGCATACAACCAGGAACACCAATGCTGGATGAGCACAGCTTGCTATGCAGGGTTGAGGGTATAAACCTGGGTCTCCCTGGTCTGCATGCAGCATTGTGCAGTTCATTTACCTGCTAAACCATAAGGGAGCATTTGTCAGTGATTTGTTCAGACTTCTGTTTACTACAGAAGATGCATTTATCTAAAACAAACATTAAACTCTCACCTCTGAGTCAGAAGATTGTTGGTTCAAGTTCTCAATCAAAAAATTTGAGCACATAATCCAGGCTGACGCTTCAGTGCAGTACTGATGTTAAACTAATATGGCAGGGGGCTGGGAACCTATGCAGGGAGACAGAGGGAAGTAAAATGGGGGCAGAAGCAAAAGATAGAAAGAAGAAAAGTAAAAGTGGAGGGCAGAGAAACCCAAGGTAAAAATCAAAAAGGGCCACATTACAGCAAAATTCTAAAGGGACAAAGTATGTGAAAAAGACAAGCCTGAAAGCTCTGTGCCTCATTGTGAGTAGTATTCATAATAAGGTGGACGAATTAACTGCGCAGACAGCAGTTAACGGATATGATGTAATTGGCATCACGGAGACATGGCTCCAGGGTGACCAAGGCTTGGAACTCAACATCCAGGGGTATTCAACATTCAGGAAGGATAGACAGAAAGAAAAAGGAGGTCGGGTAGCGTTGCTGGTTAAAGTGGAAATTAACGCAATAGTAAGGAAGGACATTAGCTTGGATGATGTGGAATCTGTAGGGGTAGAGCTGCGGAATACCAAAGGGAAGAAAACGCTAGTGGGAGTTGTGTACAGACCACCAAACAGTAGTAGTGAGGTTGGGGACAGCATCAAACAAGAAATTAGGGATACGTGCAATAAAGGTACAGCAGTTATCATGGGCAACTTTAATCTACATATAGATTGGGCTAACCAAACTGGTAGCAATACGGTGGAGGAGGATTTCCTGGAATTTAATAGGGATGGTTTTCTAGACCAATATGTCGAGGAACCAACTAGAGGGCTGGCCATCCTAGACTGGGTGATGTGTAATGAGAAAGGACTAATTAGCAATCTTGTTGTGCGAGGCCCCTTGGGGAAGAGTGACCATAACATGGTAGAATTCTTTATTAAGATGGAGAGTGACAGTGTTAATTCAGAGACTAGGAAAGGTAACTTCGATGGTATGAGACGTGAATTGGCTAGAATAGACTGGCGAATGATAACTTAAAGGATTGATGGTGGATAGGCAATGGCAGACGTTTAAAGAGCACATGGATGAACTTCCAACAATTGTACATCCCTGTCTGGAGTAAAAATAAAACGGGGAAGGTGGCTCAACCGTGGCTAACAAGGGAAATTAGAGATAGTGTTAAATCCAAGGAAGAGGCATATAAATTGGCCAGAAAAAGCAGCAAACCTGAGGACTGGGAGAAATTTAGAATCCAGCAGAGGAGGACAAAGTGTTTAATTAGGAGGGTGAAAATAGAGTATGAGAGGAAGCTTGCTGGGAACATAAAAACTGACTGCAAAAGCTTCTATAGATGTGAAGAAAAAGAGATTACTGAAGACAAACGTAGGTCCCTTGCAGTCAGAATCAGGTGAATTTATAATGGGGAAGAGAGAAATGGCAGACCAATTGAACAAATAGTTTGGTTCTGTCTTCACGAAGGAAGACACGAATAACCTTCCAGAAATACTAGGGGACAGAGGATCTAGCGAGAAGGAAGAACTGAAGGAAATCCTTATTAGTCAGGAAATTGTGTTAGAGAAATTGATGGGATTGAAGGCCGATAAATCCCTAGGTCCTGATAATCTGCATCCCAGAGTACTTAAGGAAGTGGCCCTAGAAATAGTGGATGCATTGCTGATCATTTTCCAACAGTCTATCGACTCTGGATCAGTTCCCATTGACTGGAGGGTAGCTAATGTAACACCACTTTCTAAAAAAAGAGGGAGAGAGAAAACAGGGAATTATAGACCGGTTAGCCTGACATCAGTAGTGGGGAAAATGTTGGAATCAATTACTGAAGTTGTAATAGCAGCGCATTTGGAAAGCAGTGACAGGATCGTTCCAAGTCAGCGTGGATTTATGAAAGAGAAATCATGCTTGACAAATCTTCTAAAAATTTTTGAGGATGTAACTAGTAGAGTGGACAAGGGAGAACCAGTGGATGTGGTTTATTTGGACTTTCAAAAAGCTTTTGACAAGGTCCCACACAAGAGATTGTTGTGCAAAATTAAAGCACATGGTATTGGGGGTAATATATTGACATGAATAGAGAACTGGTTGGCACACAGGAATCAAGAGAGTCGGGATAAACGGGTCCTTTTCAGACTAGTGGGGTGCCGCAGGGCTCAGTGCTGGGACCCCAGCTATTTACAATATACATCAGTGATTTAGATGAAGGAATTGAGTGTAATATCTCCAAGTTTGCAGATGACACTAAGCTGGATGGCTGTGTGAACTGTGAGGAGGATGTTAAGAGGCTGCAGAGTGACTTGGACAGGTTAGGTGAGTGGACAAATGCATGGCAGATGCAGTATAATGTGGATAAAAGTGAGGTTATTCACTTTGGTGGCAAAAACGTGAAGGCAGAATATTATCTGAATGGCGGCAGATTAGGAAAAGGGGAGGTGCAACGAGACCTGGGTGTCATGGTACATCGGTCATTGAAAGTTGGCATGCAGGTACAGCAGGCGGTGAAGAAGGCAAATGGCATGTTGGCCTTCATAGCTAGGGGATTTGAGTATAGGATCAGGGAGGTCTTACTGCAGTTGTGCAGGGCCTTGGTGAGGCCTCCCCTGGAATATTGTGTTCAGTTTTGGTCTCCTAATCTGAGGAAGGACTTTCTTGCTATTGAGGGAGTGCAACGAAGGTTCATCAGACTGATTCCCGGGATGGCCGGACTTACATATGAGGAGAGACTGAATCGACTGGGCCTTTATACACTGGAGTTTCGAAGGATGAGAGGGGATCTCATAGAAACATATAAAATTCTGATGGGTCTGGACAGGTTAGATGCAGGAAGAATGTTCCCGATGTTGGGGAAGTCCAGAACCAGGGGACATAGTCTAAGGATAAAGGGTAAGCCATTTAGGACCGAGATGAGGAGAAACTTCTTCACTCAGAGAGTTGTTAACCTGTGGAATTCTCTACCACAGATAGTTGTTGATGCCAAGATGGGTTAGATGGCTAAAGGGATCAAGGGGTATGGAGAGAAAGCAGGAAAGGGGTACTGAGGTGAATGATCAGCCATGATCTTATTGAAAGGTGGTGCAGGCTCGAAGGGCCGATGGCCTACTCCTGCACCTATTTGCTATGTTTCTATGTGCAGAGTTAAATGTGCTGTTTTTTGGAGGAGACATTACACCCAGCCTGCCCCTCAGGTGAATGTAAAAGGTCCCATGGCACTATTCGAAGAGCAGGGGAATTCTCCCCAGTGTCTTGGCCAATATTTATCTCTCAATCTCCATCTCTAAAACTGATAATCTGATCATTTCTCTCGTTGCTGTTTATGGGAGCATGCTGTGCGCAAATTGACTGCCACAGTTATTACATTACAACAGTGACAATGCTTCAGAAGTATTTCACTGGCTGTAAAGTGCTTTGGCACGTCCTAAGGTCAAGAAAGGCGTTATAGAAATGCAAGTTCTTTCTTATTCCTGTTATTTACAGATTCATCAAGAAGCAGGGGTTGGACCGACTCTTCCACGAATGTGACAACCACATGTGGCGCCTTGGAGACAGGCAGATCCCAGAAGGCATTATGGTGGATGGCGGTTCTGACTGGTTCGCTCTGACCCACAAGTTTGTTGATTATGTGGTGCACACGCAGGATGAGCTGGTCACTCAGCTGAAGCAGTTCTACTGGTACACACTGCTCCCAGCGGAGGTGAGAGCCGGCAGATGCACTGACACTTTCTTTTCAAATACCTTCTGTTCTGTGCCCATCAAAATGGCCAACTGTAGCGCTGGGGAATGGAACACTTTCCATTTCAGGCACACAGTGTCCGCATCAAACACTCCCAGGGCAGGCACAGCATGGGGTTAGATACAGAGTAAAGCTCCCTCTACACTGTCCCATCAAACACTCCCAGGACAGGTACAGCACGGGTTAGATACAGAGTAAAGCTCCCTCTACACTGTCCCATCAAACACTCCCAGGGCAGGTACAGCACGGGTTAGATACAGAGTAAAGCTCCCTCTACACTGTCCCATCAAACGCTCCCAGGGCAGGTACAGCACAGGTTAGATACAGCATTTAAAAAAGCAGGAAACTATAGACCAGTTAGCCTAACATCTGTCGTAGGGAAAATGCTGAAGTCCATTATTAAGGAAGCAGTAGCGGGACATTTGGAAAAGCATGATTCAATGAACCAGAGTCAACATGGTTTTATGAAAGGGAAATAGTGTTTTACAAATTTGCTGGAGTTCTTTAAGGATGTTACAAGCAGGGTGGATAAGGGGGAACCAGTGGATGTGGTGTATTTGGATTTCCAGAAGGCATTCGATAAGGTGCCACATAAAAGGTTACTGCACAAGATAAAAGCTCATGACATTGAGGGTAATATATTAGCATGGATAGAGGATTGGCTAACTAACAGAAAACAGAGAGTCGGGATAAATGGATCATTTTCCAGTTGGCAAACAGTGACTAGTGGGGTGCCGCAGGGATCAGTGTTGGGGCCTCAACTATTTACAATCTATATTAATGACTTGGATGAAGGGACCGAGTGTAATGTAGCCAAGTTTGCTGATGATACAAGGATGGGTGGGAAAGCAAATTGTGAGGAGGACACAAAAAATCTGCAAAGGGATATAGACAGGCTAAGTGAGTGGGCAAAAATTTGTCAGATGGAGTATAGGGCCCAAGTTTCCGCCTTCTGTAAAAACGGCGCACCTCCATAAGGAGCGGCAACTTTCTGGAATAAAAAGGGCACCGAAAACTTACCTTGTGATTTTCTCCGAGCTCCTTGGGACGTCTTCGGCCTCGGCGTGGCGCAGCACAAAGGGTCGGGGGCAGAGCCAGGTCCCGGCGCTGAAAACAGTGCCGGGACCTCTGCACTTGCGCGCTAGAGTGCGCGCGCATGTGCAATAGCTCCTCGCCCCGAATCTCTACAGTTCAGCCTCCCCTTCAGCTCCACCCCACTCCCTCCTGC
The DNA here is from genome assembly GCF_044704955.1 of Pristiophorus japonicus. NCBI lineage: Eukaryota > Metazoa > Chordata > Chondrichthyes > Pristiophoridae > Pristiophorus > Pristiophorus japonicus. Next base: position 71,858,431 of record NC_091992.1, on the reverse strand, counting down.
TCAGCTCCCCCCCCCTCCAGTTCAGCCCCCCCCCCTCCCGTTCAGCTCCCCCCCTCCTGTTTAGCCCCCCCCCGTTCAGCCCTGCCCCCCCTCCCGTTCAGTCCCCCCCTACCATTCCTCCCCCCCACCTCCCCCCTCATTCAGCACCCCCCTCCCTCCCGTTCAGCCTCCCACCCCCACCCCCTCCCCTTCAGCCTCCCTCCCTCCCTCCCATTCTGCCTACGTTCAGCCTCCCCCCCTTCCCTCCCGTTCAGCCTTCCCCCCTCCCTCCCGTTCAGCCCTTCCCCTCCTCTCCCCCCCTCCTCCACCCCTTCCCTCCTCCTCCCCCCCTCCCCCTTCCCTCCTCCTCCGTCCCTCCCCCCCCCCCCTCCCCCACCCCTCGCTGTCAGAAACACAGAGAGACACTGACAGAGACAGAGAGAGAGAGAAATACTGACCGGGACAGAGAGAGAGAGACACTGGGGGGGCCTGTCCCAGCATGCTGTTGGAGGGCTCCCGATGCTGCAGTCGGTGAGTAGAAACTTAATTTTTTATTTATTGATTGATTTTTTTGAAAAAAAATTTTGATTGATGTATTGTTTGATTTATTTATCATTTATTATTGATGATGGCTCTTTATTTGTAAAAGTGAAGTGTTCTAAAAAAAAACTTTTCTAAAATGAACCTATTCTAACTCACTAGAATTGGAGCAAATTAAATGCCGAGAATTGCAATTTCTAAGATACTCCATTCTAAACTAGTTACTCCAAAAAAATAGGAGCAACTCAGGCCGAAACTTGAGCCCATAATGAGGCAAAATGTGAGGTTATCCACTTTGGCAGAAATAATAGAAAAGCAAATTATAATTTAAATGGAGAAAAATTGCAAAGTGCTGCAGTACAGAGGGACCTGGTGCATGAAACACAAAGTTAGTATGCAGGTACAGCAAGTAATCAGGAAGGCAAATGGAATGTTGGCCTTTATTGCAAGGGGGATAGAGTATAAAAGCAGAGAAGTCCTGCTACAACTGTACAGGGTATTGGTGAGGCCACACCCGGAGTACTGTGCATAATTTTTGTCTCCGTATTTAAGGAAGGATATACTTGCATTGGAGGCTGTTCAGAGAAGGTTCACTAGATTGATTCCGGAGATGAGGGTAGGTTGACTTATGAAGATAGGTAGAGTAGGTTGGGCCTATACACATTGGAGTTCAGAAGAATGAGAGGTGATTTTATTGAAACTTATAAGATAATGAGGAGGTTCAACAAAGTGGATGCAGAGAGGATATTTCCACTCATAGGGGAAACTAAAACTAGGGGACATTGTCTTAGAATAAGGGGCCGCCCATTTAAAACTGAAATGAAGAGAAATTTCTTCTCAGAGGGTTGTAAATCTGTGGAATTCTCTGCCCCAGAGAGCTGTGGAGGCTGGGTCATTAAATATATTTAAGGCGGAGATAGACAGATTTTTGAGCGATAAGGGAGTAAAGGGTTATGGGGAGCAGGCAGGGAAGTGGAGCTGAGTCCATGATCATGATCTTATTGAATGGCGGAGCAGGCTCGAGGGGCCGTATGGCTGACTTCTGCTCCTATTTCTTATGTTCTTATGTAAAGCTCCCTCTACACTGTCCCATCAGACACTCCCGGGTGATTATTTTCCATTTACGTTATCAGGCATCCGGTGGCCTCTTGAACTGAGAATGTTGTTTTAGTTAATTGGGCACAGATTTATCTTGTGGGGCCCATGCCTACTCGAACATATCCAAAACTGATTTCACTTAAGACTGTTACACCCATTAAACACAGGATACTTTCATATCATCAGTCTGGATTCAATTTAACATCAAACCATTTTTCAGCAGAGAAGGAATGTGCTCAATCCCCTATCCTTTCCCCATTCAGTCCACTCTCTGTGCTATCTCTCTCTCAGCAATCGCCATATCTCAGTCCCCTGCCCCTTCCCCAGATCATTTACAATATTTCCTCTTCAAACAGTTATCCACTTCCCTTTTGAAAGCTATTATGGATTTGGCTTGTCCCTCTGTTTCTAGTTGGACATTTATGTGCTCAAGCCCTCTGTGTATTTTTTTCTCTCTTAAACTGTCCCTTTATTCTTTTGGTGGTTATGTTAATTGATACCCTCTCCTTACCGACTCATCGACCAGTGGAATCGATTGTTTCTGATTTACCGCATCAAAACCCCTTGTAATTTTGAACATTGCTATCAGATCGCCACTTAAGCTTTGTCCGAATGAAAAGAGCCCCAGTTCCTCTCGTCTTTAATTTGAACTAAAGCCCCTTAGCCCTTGAAAATTGCTTCATTGGCTGTGAAGCGCTTTGGAACACCCTAAGGACGTGAAAGGCGCTATATAAATCCAGGTTCTTTCTGATATGTGCATTGCTCTGTGTCGGGTGGTGTGGGTGTATCAGAAATGGACAAATAATATACCAGGGTAAGAATTTAATAACCTGTTCTGCCACCGTAAGAACTGGCTTTCCATAATTGTCTCCCCTCCTAAAGATGCTGCTGTTGTTGGGGTCCAGTCCCACGGACGATGGATACCCTTTGGTACCATACCCAAGTTCCTGTTCTTTATGTGTGTGAGCCTAGACGGTGAGAGTTTGTCGGCTATTGATCCATGGAGGGCATCACAGTGAAGCCTGACTCTGTAGTCACCAGAGATCTGCAAATGCACACTGCAGTGAGGGGCAGGAACCCTGGCTGGTTTTTATATGTTCCTCCCCTCGCTAACCCAGGGAGTTTGGGACCAATTGTCGTGCCCTATTCCCGTCCCAGCTGAGATTAACCAGCTTGGCACAGACTTGAGATTGAACCTGTGACCTTCTGGCCAGTATGTGCTGCTGGGCACTTTGTTTTTATAATGCTCCTATGTCTTAGCTCAGACAGGTGTAATTAGATAATCCTCTACACAGTGTATTTATGTACAGTTAGGAGCTTTGATTGTGCGAGTAAATCAGGGCTGAATAGATGCAATTACTCAACTTCCATTAATGTGCCACATGGGCAGGCAGTTGACAGTAAATCATGCACGCTTGAAAGGTAGGGAAAAGTGCTAGCAGTGGGGTATTGACAGTACCTATGGGACTGGCTGAGGAGAAGCACGTCGTCCCCTGCAGTGCACCAAGACAGAAAATGTATTTCATTTCTAACTAAATAGAAAAGGTTAATGAGGTTGGGCACGTTATTACTGGAAAGGAAGAGATTTCGAGGTGACTTGATTCAAGCTTTCAAGATTATGAAAGAATTGACTTGAGTTGTTTGTGATGGTGAAGGTTTCATCAGCCCACTGCCCACTGCCGCCCACATTGCTCCTGCAGATCCGCCCAGTGCTACTTTGGAGGTGGCCTGGAGCGGGCGGGAGGGGAGAGCCACTGGGAAACACCCGCTGAGTGGCGCAACCCAGCTCCCGCCCGCTGAGCTCCCAGATTCCTGCGGGCGGGACTCGGTGGCAGAACGGGGAAGGACCGCTGGCTGGAGGCTGGTCTGTCCCCGACGGTAATATGAAGAACCTGAAAAAAAGGGTAGTGAACATTTTTTTTTTTTATTTCAACAGCGACTTACCTGCTTGGGGTCCCCTGGTCTTCCAATAGTTTTTTTATTTTTTAGTGGTGAATTTTTTTTTCAACTCTTCGACCCTCCGTGGGCCCGACTCCATCCTCGGCGGCACTTGGGCGGCAAGCGTCTCTGCTGCCGAGAATGGGACCTCCCGCCCGCGGCCGCCCAGATTGGCGACGTACGTTGTCCATTTGCCGCCCGCTGACCTTCGAGGGACCTCGGTCATGAATATCCCGCCCAAAGTACCGTCCGGTACCCCGGCGGCACTTGGGCGGGCGGAGGCCTTGATGAAAATCAGCCCCAATGAGTCAATTGGGAGTAAGGAGGGAAGTCGGGGGATCTTTTTCATCCAAAGGACAATGGAGTTTTGGAGTAATTTAGCAGGGAGAATGATTGAAGTGGGCAGATAAGAACATAAGAAAAGGTGAAGACAAAAAACGTGATTTGGCCATCCCTCCAGTCCTATAACTATCCAATCCAAGCCCATCCCTCCAGTCCTATAATTATCCAATCCAAGCCCATCCCACCATTACTATAACTATCCAATCCAAGCCCATCCCTCCAGTACCATAAGAACATAAGAATTAGGAGCAGGAGTGGGCCCTATGGCCCTTTGGGCCTGCTCTGCCATTCAATAAGATCATGGCTGATCCTCGACCTCAACTCCACTTTCCCGCCCTAACCCCACATCCCTGATTCCCTTAGAGTCCAAAAATATATCCACCTCAGTCTTGAATGTGCTCAACAACTGAGCATCCACAGCCCTCGGGGGCAGAGAATTCCAAAGTTTTACCACCCTCTAAGTGAAGAAATGGTTTCTCATCTCAGTCCTAAATCGCTGACCCCTTATCCTGAGACTACTAGTTCTAGACTCCCCAGCCAAGGGAAACAGCCTCTCCAGCATCTACCCTGTCAAGCCCTCCTAGAATGTTATATGTTTCAATGAAATCACCTTTCATTCTTCTAAACTTCAGGGAACCCTAACTCTCCATCGGAGCCCAGCCTTCTAGAACGCTAACTCTCCATCACAGGCTATCCCTCTAGTATGCTAACTCTCCCATTAATACACAAATCTGTATTTTAAACATCCTTTATTTTCTGTCTCTTAACTACCTTCTTTCTAGGACAGAGAGCGTCCTTTTCCCATAGGTGGCTGTTACACTGGCATCCTCTCAGTGTTTTATAGCATGACCAGGATTGAACATGTTCTCCAAGTAAGGTTCCCCGTAAAGCTTCCGCTGACCTTTGGCCATCTATCCCAGCATTCTGCTTCCATTGTCTTGCTATATTCCCAACACATTAAAAGTGATGAGCCTGTGACAAGGATGCTGTGATGTGAGAAATACAATTTTACAATTTCTGTCTGACATTTTAAGTGACATATTTATGGAATGATAGATGCATCAGAGTAAATAATATGTACAAAATGGGTTATTTTATGCATACCCAAAGATGCATATATGCTCTATACCCCAACAAAAGGAATTTATCCTGAATGTCCCTTTTGCTTTATAACCATGTGTGTTATGGATTTTTTCTTGTATACCTAACTCAAGATTAGATAAAACGTGAACAATGAAAGGCCATTCTGCCCATCAACGCTGCTCCTCCCACTGCCCATGTACACTCTCCCGATCATGGACGTTGCCCGTCCAATTAATTTCAGAGGGAAAGTTACTGTATTAATAATTCATGATTGCTAAATATTCATTCACCGCCTCGCATTTCCACTGTTCCCATGTTTCCTGCTGTCCTCCAGACAGTGTTCCCTCCATGGCAGGAAGCATTGTGTTCAGGAGTATTTGGCTAGCTGGTCTGTACCACCCCTATAACCACAAACCCTGTTCTCAAACATCTTTATCCTTTGTCTCTGCCTCAAATTTTAACCCTGTTCCCGTGTTCTACAACACATCAAGGTAAACATCCACTGTTTTAAAGACTTAGATCATAGGAACAGGTGTAGGCCCCTCAAGCCTGTCCTGCCATGGCTGATCTGTATCCTACCTCCATAATGCCTTAATACCCTTGGCTAGCAAAAATCTTATCGATCTGAAATGTAAAATGATTAATTGAACTAGCATCTACTGCTTTTTGTGGGAGATAATTCCACAATTCGACGACCCTTTGCGTGAAGGAGCGTTTCCTAACACCTCCTGAATGGCCTGGCTCTGATTTTAAGGTTAAGTCCCCTTGTCCTAGACTTCCCCACCAGCGGAAAATGGTTCTCTCTGGCTACCCTATCAATTCCTTTCAAAATCCCAAAAACCTCAATCAGTTCACCCCTTAACCTTCTATATCAACCTAGTTTATGTAATCTTTCCTCATAATCTAACCCTTGGACCCCCAGTAACATTCTCATGAATCTATGCTGCGCTCCTTCCAAGGCCAATATATCCTCCAAAGGTGTGGTGCCCAGAACTGCTCACAGTGCTGCAGCTGGGATCTAACCAAGGTATGGTTGTATTCTCCTTTATATTCTAGCCCTCTAGTTATAAAGGCTAACATTCTTTCGTAAATAACTACTACATTTTAATGATCTGTGTACGTGGACTCCGAAATCTCTTTGGGCCTCTGCAGTTTCTTGCATTTCACCATTTAAATAATACGCAGATCTCTCCTTTTTTGGTTCAAACTGGATGACCTCACAGTTACCTGCGTTGAAACCCATCTGCCACAGTTTCGCCCACTCACTGAATCTATCGATGTCTGTAATTTCATGCTCCCATCTACACTACTTACTGTACCTCCAATCATTGCATCCTCAGCAAACTTGGATGTATGACTCTCTATTGCATTATCTAAGTCATTAATAAATACATCGGTGGTGGGGAATTATAGACCGGTTAGCCTGACATCGGTGGTGGGAAAAATGTTGGAATCAGTTATTAAAGATGAAATAACAGCGCATTTGGAAAGTAGTGACAGGATTGGTCCAAGTCAGCATGGATTTATGACTTGACAAATCTTCTGGAATTTTTTGAGGATGTAACTAGTAGAGTGGACAAGGGAGAACCAGTGGATGTGGTGTATTTGGACTTTCAAAAGGCTTTTGACAAGGTCCCACGCAAAATCAAAGCACATAGTATAGGGGGTAATGTATTGACGTGGATAGAGAACTGGTTGGCAGACAGGAAGCACAGAGTCGGAATAAACGGGTCCTTTTCAGATTGGCAGGCAGTGATTAGTGGGGTGTCGCAGGGTTCAGTGCTGGGACCCCAGCTCTTTACAATATACATCAATGATTTGGATGAAGGAATTGAATGTAATATCTCCAAGTTTGCAGATGACACTAAGCTGGGTGGCGGTGTGAGCTGTGAGGGGGATGCTAAGAGGCTGCAGGGTTGCTTGGACAGGTTAGGTGAGTGGGCAAATGCATGGCAGATGCAATATAATGTGGATAAATGGAAGGTTATCCACTTTGGTGGCAAAAACAGGAAGACAGAATATTATCTGAATGGTGACAGATTAGGAAAAGGGAAGGTGCAACGAGACCTGGGTGTCATGGTACATCAGTCATTGAAAGTTGGCACGCAGGTACAGCAGGCGGTGAAGAAGGCAAATGGAATGTTGGCCTTCGTAGCTAGGGGAATTGAGTATAGGAGCAGGGAGGTCTTACTACAATTGTACAGAGCCTTGGTGAAGCCACACCTAGAATATGGTGTTCAGTTTTGGTCTCCTAATCTGAGGAAGGATGTTCTTGCTATTGAGGGAGTACAGCGAAGGTTCACCAGACTGATTCCCGGGATGGCAGGACTGACATATGAGGAGAGACTGGATCAACTGGGCTTGTATCCACTGGAGTTTAGAAGAATGAAAGGGGATCTCATAGAAACATATAAAACTCTGACGGGATTGGACAGGTTAGAGGCAGGAAGAATGTTCCCGTTGCTGGGGAGTTCCAGAACCAGGGGTCACAGTCTAAGAATAAGGGGTAAGCCATTTAGGACCGAGCTGAGGAGAAACTTCTTCACTCAGAGAGTTGTTAACCTGTGGAATTCTCTACCGCAGAAAGTTGTTGAGGCCAGTTCGTTAGATACATTCAAAAGGGAGTTAGATATGGCCCTTACGGCCAAAGGGATCAAGGGGTCTGGAGAGAAAGCAAGAAAGGGGTACTGAGGTTGAATGATCAGCCATGATCTTATTGAATGGTGGTGCAGGCTCGAAGGACCGAATGGCCTACTCCTGCACCTAATTTCTGTGTTTCTATGTTTTATAATGAATAGTTGAGGCCCCAGCACTGATCCTTGTGGGACACCACTAGTCACTTCCTTCTAATTTGAGTACATACCCATTATACCTACTCTCTGTCTCCTACCACCTAACCAATCTCCTAACCAGGTCAATAATTTGCCTTCAATTCCATGAGCTTTAATTTTAGCTAACAGTCTCTTATGTGGAACCTTATTGAATGCCTTCTGGAAGTCCATATAAACTACATCCATAGACATGATCTAACCCTCACAAATCCATGTTGGCTCTCTCTAATCAGATCAAGTTTCTCGGTCCTTAATTATAGATTCCACTAACTTCCCCACAACAGCTGTTAGACTAACAGGTCTAGAATGTTCTGATATCTCTTTCTCACCTTTCTTAAATAATAGAGTTACATTTGCAATTTGTCAATGTAAAGGCACAATTCCTGAATCGAGAGCGCTTTGGAAGATTATGGCTAAAGCATCTGCAATTTCCTCACCTGCATCCTTTAAACCCCTGGGGTGTAAACCATCGGGTGCTGGGGGCTTCCAGTCTGTCGTGGCATTGTTTTATGTAATACTGTTTTCGTACTTTAACTTTAGTGAGTCCTGTCTTTGAATCATTATTCGTTTCCCTGGAATGTCAGGTATAAGAACATAAGAACGTAAGAAATAGGAGCAGGAGGCCATACGGCCCCTCAAGCCTGCTCCGCCATTTGATACGATCATGGCTGATCCGATCATGGACTCAGGTCCACTTCCCTGCCCGCTCCCCATAACCCCTTATTCACTTATCGGTTAAGAAACTGACTATTTCTGTCTTAAATTTATACAATGTCCCAGCTTCCACAGCTTTCTGAGGCAACAAATTCCACAAATTTACAACCCTCTGAGAGAAAAAATTCCTCCTTATCTCTGTTTTAAATGGGTGGCCCCTTATTCTAAGATCATGCCCTCTAGTTCTAGTCTCTCCCATCAGTAGAAACATCCTCTCTGCATCCACCTTGTCAAGCCCCCCATAATCTTATACGTTTCGATAAGATCACCTCTCATTCTTCTGAATTCCAATGAGTAGAGGCCCAACCTTCTCAACCTTTCCTCATAAGTCAACCCCCTCATCTCCAGAATCAACCTAGTGAACCTTCTCTGAACTGTCTCCAAAGCAAGTATATCCTTTCGTAAATAGAGCCTTGGTGAAGCCACACCTAGAATATGGTGTTCAGTTTTGGTCTCCTAATCTGAGGAAGGATGTTCTTGCTATTGAGGGAGTACAGCGAAGGTTCACCAGACTGATTCCCGGGATGGCAGGACTGACATATGAGGAGAGACTGGATCAAAACTGCACGCAGTATTCCAGGTGTGGCCTCACCAATACCCTGTATAGCTGTAGCAAGACTTCCCTGCTTTTATACTCCATCCCCTTTGCAATAAAGGCCAAGATTCCATTGGCCTTCCTGATCACTTGCTGTACCTGCATACTAACCTTCTGTGTTTCATGCACAAGTACCCCTAGGTCCTACTGTACTGCAGCACTTTGCAATCTTTCTTCATTTAAATAATAACTTGCTCTTTAATTTTTTCTACCAAAGTGCATAACCTCACATTTTCCAACATTATACTCCATCTGCCAAATTTTTGCCCACTCACTTAGCCTGTCCATGTCCTTTTGCATGTTTTTTGTGTCCTCCTCACACATTGCTTTTCCTCCCATTTTTGTCAGCAAACTTGGCTACGTTACACTCAGTCCCTTCTTCCAAGTCATTAATATAGATTGTAAATAGTTGGGGTCCCAGCACTGATCCCTGCGGCACCCCACTAGTTACTGATTGCTAACCCGAGAATGAACCATTTATCCCAACTCTCTGTTTTCTGTTAGTTAGCCAATCCTCTATCCATGCTAATATATTACCCCCAACCCCGTGAAGTATATGCTCTTCCTCTACTGTGAAGACTGATACAAAGTCTTCCTATTGTTTTTGTCTTCCTTTGCCATGTTTTATATCCCCAGTCCCCTAGATATACACTATTCTTTACACTTTTTCATGCTCCTTCCTTTAGTTTTATGTTATGACCTTTATAGACCATGGCTGGTTTATTTGGTAAGTCAAGCCTTTGCCCCTTAGGGATATATATTAGTCCTGTATTAAGCTAAATTATTTTTTTGAAAAGCTCTGAATGTTGATCTGTAGATTTTTTTACTCGATAACCGTTTTAGCCAGTTTGCTGCTGCCAGCCTCCGTCCCATACCGAAATCTACAATCTTAGTAACTGTTACGTTTCTCCCTTTCAAACCTAACACTAAATGCGATCATATTATGAGCACTGTTAGATAAATGTTTCCTTCCTGTTAGATTATTAACTAAGTCTGGCTCATAACTGAAGCTAGTATGACCTGCCCTCTTGTTGGTTCCAGAACATATTGCTCCAGGAAACTAGCTTGAATTTCAGTTGTGAAGTTCACTGCTTTTCAGACTTCCCAATCTGTATGAAAATTAAAGTCTCCCATTAAAACAACTTTGCTTTTGCTAAAGCCTCTCCAATCTCTGAATTGATATATTCTGCCCCTTCATTGTTGCTATTAGAAGGCATGTAGACAACTCCCATTACAGTTTTACGTCCTCTCTTACTTCTCAATTCTAACAATAGAGTCTCCGCTGATGGATTTCCCTTATGTTTATCCTCTCTGACTAATGTTGTTCAACACGCAGTCAAACATTCAGGGTAAACGCACATACATACTCACAACCATCATCGCAATTACACAAGATGTGGTCATCGAAGATGCACACGTTAGTCAGATGAGCTCAACTGTGTCTCTATCTATTTCTCTGTCTGTCTGTCTCTCTCTCTCTCACTCTGTCACTCTCTGTGTCTCACTCTCTCTCTCTCTCTGTCTCTCTCTCTCCCTCACTCTGCCACTCTCTGTCTCTCTCTCTCTCTGTGTCTCTCTCTCTCTCTCTCACTCTCTGTCTCTCTCTCTGTCCATCCAACTTCTTCCCCCTTCCCATTTTCTTCCCACTTCTGGTTATGACCTCATATCATTTAAGCTGTTTCCAGGCTGCACTAATCGATTGGCCTTTTGCATCCATAACCCTTTACTCACTTTTCATACCAGTCCCTATCAAGAGATTCCAGGGCTACTAAATATTATGGTCCTAAAGTAGCACAGTTGTTTGGGTTATCGAAGCATAAAAAGAGACCTGAGTTTCCAATTGTCATAATAAAGCGAATCTAAATATAAACATGTGATAGCTGGCCTTCGAGAATGCTGCAGTGATGTTTGTACAGACACACTGTCAATTGTTTTTGCAGTCTTTCAGTCTCAGAATGTTTTAACAGTAGAGCTTAATATAAAATGGAAATTAATATAAATTATTTTTGTACAAGGTGAATTCCATTACTAACTTTTGATCTTGATCATAAGAACACAAGAAATAGGAGCAGGAGTAGGCCATACGGCCCCTCGAGCCTGCTCCTCCATTTAATACGATCGTGGCTGATCCGATCATGGATTCAGTTCCACTTCCCTGCCCGCTCCCCATAATCCCTTATTCCCTTATCGGTAAAGAAACTGTCTATTTCTGTCTTAAATTTATTCAATGTCCCAGCTTCCACAGCTCTCTGGGGCAGCGAATTCCACAAATTTACAACACTCTGAGAGAAGAAATTTCTCCTCATCTCAGTTTTAAATGGGCTGCCCCTTATTCTAAGATCATGCCCTCTAGTTCTAGTCTCCCCCATCAGTGGAAACATCCTCTCTGCATCCACCTTGTCGAGCCTCCTCATAATCTTATATGTTTCGATAAGATCACCTCTCAATCTTCTGAATTCCAATGAGTAGAGGCCCAACCTACTCAACCTTTCCTCATAAGTCAACCCCCTCATCCCTGGAATCAACCTAATGAACCTTCTCTGAACTGCTTCCAAAGCAAGTACATACTTTCATAAATGTGGAAACCAAAACTACACGCAGTATTCCAGGTGTGGCCTCACCAATACCTTATATAGCTGTAGCAAGACTTCCCTGCTTTTATACTCCTTCCCCTTTGCAATAAAGGCCAAGATACAATTGGCCTTCCTGATCACTTGCTGTAGCTGCATACTATCTCCTTTTGCATTTCATACACAAGTACCCCCAGGTCCCGCTGTACTGCGGCACTTCGCAATCTTTTTCCATTTAAATAATAACTTGCTCTTTGATTTTTTTCTGCCAAAGTGCATGACCTCACACTTTGCAACATTTTACTCCATCTGCCAAATATTTTCCCACTCACTTAGCCTGTTTATGTCCTTTTGCAGATTTTTTGTGTCCTCCTCACACATTGCTTTTCCTCCCATCTTTGTATCGTCAGCAGACTTGGCTATGTTACACTCTTCTTCCAAGTTGTTAATATAGATTGTAAATAGTTGGGGTCCCAGCACTGATCCCTGCGGCACCCCACTAGTTACTGATTGCCAACCAGAGAATGAACCATTTATCCCGACTCTCTGTTTTCTGTTAGTTAGCCAATCCTCTGTCCATGCTGATATATTACCCCAACCCCGTGAACTTTTATCTTGTGCAGTAACCTTTTATGTGGCACCTTATCAAATGCCTTCTGGAAGTCCAAATACACCACATCCACTGGTTCCCCTTTATCCACCTTGTTCATTACATCCTCGAAGAACTCCAGCAAATTTGTCAAATATGACTTCCCCTTTATAAATCCATGCTGACTCTGCCTGACCGAATTATGCTTTTCCAAATGTCCTGCTATTGCTTCTTTATTAATGAACTCCAACATTTTCCCAACCACAGATGTTAGGCTAACTGGTCTATAGTTTCCTGCTTTTTGTCTGCCTCCTTTTTTAAATAGGGGTGTTACATTTGCAGTTTTCCAATCTGCTGGGACCTCCCCAGAATCCAGGGAATTTTGGTAAATTACAACCAATGCATCCACTATCCCTGCCGCTATTTCTCTTAAGACGCATTCCTTAGGATGCAAGCCATCAGGTCCGGGGGATTTATCCGCCTTTAATCCCATTATCTTACTGAGTACCACCTCCTTCGTGATTGTGATTGTGTTAAGTTCCTCCCCCCCCCTATAGCCATATGGCTATCCACTGTTGGAATATTGTTAGTGTCCTCTACTGTAAAGGCTGATACAAAATATTTATTCAGAGTTTCTGCCATCTCCATGATCCCCATTACTAATTCCCCGGTCTCGTCCTCTAAGGGACCAACATTTACTTTAGCCACTCTTTTCCTTTTTATATACCTATAGAAACTCTTGCTATCTGTTTTTATATTTCGTGCTAGTTTATAGTCTATCTTCCCTTTCTTAATCATTTTTTTAGTCGTTCTTTGCTGGCTTTTAAAAGCTTCCCAATCTTCTGTCCTCCCACTAGTTTTGGCCACTTTGTATGTCCTTGTTTTTAATTGGATACTGTCCTTTATTTCTTTAGTTAGCCACGGATGGCTATCTTTTCTCTTACACCCTTTCCTCCTCGCTGGAATATATTTTACTTGAGAGTTGTGAAATATCTCCTTAAATGTACACCACTGTTCATCAACCATCCTACACTTTAATCTATTTTCCCAGTCCACTTTACCCAACTCTGCCCTCATACCTTCATAGTCTCCTTTATTTAAGCTTAGTACACTGGTTAGAGATCCAACTTTCTTACCCTCCATCTGAATTTGAAATTCAATCACGCTATGATCACTCATTCCGAGGGGATCCTTTACTAGGAGATTGTTTATTAATCCTGTCTCATTACACAGGACCAGATCTAAGATAGCCAGATTCTAACCTATTCAATCTTTCCCCATAATCAACCCCCTCATCTCCGGAATCAACCCTGTGAACCTTCTCTGAACTGCCTCCAAAGCAAGTATATCCTTTTGTAAATATGGAAACCAAAACTGCACGCAGTATTCCATGTGTGACCTCACCAATACCCTTTATAGCTGTAGCAAGACTTCCCTGCTTTTATACTCCATCCCCTTTGCAATAAAGGCCAAGATTCCATGGGCCTTCCTGATCACTTGCTGTACCTGCATACTAACTTTTTGTGTTTCATGCACAAGTACCCCCAGGTCCCGCTGTACTGCAGCACTTTGCAATCTTTCTTCATTTAAATAATAACTTGTTCTTTGATTTTTTTTCTGCCAAAATGCATGACCTCACACTTTCCAACATTATACTCCATCTGCCACATTTTTGCCCACTCACTTAGCCTGTCTGTGTCCTTTTGCAGATTTTTTTGTGTCCTCCTCACACATTGCTTTTCCTCCCATCTTTGTATCATCAGCAAACTTGGCTACATTACACTCAGTCCCTTCTTCCAAGTTGTTCATATAGATTGTAAATAGTTGGAGTCCCAGCACTGATCCCTGTGGCACCCCACTAGTTACTGATTGCCAACCCGAGAATGAACCATTTATCCTGACACTCTGTTTTCTGATCGTTAGCCAATCCATGCTAATATATTACCCCCAACCCCGTGCACTTTTATCTTGTGCAGTAACCTTTGATCATGAACAATACCATACTTTAAGCTCGCCCTGTAGCAGTGTTACTGGGGTCTCAGTAACATGCAATGAGAGTCAGCACCTGGCTGCTTTCTCTCATTCTCCTCTTTTATTTTGATCTCCCTTTTACTCTGCCTCCACTTCTACCACAGTAATGCTTTGTGTCAGCTGTGGCTCAGTGGGTAGCACACTCGCCTTGGAGTCAGAAGGTTGTGGGTTCAAGTACCACTCCATGGATGTGAGCATATAAATCTAGGCTGACACTCCGGTGCAGCGCTGAGGGAGTGCTGCACTGTCGGAGGTGCCATCTTTCGGATGAGGCATTAAACCAAGGCTCTGTCTGCTCTCTCAGGTGGATGTAACAGATCCCACGGCACTATTTCAAAGAAGAGTAGGGGAGTTATCCCCGGTGTCCTGGGCCAATATTTATCCCTCAACCAACATCACTAAAACAGATTATATGGTCATTATCACATTGCTGTTTGTGGGAGCTTGCTGTGCACAAATTGTCTGCCGCGTTTCCTACATTACAACAGTGACTACACTCCGAAAGTACTTCATTGGCTGTAAAGCAATTTGAGACGTCCGATGACCATGAAAGGCGCTATATAAATGCAACTCTTTAGGCTTAATGAACACACAGCTTACCCACACTGCTCAGGGGAACTGAAACTGCTCCCGAAGGTCACTGAGCAGTCTGGGTACACAGTACCCCATCAATCTGACACTTTGCACAGCCTGTAGCAGGAGAGCATCACGGGGCTAATTGCTGGTACTGCGTCATTTCCTCAGCCTGGAGCCCACTATGTACAAGTTCATGGTTTGTTCATATCTTATACCCTGAGATATCTGAGCTCCTCTAATTCTGCCCTCTTGAGCACCCCCTGATTATAATCGCTCAACCATCGGTGGCCGTGTCTTCAGCTGCCTGGGCACAAGCTCCAGAACTCCCTCCCTAAACATCTCTACCTCTCTTTCCTCCTTCAAGACGCTCCTTAAACCTACCTCTTTTGGTCATCTGCCCTAATTTCTCCTTATATGGCTCGGTGTCCTGCCCTAATTTCTCCTTATATGGCTCGGTGTCCAATTTATCTGTTTGTTCTTATAACACTGCTGTGAAGCACCTTGGGACGTTTTCCTGTTAAAGGCACTATATAAATACAAGCTGTTGTTGTCGTGACTTTCTCCATCTGCTCCCTCCCACAGTCCTTCTTCCACACGGTGTTGGAGAACAGCCACATGTGTGAGACATTGGTGGACAACAACCTGCGGGTCACCAACTGGAACCGCAAGCTGGGCTGCAAGTGCCAGTACAAACACATCGTGGACTGGTGTGGCTGCTCGCCCAATGACTTCAAGCCGCAAGACTTCATAAGACTTCAGGTAGAGAGAGTACGGCTTCCCTGTCAGCCCCAACAACCCACCCTTCACCGGGAGGCACTGCTTTCAGTAACAGCATTGGGTGGGCTCAGCGAGGGGTATTGTGGGTATGGTCAGCTCGCGCTTCTCTTACTGCCCAGGGAAGTGGAGTTCCAATCCCAGTCTGCATCCAGTGTAAAGCATCTGGCAATAAACAGCTGGCCTCAGTAAAAGTGACCATGGAGCTGTGGGATTGTCGTCAAAACCCAACTGGGTCACTGACGGCCGTTAGGGAAGGGAACGGTGCTTACCCGTCCTGTCTCCAGTCCCACCCTTTAACTGGCCTCTGAAGTTAATACCCCTGACTGCAGCGCTTCAAGAAGAAGGTTCGCAGAATGAACTATCTCGCACATGGAGAGTGGACCCTGGGGTGTGAGGCCCTGGGGGTGAGGGACCTGGGGTGTGGGGCCCTGGGGGTGGGGGGCCATGGGAGTTGGGGACCCTGGGGGTGAGGGACCCTGGGGTGGGGGACCGTGGGGGGTCCTGGGGGTGGGGGGTCCTGGGGGTGAGGGATCGTGGGGACCCTGGGGTGGAGGCCCTGGGGTGGGGGATCCTGGCTGGGGGCCCCTGGGGTGGGGGATCGCGGGGACCTTGGGGTGGGGGACCGCGGGGACCCTGGGATGGGGGGCCCTGGGTGGGGGGTCGCAGGGACCCTGGGGTGGGGGACAGTTGATGGTCCCCCGGGGTGAGGTCATGGAACCATCCCTGTGAGAGTCAGGGCCTTGAGGGAAGAAGGGGATGAAAAGTAACCCATCCTCTAAAACATAGACGACTGTAAAACCAATATGGACAAGGTGCCCATTTGATGGAAGCATTTATTCTCCTTTCTGATTGGGAGTTTTGATTCCGTTTTCTGCTTCTTTATTGACAGCAAATGACGAGACCAACGTTTTTTGCCCGGAAGTTTGAGTCGACGGTTAACCAGGAGGTGATTGATATTCTGGACTCGCACCTGTATGGCAGTTACCCTCCCGGGACAGCAGCTCTGAAAGCGTACTGGGAGAATGTGTACGATCAGATAGATGGGCTGAGCAGCCTCACCGATGTGGCCATTACCAGCTACATGGCCTTCTTCAGGCTGGGCCTGAGCAAAATGCAGTCGTCATGGCGCCGGGGTACAGACAGCCGCTGCAGGTAAGACAGTGAGTACAGTGCAGTAACCGAGACACACAGACCATCAGGTCCGCGCACATTCAGCTTGTCTCAGCCAACTGGCTGGGCATTATCATCGACCTCAGTGCCTCCGGGACAATGAGCCAGCGTTCCTGCTCCTGATCCGTCCAGTGACGCCAGCTGGGAAGTGTGTGGGTGCCGGGCTCGGGGGCAATGCCCGGCAAGGCAGCGATGGCCATGGAACTGTAGCCCAACAGGGTAGAGAATAGGCAGGGAAACAGGGAATGGTGAGTGCAGTGACATCATCACATTCTGAGTACGCAGTGACATCATCGCATTCTAAGTATGCAGTGACATCATCACATTGGGATGGGGAGGGAGCGGCAGTGTATCTGGGGGCAGTGTATCGGGGGGGGGCAGTGTATCGCGGGGGGCAGTGTATCGGGGGGGGGCAGTGTATCGGGGGGGGCAGTGTATCGCGGGGGGCAGTGTATCGGGGGGGGCAGTGTATCGGGGGGGGCAGTGTATCGCGGGGGCAGTGTATCGGGGGACAGGACAGTGTATCGGGGGGGCAGTGTATCAGGGGGCAGTGTATTGGGGGGGCAGTGTATCGGGGGCAGTGTATCAGGGGAGGGGCAGTGTATCGGGGGCAGTGTATCGGGGCAGTGTATTGGGAGGGGCAGTGTATCGGGAGGGGCAGTGTATCGGGAGGTGCAGTGTATCGGGGGCAGTGTATCAGGGGAGGGGCAGTGTATCGGGGGGGGCAGTGTATCGGGGGGCAGTGTATCAGGGGGGCAGTGCATCGGGGGGGGGCATTGTATCGGGGGGGCAGTGTCCCGGGGGGGGCAGTGTCTAGGAGGGGTGAAGGTGTATCGGGGACGAGGGTGTGGGGCTACTATGATGCTCTGCTGCCACCTGCAGAAATGTTTGCGCAGTGCGGAACAGCCTGTATTTCACACTGGGATTTTCCTGTGCGCTGTGGGAAACGCAATACTCCCGAGGTTTAAGGGTATCTGTCCTTGGCTGCAATGTCCCACTGAAATAAGGGAATGTTATAGTTCTGTACAACAAAACAGGTGTTATTTATGACTCCCACACTAACTATTCCCCAACTCTCCACTGGTGTAACCTATCCTGTATTTCATTTAGACATCAAATGTGGGAGTACGATCACCACACGGACGGCAGCAGTTCAAGAAGGCAGCTCACCACCACCTTCTCAAGAGCAATTAGGGATGGGCAATAAATGGGCCTTGGCAGCAACACAAACATCCCAGGAACAAATTTTTAAACCTGCAGTTCAACTGACATGCCCACTGGGGCCCCTCGAATTTCAAACCCAACACAGAAAGATGAGATGACTGATTGTGGTGGTTTTAAGGATCGTGTGAAATGTGCATGGCACGGATCTGTCGCACTTGCCTGCCTCAATTCAACTCAGGATGGCGGGTCTGGGAATTGAAAAATGATGCACAACGGGGTTAATTTTAGAACGAACTTTACTCTGTATCTAACCCATGCTGCACCTGCCCTGGGAGTGTTTGATGGGACAGTGTAGAGGGAGCTTTACTCTGTATCTAACCCTGTGCTGCACCTGCCCTGGGAGTGTTTGATGGGACAGTGTAGAGGGAGCTTTACTCTGTATCTAACTCCCTGTACCTGCCCTGGGAGTGTTTGATGGGACAGTGTAGAGGGAGCTTTACTCTGTATCTAACTCCCTGTACCTGCCCTGGGAGTGTTTGATGGGACAGTGTAGAGGGAGCTTTACTCTGTATCTAACCCGTGCTGTACCTGCCCTGGGAGTGTTTGATGGGACAGAGGGAGCTTTAACAACAGAAACATTCAGTACTCTTGCTGCCATCTATTGGTCCTGAGGGGATGCGTGGTGTAGCCAGTTTAAGAAGTGGGCGGCTGGTCGTGGATGTGGCAGTAACGGACCGATTTAGCGCTTGGAGCAGATTCCACAGCCCTATTCCTTGCCCAGTGGGTGGGAAAGGGCGATGCACTGCCACACCGCCCATCTCCCCCCCGATACACTGCCACACCGCCCCCCCCCCCCTTCCTCCCCAGGAGTTGGAGTACTGGGGGGAATGGGCTGTGATGGGAGAGTTGGAGTACTGGGGGGATGTGCTGTGATGGGAGAGTTGGGGTATGGGCTGTGATGGGAGAGTTGGGGCACTGGGGGGATGGGCTGCGATGGGAGAGTTGGTGTACTGGGGGGATGGGCTGTGATGGGCGAGTTGGTGTACTGGGGGGATGGGCTGTGATGGGAGAGTTGGTGTACTGGGGGGATGGGCTGTGATGGGAGAGTTGGTGTACTGGGGGGATGGGCTGTGATGGGAGAGTTGGTGTACTGGGGGGATGGGCTGTGATGGGAGAGTTGGTGTACTGGAGGGGATGGGCTGTGATTGGAGAGTTGGGGTACTGGGGGGATGGACTGTACTGGGAGGATGGGCTGTGATGGGAGAGTTGGTGTACTGGGGGGGATGGGCTGTGATTGGAGAGTTGGGGTACTGGAGGGATGGGCTGTGATTGGAGAGTTGGGGTACTGGGGGGGATGAGCTGCGATGGGAGAGTTGGGGTACTGGGGGGGACGGGCTGTGATGGGAGAGTTAGGGTACTGGGGGAATGGGTTTGAGTAGGCAGAATGGCTTTTCCTTATCTTTGCCTTTTGATGAGTGATTCGTTACTCTCATGTTACAGAAACTAATTTTGTTACCAGTGCAGCATCAGTTGTGCTCCCTGTTACCTGTGGTCTGTGTATTCTGTTTCTTGACAGTTCAATGGAGGGATTTGGTAGGAACTGCTGTCATATACACAGATGGATCATTGCACTCAAAGAGACAAACATTACAGAGCACTGACATTCGAAAAGCTAATACTTCTCACCTGGATACAATGTGCCAATCGACAACAGTGGACTCCCATGTGACCATGTGGGCTATGATTGGGCCACACTAACCATGTGACTGTGAACTGGTCACAGAGTCATGTGATTGATAATGATGTCGATTTAGAGCATAGTTTACTGAGATAAGTTAAAGGAAGGGTGTGCAGTTAACAGGGAACGATACTTATTTACCTCACGGTTTATTTTAACTTGTATGATCATGGAAAAGTCTTAACAATATTTGCCTTTTCCTTTGTTCAGCTACGAGCCCGTGGGACACCCCCTCTCTGTCCACCTGTACTTCTACGATGACCGATTCCAAGGTTACTTAGTGATGCAGCAAGTTCAGAATGTGACGACCGGACAGAAGGAGACCCTGGAGAACTGGGTGGTGCCTCGTTCCATGCTGCGCCTGGCAAATGTTGGCCCAGAGCTCGACCGTCTCCAGAACCTGGAGGTAACCAACCTTGCACTGCCACAGGGCGTGGCATTGCCAATGCTACACTTAGCTTACGTCAATTTATCAGAGAAATTTACAGCACAGAAGGAGGCCATTTTGGCCCATCATGTCCACACCGGCCGACCCAGAGCTATCCAGCCTAATCCCACTTTCCAACTCTGGGTCCGTAGCCCTGTAGGTTACGGCACTTCAGGTGCACATCCAGGTACTTTTTAAATGTGGTGAGGGTTTCTGCCTCTACCACCCTTTCAGGCCGTGAGTTTCAGACCCCCACCACCCTCTGGGTGAAGAAATTTCCCCTCAAATCCCCTCTAAACCCCCTACCAATTATTTTAAATCTATGCCCCCTGACTGTTCACCCCACAGCCAAGGGAAACAGATCCTTCCTATCCACTCTATCCAGGTCTCTCAATTTTATACATCTCAATAAGGTCTCCCCTCAGCCTCCTCTGTTCCAAACAATCCCAGCCTATCCAATCTTTCCTCATAGCTAAAATTTTCCAGTCCAGGCAACATCCTCGTAAATCTCCTCTGTACCCTCTCCAGTGCAATCACGTCACAATTTGTGCTCATCGTGGCCAGGGTAGTCACTGCTTGGGAGCGGACCACTTTCTGTTCCCGGCACCCAGTGTCAGTGTTCAGGATCAACTGTTAGTCAGCCTTCTTCCTCCTCTGGTTCCCATCAATACAGTCCGATTAAGCACAAGACACTTGATGGTGGAGTATATGGCACAGACTTTATTCATATACAGCACAGGTGATCCATCTATATGGTACAGCGAGTGGGGCCAAAATTGTCCTCCCCAAACAGAGCGCACCTACCATGTAAGATTTTTCTCCGCCCCAGTCCATGATGTTCCATCACAGTCCATGAGTTCCAGGTCTAAATTGCTTTTTTCCGGTCGGAGTGGTGTTGCTGTGGTCAGCGGGGCGAAAGGGTCGGGTCAGGTCAGCCGTCGCTCTGAGTCATCTTCTTCAGTCTACCCACGTAACTGAAGTCCCTCATCCCTGGAACCATTCTGGTAAATCCCCTCTGCACCCTCTCTGAGGCCTTCACACCCTTCCTAAAGTGCGGTGCCCAGAATTGGACACAATGCTCCAGTTGGGCCCGAACCAGTGTTTTATACAGGTTCATCATAACTTCCACACTTTTGTACTCTATACCTCTGTTTATGAAGCCCAGGATCCCGTAAGCTTTATTAAACGCTTTCTCAACCTGCCCTGCCACCTTCAACGATTTATGCCCATATACCCCCAGGTCTCTGTGTCCCTGACCCACTTCAGGATTGTATCCATTCGTTTATATTGTCTCTCCTCATTCTTTCTACCAAAATGTATCACGTTGCACTTTTCTGCCTTAAATTTCAGCTGCCACATGTCCGTCCATTCCACCAGCCTGTCTATGTCCTCTTGGAGTTTATCCCTCTCCTCCTCACTGTCACTATACTCCCAAGTTTTGTGCCATCTGCAAATTTTGAAATTGTGCCCTGTGCACCCATGTCCAAGTCATTAATATATATCAAGAAAAGCAGTGGTCCCAGTACTGACCCCTGGGGAACACCACTGTATGGTATGAGACGTGAATTGGCTAGAATAGACTGATGAATGATCCTTAAAGGGTTGACAGTGGATAGGCAATGGCAAACATTTAAGGATCACATGGATGAACTTCAACAATCGTACATCCCGGTCTGGAGTAAAAATAAAACGGGTAAGGTGGCTCAACCGTGGCTAACAAGGGAAATTAAGGATAGTGTTAAATCCAAGGAAGAGGCATATAATAAATTGGCCAGAAAAAGCAGCAAACCTGAGGACTGGGAAAATTTAGAATTCAGCAGAGGAGGACAAAGGGTTTAATTAGGAGAGGGAAAATAGAGTATGAGAGGAAGCTTGCTAGAAACATAAAAACTGTCTGCAAAAGCTTCTATAGATATGTGAAGTGAAAAAGATTTAGTGAAGACAAACGTAGGTCCCTTGCAGTCAGAATCAGGTGAATTTATAATGGGGAACAAAGAAATGGCAGACCAATTGAACAAATACTTCGGTTTTGTCTTCACGAAAGAGGACACAAATAACCTTCCAGAAATACTAGGGGACGAGGGTCTAGGGAGAAGGAGGAACTGAAGGAAATCCTTATTAGTCAGGAAATTGTGTTAGGGAAATTGATGGGATTGAAGGCCGATAAATCCCCAGGGCCTGATAGTCTGCATCCCAGAGTACTTAAGGAAGTGGCCCTAGAAAAAATGAATGCATTGGTGGTCATGTTCCAACATTCTATAGATTCTGGATCAGTTCCTATGGATTGGAGGGTAGCTAATGTAACACCACTTTTTAAGAAAGGAGGGAGAGAAAAAACGGGT